>NC_143028.1:25480500-25791250 GCF_057628025.1 Oncorhynchus mykiss | reverse complement strand
ATGAATTAATGGTTGGATCAGTCGCCATTATAATCATTTGCCAGCACAAAAAATTAAGTAAAACCACAATTTCAAACCTCTATCTCCATCCATGGTTAATTTAGGAAAGGGCCAATTTTAGCTAGCTTGCAACCAGAGGACAACACAACGAGGTGCAACAATTCAAGTTGTTTCTGTCAATGATTTATGCTCTCAATAAGATTTGATTGAAGTGACGCCAAATCCAAGCTGGCTTCCATTGACACTTTTTTATGGTGCGCTTGGACCATTCAGTTGAGTTCACTCAGTTTAGCTCAACACTGATCAAGGGAGGCCAAATAATCACTGGCTTCCTTTGCATTCAATGCTACGGGCAGAAACAATGTCATACTTGTTTAGACCAGACAGCATCAGAGGGGCGCTGTTTCACTCGTTCGGATACTTTCTCCAGTGAGATGCATTCAGTACTTACAAATCGTAGGAAAATTATGAAACGGAGAGACAAAATACATTTTACATGCATTTAAATTATTTTTCTCTGTAGTGTTTTGGGGAAGCCTGGCTTACCTTGGCATCCATGAATATATATGGACCAATATTATAAGTTTGCACATCATGTCCAAATCATCTACAATTGTTTGTGAAGCTCAACAAAGTCACTTAGAGATGTTTTGAACATAATGCCCCAAAAATGTTAAATCAGTCCCATGACTTAAATGGGTTTTGAGCCACAAATGCTCAAACGTTAGGATGTGGAAACATGTAATTTGTGAACTATCCCTTTAAAGTAGTCTTTATAAAAGGGTTTATAATAAGGTAATTAATGTTAATGAATTTATTAATAAAAAGTTAAAGCATTGGTGCGATACAGTGCATTCTGAGATTTTGCATACCCCTGGACTTAATTCACATTGTGTTAAAGCCTGAATACAACATTTATTTAATACATTTTACACACAATATTCCATAAGGACAAAGTGACAACATGTTTTTACATTTTTAGAAAATGAATATAAATTTACGCAAGTACTCACATCCCTGAGTGAATACATATTAGAATCACCTTTGGCAGCGATTACAGCTGTGAGTCTTTCTGGGTAAGTCTATAAGAGCTTTATACACCGAAAAAGTACAATATTTGCACATTCTTTTTTAAATTCGTCAAGCTCTTTCAAGTTGGTTGTTGATCATTGCTAGACAGACTTTTTCAAGTCTTGCCAGATTTAAGTCTAAACTAACTCGGCCACTCAGGAACATTCAATGTCGTCTTGGTAAGCAACTCAAGTGTTATTTGGCCTTGTGGTTAGAGTTATTGTCCTGGTTAAAGGTGCATTTTTCTCCCCTCCCATCTACCAATATGTGCCCTTCTTTGCGAGGCATTGGAAACCCTCCCTAGTCTTTGTGGTTGAATCTATGTTAGAAATCCACTGCTCGACTGAGGGACCTTACAGATAATGTGTTCCAAAGTCATATTAAAACACCATTATTGCACACGGTGAGTCCATGCAACTTGTGAGGTAAGAACATTTTTACTCCAGAACTTCAGGATTGCCATAACAAAGAGGGGTTTATTAATTGTTTCAGCTTTTCATTTATTATTTTGTTTAAAAAAAATCTAAATCTAAAAACAACTGACATTATGGGGCATTGTGTGTCTGCCAATGACAAAATCTCAATTTAATTCATTTTAAATTCAGGCTGTAACAAAATGTGGAAAAAGAGGTGAAAACTTTCTGTAGCTGTTCAGTGCCTGGCAAAGTGAACCAATATTAAATAAACGCAGTGACAAATGATTATAACATGAGCTGTGGTGATCACTTAATGTGTGCTACTGAACACAGCAAGAGAAAGCTAGGTCAACATTGAATGTGAAGACTTCAAGTGACTTCGGTCCACAAAACAGCCCTAGGAGTACGCAAAAAGGATACACAATGCTTGCAGCGTGATTTCTCTTCTCACTATGTCCATGAGCATGTAGTATTCCCCCCCACCCCACTCTAGTTCAGCAAATAGGCTTTTTGTGCAGGTTTTCCTTTAAAGTAAACATGGCAAGCAGCAGTTATCCAAACCATTTTAGATTATGGGGGTGCACATTGATTTGAAATGTTAGGGCCTGGAGAAAAATACAATGCATATTCATCCTATGTCCATAAAAAAATAAAGGTTTAACTCAACGTACAGACGACTGACAAAGCTGCATAATTCAGAAAAACTCAAGGCTCAATCAGTTTGACAGTAAGATTGTCGGTGCAAACCTAGTGTGCTTGCATCAAATGCATACTTTCCCCCCCACATCTAATGAATATATTTAAGACCTCAACTAGGGCTGGGCGATTTGGCCAAAACATCATATGATGGTATTTTTCAAATTTGACAGTATTTTATGTTCTTGATTAAAAAAAAGTTCTACATTTGCTTTATGAGTAGTGCGTGACCCTAGGGTGGCAACACATATATTCTAAATGATTTCAAAGGGTCTTCGTTCTCTGTTCAGATTGAACAGTTTAAACCAGTTCAACATCAACCTAAAATAATTTCCTGCTTTTCCATCAATTTCTGCACTCATGTGAGAACTTCCACAATATGGGCAAAAATACTAGGCCTGATTAACTAAATGTTGCAATTGCGAATTAGATCAAAACACTTGGGTGAACTTTTGGAATAATGGAAAAATAATATAAATCATAGTGGCCACTTTGAATATTGTTTGACATGACAACGAATGAAAATGCCATTGACGAGTTATTGTGACAGGGTAGGAACCACAGTGATGTTCCGTGTTTCCTAGGGGACCCTATAAACCTTTGGCTACATTAAAATCTTTATTCATATAATACAAATTCTCATGCTTTGCCTATTCCTCTTGGATTTAGAAGATACTGTTACAGAAACACCATGCTGATTTAGGCCTCCACTAGCGCTGGTATCAGGCTGTATTAGCTAGCTACGTTTGCTCTGACTCAGTACTTTTATTAGCTAGCCAGCGATTAGCATTAGTGGCTAAAAACGATTTAGCTTAACTCGCTAAGAAAATACAAAACTAGCTGTTTGCAAATGTAATAAACTAATATTATAATTATAGAACGCTTGTGGAGTAATATTAAGATCAAAGTGGAAACACTGTCGTCATCAACATTGTTGCGTATCGTGGTGGTGGGGGGGAAGCCATGGAGATCAAAGGAATTGTCTGTAGAGCCCAAAACAGGATTGTGTTGAGGCTCAGATCTGGGGAATGGTACAAAGACATTTCTGCAGAACTGAAGATCAGTGGCCTCCATCATTCTTAAATGGAATAAGTTTGGAACCACCAAGACTCTTCCTAGAGCTGGCCACCCAGCCAAACTGAGCAATCGGGGGAGAAGGGCCTTGGTCAGGGAGGTGACCAAGAACCCGATGGACTCAGACAGAGCTCTAGAGTTCCTTTGTGGAGATGGGAGAACCTTCCAGAAGGACAATTTCTGCAGCACTCCCACCAATCTGTCCTTCACGGTAGAGTGGCCAGACCGAAGCCACTCCTCAGTAAAGGCATTTTTTTTCCATCTACTTAACATTGCAAAAATCAGAAACTTTGTCCAAAAATGATGCTGAAAAATGAATTCATGCTTTTGTCACTTCTAGGTTAGACTACTGCAATGCTCTACTTTCCGGCTACCCGGATAAAGCACTAAATAAACTTCAGTTAGTGCTAAATACGGCTGCTAGAATCCTGACTAGAACCAAAAAATGTGATCATATTACTCCAGTGCTAGCCTCCCTACACTGGCTTCCTGTCAAGGCAAGGGCTGATTTCAAGGTTTTACTGCTAACCTACAAAGCATTACATGGGCTTGCTCCTACCTATCTCTCTGATTTGGTCCTGCCATACATACCTACACGTACGCTACGGTCACAAGACGCAAGCCTCCTAATTGTCCCTAGAATTTCAAAGCAAACAGCTGGAGGCAGGGCTTTCTCCTATACAGCTCAATTTTTATGGAATGGTCTGCCTACCCATGTTAGAGACGCAAACTCGGTCTCAACCTTTAAGTCTTTACTGAAGACACATCTCTTCAGTGGGTCATATGATTGAGTGTAGTCTGGCCCAGGAGTGGGAAGGTGAACGGAAAGGCTCTGGAGCAACGAACCGCCCTTGCTGTCTCTGCCTTGCCGGTTCCCCTCTTTCCACTGGGATTCTCTGCCTCTAACCCTATTACAGGGGCTGAGTCACTGGCTTACTGGGGCTCTTTCATACCGTCCCTGGGAGGGGTGCATCACTTGAGTGGGTTGAGTCACTGATGTGATCTTCCTGTCTGGGTTGGCGCCCCCCCTTGGGTTGTGCCGTGGCGGAGATCTTTGTGGGCTATACTCAGCCTTGTAAGTTGGTTGAAGATATCCCTCTAGTGGTGTGGGGGCTGTGCTTTGGCAAAGTGGGTGGAGTTATATTCTTCCTGTTTGGCCCTGTCCGGGAGTGTCCTCAGATGGGGCCACAGTGTCTCCTGACCCCTGTCTCAGCCTCCAGTATTTATGCTGCAGTTGCTGCAGCATGCTACATGCTGCAGTATTTATGCTGCATGTGTCGGGGGGCTAGGGTCAGTTTGTTATATCTGGAGTACTTCTCCTGTCCTATTCAGTGTCCTGTGTGAGTAAGTGTGCTCTCTCTAATTCTCTCGGAGGACCATGCCTCAGGACTACCTGACAGGATGACTCCTTGCTGTCCCCAGTCCACCTGGCCGTGCTGCTGCTCCAGTTTCAACTGTTCTGCCTTATTATTGGACCATGCTGGTCATTTATGAACATTTGAACATGTTCTGTTAAATCTCCACCCGGCACAGCCAGAAGAGGACTGGTCACCCCACATAGCCTGAGTCCTCCTCTAGGTTTTGGCCTTTCTAGGGAGTTTTTCCTAGCCACTGTGCTTCTACACATGCATTGCTTGCTGTTTGGGGTTTTAGGCTGGGTTTCTGTACAGCACTTTGAGATATCCGCTGATGTACAAAAGGCTATATAAATACATTTGATTTGAAAGCCTGCTTGGAGTTTGCAAAAGGCACCTAAAGACTCTCTGGTCTGATAAAACCAAGACTGAACTCTGCCTGAATGCCAAGCATCACATCTGGAAGAAACCTGGCACCATCCCTACGGTGAAACATGGTGGTGGCCTGTTTCAGCAGCAGGGACTGGGAGACCAGTCTGGATTGAGTCAAAGATTAAACAGAGAAAAGTAGAGAACCTTGAGGAAAACCTGCTCCAGTGCACTCAGGACCTCAGACTGGGGCGAACGGTCACTTTCCAACAAGACAACGACCAAAAGCACACAGCCAAGACAACGCAGGAATGGCTTCGGGACAAGTCTGAATGTCCTTGAGCATCTCTGGAGACCTGAAAATAGCTGTGCAGCAATGCTCCCCATCCAACCTGAGAGCTTGAGGATCTGCAGAAAATAAATGGGAGAAACCCCCAATTTAAAGATGTGCCAAATTTAACACGAGGCTGTTAATTGCTGCCAAAGGTTCTTCAATGTACTGAATAAAGTCTCACATTTACATAAGTATTCCTTTTTTATTAAATGTACAATGTCTAAAAACCTGTTTTTGCTTTGTCATTATGGGGCATTGTGTGTAGATTGAGGGGAGAAAACAATGAAAACTATAACCTAACAAGTGTTAAAAAAAAATACTGAATACTTTGAAGGTAGTGTGTTTACCTTGGATCAATGTAGTTCAAGAATTCCAGACCGTAAGCAGATTGTAGTGTAAGCCTTGAAATTGGCATTTACTTATTCACTTTTTCCTGACTGAGAACAGGTCAGTTTCAAACATATACTGTAGAATTGTTCAATGAGTGTTGGTGGGGACAGGGAATAACTGAAAGAAACTGGTATTCAATTAGTCAAGTTAAATCAAAATGTTGATATTGCCGAGCAAATTTAGCTTAATTGATACTATACACATGCTTAGCTTTGCACGGCTCCATTTTGCCACGTGCAGATTAACTGCGGCAATGGTGTGCTGGCAATTGTTTCCAATTGAGGAGTCCGACAGGTTGAGTTGCCCTCCTTTGTTCTCTGCATTGCAGCATTATTTCAACTCTTGCGTTTGCCATACATCAATGGAACAAGTTCATTCTTTTTGAAAATAAGAGACTTACAACCCAGTAAAATTGTATCTTTATTGCATCACATTTCACAACAGTGCAAGTACTGTAGGAAATGCAACACTTGGGATTAACAATGTAACCGTTAAACATGGCAGTATATGTTCGACCAGACCACAGCCCATTCCGTCACAGCTCAGCTAAGAAAACAGAACAGGAAAGCACTTGGATGTTTCCTGTCCCTTCAGACAGAATCCTAGACTTACAAAATAAGCAAATGGGGAAACTGAGTGTGTTCTTTAAGCCAGGCTTTGGTGGTACGTCAGAGTTTCTCCATAAGACAATGATATGAAACCAGCACTTATTGCCATATTAGCTATGGTGTATATGTAAACTTGAATAGTATGGGGATTTAACTAAAAGCATCACGTTTTTTCCATGATCAAAGAGGGAATGCAATTTATAACAAGAATAGTGCCTTTAGAAGCCACTTAGCACTTGTTGCTGTAAAGGCGAAGGAGCTCTGGTTGGAATCTAAAAGGTATGTAGAATGGGCAAGACAGTTTAAAGGGTAGTTGAAGCAAAATGTCCTAACCTCCAAAAGACTTGTGGGAATCTTGGCCTACCCAAACCCACGAGTCCATGCGCCACCATACCACCATCAGACCCCCACCATGAGTCTGGGCCGCTGCTTGGCCACCTTCCTGACATTTCTCAATAGCGGTAATGGTCAGGCTTGAAGGGTCCTTCGCGGGGCAGTCCCAGGTATTTGGCCTGCTTATCTGAAAGCTTGGTCAGCTTGACGCCGAGCTTGTCAAGATGGGCAGCAGCCACCTCCTCATCCAGCTGCAGACAAGAGAAAAAGATTTCACAAGTCAAATTCTGAATAAAAGTTTCCTTACACTGGGACAAAACACGTCGATTAGTTACGGGGTTCAATCACTCAAACCACATTTACCCCACCAAACAAAAAAACCCAAGCAGTTGGGTCAAAATCACAGGAAGAATGTCAAAACTGGCCGCAATGCCAAGCGCAGACAGAATCCAATGGAGCTGTCAAAACAAGGCCGTCAAGACAAGGCTGAACATGAGGTTTTTAGCAACAGAAGAATGATATATCACAGGGGTGGTTCTTCTATTTGACAGACCATGTACTCTTCAACAAAATAAATAAAAACATTATCTTATGGCAATAGGTTGACCTCTTGGGGATGGGTTAAGTTAGCAGCTGGAATGTTTTTTTTTAATCATCACATAGGGTACGGTTCGTGATGCTATGGACAGAATTCCTGCTAGTCGGCAGACACTCAAGAGAACCTTCCCTGGCTTAGTTCCCAACTTCTCATGAGGATATCTCTTGCGCTCAGCTCTGAGCATATGGCTTCAGTTAAAGGCCTTAAGATGTTCACCACAACCCATGTGTCACTCAGTGCAAAATGACAATGCAATGCAACATTTCTGCCCCAAGTACAGAGAGCCTCATTTGGCTACCCATTTCAGGGTTAATCATTAATCCATTATGCACATTTAGCCTAATTTCCATTTCTTTGAATAGTCACAAGACATAATATACACATTAAAAACTATGCCCAAAATTCTAAATGTACAGTGAAAGCAATAATGCCAAAATCCAATATTGTCAATAAAATATGCATTACACAGTTCTGCAAACTGAATACAGGCTACTCTAATGTTAATGGAGCATATTTGATTACATACTACTAACTGCGAAAATGCATGTCTAATGCTGACAACTGGAAAAATCTACGTGTCCACCTGGTATCTTTCCAGTCTGAAACCAGTTCATGTCAACCAAGGGTTACAGCAGGGTCAACTTAGGATACAATGCTTGCTTTTTAGAGAAAGATATCCACTCAATTTCTTCCAAATAAACTGTATACAGCTGCAGGCACTGAAAATATTGAACCCTTTCTAAAACCCTGCACCATATACAGGTTGTGACAAACTATCGCTATAAGTTGCAAGACTAGAGCGCCATATTGCTCACGCATTGCAGCATTTGTTCTGCAAAATTCACAGTGCAAGCCAACTTTAGTGCCCGCAACGGTATAATACACATCTTCGCTCAGTGGCTCACCTTCTTGGGCAGGAAGTAAACTCCCAGGGGGTACTTGCTGGTGTTCTTCCACAGCTCAATCTGGGCCAACACCTGGTTGGTGAAGGAGTTGCTCATGACAAAGCTGGGGTGACCCATGGCACAGCCCAGATTAACCAATCTGCCCTCAGCCAGCACAATGATGTGGCGGCCATTCTTCATGCGGTAACGGTCCACCTGGCGGGAGGAGAACGTTGGTATAGGACAATGGTGGAAACTCAAGAGCCAAATTACTGTAGACTAACCACACACACACTAAATGTGCTCTGTATGTTATGTCTTACCTGTGGCTTGATGTTTATCTTCTCGGCTGCGTTGGCATTGAGCCAGTTCATGTCTATCTCACAGTCGAAGTGGCCGATGTTGCAAACGATGGAGTCGTCTTTCATGTGCTCAAAGTGTCTGGGGAACACACCAGTGTACACATCAATGGCCTGTTGTAGACACCGCAGCAGTTGCATTTCAGAGAAGAATGCCGTTGCCCCTAAACTCAGAAATGTCTACAGGTTATAGAAAAATGATCCTGAGTTTCCCCACTTGAAAGAATCAAAATCAACCAATAGGAAACTACTTATAACGTCATGTTAAAACTCAGATTCCCAGTTTGACGGCACGTGAATGCAGCATCAGGTCAGCTTTAAGTTTCCTCCACTAATGGGAAGGGTTATAGGCTAGTGGCGAATCTTCAAGAAGGATTGGGCGAGAATAAGCCGATCCGAGATCTGTACCGAGGTAACTTCTACTCAATGCATGCGTGTTGAATAGTGTCGCTGAATTGAGGAATAATAACGAGATAGGATTTAACTGTTCTTCTGATCAGACAGTGCTGAACACAAGTTGCATGGTGCTCTACAGGTCTCCAAAATGATACCTACTTGCCCAAAAGAATGTCCTCACAGCCAGTGGTGGTCACAAAGATGTTTCCCTCCTTGCAAGCCTCCTCCATGGTGGTGACTTCGTATCCTACAACATTATCACAAAATACAATTAAATACTACACAATAAGGCCTCCCGAGTGGTGCAGTGGTCTAAGGCACTGCATCACTAGAGCCTGTCGCAGCCGGCCGCGACCAGGAGGCGGACAATTGACCCAGCGTCACCCGGGTTAGGGAGGGTTTGGCCGGCAGGGATATCCTCGTCTCATCGCGCACTAGCGGCTCCTGTGACGGGCCGCAGTGCACACTGACACGGTCGCCAGGTGTACCCTCCAACACATTGGTGCAGCTGGCTTCCGGGTTGGATGGGCATGGTGTGAAGAAGCAGTGAGGCTTGGTTGGGTTGTGTTGTGTTTCGGAGTACGCATGGCTCTCGACCTTCGCCTCTCCCGAGTCCGTACGGGAGTTGCAGCGATGAGAAACAACCACCACCAATTGGATACCACGAAATTGGGGAGAAAGGGGTGAAAAACCCACACAATAACTAGTATGTACTGTAGCAATACTACACAAAAATGTAGAATTAGTAATCAATAACTTAAGCTCAAATGTAAACGGTGAGCTCGCTGCTGCAGTGAACAAATGAGATAGGGTAAAGCAGAAATTGTTGGCACGTCAACAGTTCTCTCAATTATATTTGCTAGGCACCCGAGATAAAAGGAACACAAACCTATAACCTGTTGAATCTCCAAGAACATTCTGGGATAATGTAAATTAAATCAAAACAATAGCGTTGTCATATAACCAAACTTAAGAAAAGGTACAGACCTTCCATGGCAGCCTGCAGGGCATTGATGGGGTCAACCTCTGTGACGATGACACGGGCACCAAACCCACGGAGGGCCTGAACACACCCCTTGCCAACATCACCGTAACCGGCAACAACTGCCACCTTCCCGGCGATCATCACGTCTGTGGCCCGTTTGATCCCATCAATCAGAGACTCTCTGCAGCCGTACAGGTTGTCAAACTTGCTCTAGAGGGGGGGAGGGGAGGGGGAGAGGGGCGAGAGAGCGATGGTATTATGAGTGGGAGTTACTGTATTGGAACCGCAGCCTACTCAAGAGGATGCAACATTACATTTATACTTGCGCATTTTGTATTTTATACCTACCAACAATGGTTGTATCAGTTCTATTAATGACCGATTTAATACATCATTTAATGGCACCATTAAGAGCGGAGGATGTATGCATGGCTCTACTATGGGAGGACGAGAGGGTCTACCTTGGTGACTGAGTCGTTGACGTTGATGGCTGGGATCTTGAGGTCGCCACTCTTCAACATCTTGTACAGGTTGTGCACCCCGGTGGTGGTCTCCTCAGACACCCCCTTGATTCCTGAGGGGAGACAATCAACATTGTTTTGGCCATGTTTGACAATGTTAAATTAAGACCATTTTTCATGGCATCCACATCTGGTAGGTGGCACCAAAAATAATGGCGGAAAATTATCAGGACGATATCTCCAAGTTAACTATGAATGGCAAGTTAACATTCCAAACAGCAATACAGTCTTCAATCCAAAGTAACATTCCCCCAGGGACTGCATTTAAGTTAATGGTCACTGTTCGAGTGCCTGCTGAATGTTGCTTGCCAAATCCCTTTAGTTGTGAGGTTCTCAGTATTGGCTTTGTGGAGTAATGCTGCCACCTAGTGTACAAGACTCAAACCAACAGCCCTGGAGACAATTATAGCAGTACCACCGTTGCAAAACTTGACTCGAAATTGGGATCCCACTTGAAGATCAGGGATTTTACACCTTAATATGCTCGAGCCTGGGGGGGGGGGGGGGAAATCACAGACCAAGATTAAAATGAAGAGGGCCAACCGCAATTTGATTTACGCTTTTTCCCCAACCCCCCCCCCCGAAAGACAAAGTACAGTAGGAAAATATTTAGACCTCTTAGCTTTCCACATTTGGTTAAATTAGCCTTATTCTAAAATGTATTACATTATTTCTCAATCTACACAAAATACCCCATAATGACAAAGAAAAAAAACTGGTTTAGAAATGTTTGCAAATTAATTCAAACTAAAAAAAAGAAAATCAGAAATACCTTTAATACAAAAGTATCCAGACTCAAATTAAGCTCGGGTGCATTGATCATCCTAGAGATGTTTTTTCAACTTGGGGTCCACCTGTGGTAAATATAATTGCTTGGACATTATTTGGAAAGGCAGTTGGCAGTGCATTTCAGAGCAAAAAAAACATGCCCAAAAATCCAAAGGAATGGTCCGTAGAGCTCAGAAAAGGAATGTGTCGAGGCACCGATCTAGGGAAGGCTACCAAAAAATATTTGCAACATTGAAGGTCCAAGAACACAGTGGCCTCCATTCTTAAATGGAAGACGTTTGGAACCACCAAGACTCCCCCTAGAGCTGGCCATCCAGACAAACTGAGCAATCAGGGGAGAATGTTACCTCCCTGACCAAGTCCCAAGTACCCAAAGGTCACTGACAGCTCTAGAGTTCCTCTGTGGAAATGATCTTCCTTCTGGAAGGTTCTCCCATCTCTGCAGCACTCCACCAATCAGGCATTTATGGTAGAGTGGTCAGATGGAAGCCATTCCCGAGTAAAAAAGGCACATGACAGCCCACTTGGAGTTTGCCAAAACATACCTAAAGGACTCAGACCATGAGGAACAAGATTCTCTGGTCTGATGAAACCAAGGTTGATCTCTGAGCTGAATGCCAAGCAACACGTCTGAAGGAACCCTGGCACCATCCCTACGGTGAAGCATGTGGTGGCAGCATCATGCTGTGGGGATGTTTTTCAGTGACAGGGACTGAGAGACTAGTCAGGGTCGAGGGAAAGATGAAAGGAGCAAAGTACAGAGTGCTCCTTGATGAAAACCCGCTCCAGAGCAGGACCTCAGACTGGGGCGAAGGTTCACCTTCCAACAGGACAACAACCCTAAGCACACAGCCAAGACAGAGCAGGAGTGGTTTCGGGACAAGTCTTGAGGGGCCAAGCCAGAGCCCGGTCTTGAACCTGATCGAACATCCCTGGAGAGACCTGAAAATAGCTGTGCAGCGACATTCCCCATCCAACATGACAAAGCGTGAGAGGATCTGCAGAAAACAAATGGGAACACCCGCAAATACGGGTGTTCCAAGCTTGTAGCGTCATACCCAAGAAGACTCAAAGCTATAATCACAGCCAAAGGTGCTTCAACCAAATACTGAATAAAAGGTCTGAATATTTATGTAAATGTATTTTTTTTTTTATACAAACCTGCTTTTGCTTTGTCATTATGGGGTTTTGTGTGTAGATTGAGGGGGGGAAAAGAGATCAGAATCAAACTCAGACTGTTGCTTTGTGAGAATGTTTTAAAAAGATCAAAACTGGTGAGGGACAAAGGTGACTTTATTTTTGCACCGAAACATGCAAAAACATCCCTGCTAGGGGGAAATGCAGGTTTTAACTAATTAAACAAATACCATCTACATGATCAGTCTCTGTGTAAAATAAAGTGGTTTATGTGAACCTAACTCACAGCAAAAAAAAATGTAAAGACAGCAATGTTACTTGTTGCCTCGGACTTTACCGCAAACGACACTCAAGTCTTGAGAATAATACACTAATATCGCAGTTGGCCGTGATAGCCCTTATAATAGAACACTTGTGACCAAACACCTAAATATTGCACTTGTGAAAAAAACAGTCAAGTGAAACAGGCATTCTATTGTTGCTCTATTATATAGTGGCCACTATAGTTGACGTGCACAAGGCTACATGTGTGGAAAAATAAACCCTCACCGAGTGTATATATATATATATATATATATATATATATATATATATATATATATATATATATATATATATATATATATATATATATATATATATATATATATATATATATATATATATATATATATATATATATATATATTTATAATCCCCCTCACTCACATGTTACTGTCAAATTCAACACAACAAAAGCATTTACACTTTCTGCTTATGGACATCTATTCTAGTATGTGGCAGCTGAGCATGATACCCTTTGTTGGCATAATTGATCTCTTTCAGGCAGAGTAGACCTGGGATACCCCTTTTAATCCACTGTATTGAAAAAGTGAGAAGGGGGAAAGTGTGTGGTGTTCCATAGTGGCTTCCAGCTTAAGCCAGGCCCAGGAGAGACACAAATAAAACATGCTTTCTGCTACTAAGATCAGTGAAATGTAGGCTAAACTGACAACGGAGAGAAGAGCAGAAATCTCAACAAGCAAGCCGCAGCAATGAAGAATTGCACATCGCATTCCAGCAACTTCAGACAAAAAAACGACTTAGTTTGTACCTGTTCACTCGCTCGTATGTGACCTCTCATTGGCTAGAAGGGTCTCATCTGATCTCACCTTTCATCTTTGAGGACATGCATTTCCATTGTTAGAGCAGTCACTACTACCTTGTCAATATAATAGATCTTTGATATTTCCTACCTGCAGCAAAACTATTGGACAACGCAGGAAATACCAATGAAAGCACAGTGCCTCAACTCCTGGCCCCACCCATAAGCCAAGGCAAGTCCCAACTAACCCTCAGACACGTTACAGATCTGTAAACATCAAAGTCCAAAACATGTATGCACAGCAGTGTCCTAGAATATTGGACCAGTTGGTTGTCATACTTCTGGTATTCTCAGCACTGCTTGGGCCACTTCTCCAACCGTCACCACATTCAGATGAATAGACGTGTACGTGGAAGCCTGTTGGTTGGGGATTTTGGGATGTGCATCCCCATGGACGGTGGTCTCAGAGCAGCCTAGCTATGTCACAATGGGATGCCGGACTAGTGAGTCTGCGGAATCAATTACGCTGAAAGCAAAATAGGCGCTGAACCACTACACTACTTTATTAAACCTACCCTGATCTGGTGGAACAAATTGGGAGCAGAAAATCCTATGTTCCTCCCTATACCTTTAATGTTTACAGATCTGTAAGGAGTAACAATACAGTGCCTTGTTTAATTAAGCGGTCCCATCTGTGAGGCCCTGACGGTTGTTAGAGGTAGCTAGCTCCCGTACCTGACAGCAGCTTGGGGTACTTCTTGTGGACCATGTTGGTGAGGTCACCGCCATCGTCCAGGATCATGTTGAGGGGCTGGCCATCCTTCCAGTAGATGGTCTGCTCAATGCACCACACATACTCCTCATCGGTCATGCCCTTCCAGGCATACACTGCAATGAAAGAGGCTTGAGAATCAGGATTGAGGAGAGACTGCTTTGCAATGGCAGAGACAAGGGTTGTGGTCTATAAGCATGAAGCAGAAGAAAACGTTTTAAAAAGTCACTACCAATTGGATCATTCATTTTCATCTAACAGTTTTATCTATTAGGTGAAGTTATTTTTTGTGAAAAATGTAATACATTCTTGGCTTATGATCAAACTCCTTGACAAATCCAACTGTCATTAACTGAAGTGTGAAGAGCTTTCCAAAACTCATTTGACACAATGGCTGCATTCCAGGTCCCACCCCCCACAGTCTAACTGGGCTACAGATCACACCTGGAAAAGTGTTACTCAGGAATCACGTCAACCTATGCCATTCGAGGCTTTGAACAGCAAGTGGCTGAAACCTGCCTATAGCTCAAACCAATTAAGCACCCCACTGATGCAGACACTGATACTCCTCTGCCTCGTAACTTCTCACCCAGAACACCACTCAAGTGTTGCCATTACACGAGGAAAACCACACAGAAAATATCCTCATGAGCTTCAAATTGACATGACTGCAAGGGTAATGTTGCGCTAAGCAATGGTGACATCTGAGACATCCTAGGATGAATGTTAGGCAAGGAATATAGGAAAAATGTATGTTCTAGTTTGAGAATGACAGTTCTATATATATTGACATATCACATGATACCAGGCTATAGAAGGTGAACAGGCTTATTTAGCAGAACACTCTGCCCCTTAGGCCTTAAAAGATCAATTGAGGACCCTTGTGTACTTCTGGTCTGCCTTATCTCTTACTGTTGCACAAGGGCCAAGTGAGAGCTGGCAGGAACCAGTGCTAAACACAGAGCAGGTCTTGAGGCATATAAACAAACAGTTGTGTGTACCTGGAACCCCAGTTTTGGCAATGGCTGAAGCGGCGTGGTCCTGAGTGGAGAAGATATTGCAGCTGGACCATTGAACCTACAAACGAGAAAAACGGTCACAGGTTGACTAGGACACTCACTCAGTACGCACTCGCACACAAGTCCTTTTGTAATTCTCAGAACATTGCTTACGGACAGATAACAGGTCCATCTAAATTGTGCTCACTTGGTGCAGTGAGTGGGGGAGGAGGTTGCTACCGTTAACAGGCTAGACGTCTGTGTTAGATATACATGCACACACGGTCAAAAGTTTTAGAACATATACACATTCAAGGGTTTGTTCATTTAATTTGTACTATTTTCTACATTGTAGAATAGTGGACATCAACAATATGAAACACATGGAATCATGTAGTAACCAAAACAGTGTTAAACAAAATATATTTTATATTTGAGACACTTCAAATAGCCAACCATTGCCAAGATTGTGGAATGCTGTCAAGGCATTCTCTCAACCAGCTTCACCTGGAATGCTTTTCCAACAGTTCCCACATATGCTGAGCACTCATTGGCTGCTTTTCCTTCACTCTGCTGCCTAACTCATCCCAAACCATCTCAATTTGGTTGAGGTCAGGGGATTGTGGAGGCCAGGTAATCTAATGCAGCACTCCATCACTCTCCTTTTTGGTAAAATAGCCCTTACACAGCCTAGAGGGGTGTTGGGTCATTGTCCTGCTAAAAACAAATGAGTGGGACTAAGCCCAAACCAGATGTGATGGCGTGTCGCTGCGGTACCCATGCTGGTTAGAATCAAAGACTGTTTCACCAGCAAAGCACCCACACACCATAAAACCTCCATGCTTTATGGTGGGAAATACACATGCAGAGATCAGTTCACCCACGTCTCACAAAGACAACGGTTGGGACCGAAAAACTAGAATTTGGACTCCAGACCAAAGGACAAAATTCCAATGGTCTCATGTTCATTGCATGTGTTTCTTGGCCCAAGCAAGTCGCTTCTTATTGATGTCCTTTAGTAGTGGTTTCTTTGCAGAAATTCAACTACAGAGGCCTGTTCCATGCAGTCTCCTCTGAACAGTTGATGTTGAGAAGTCTTACTTGAACACTGAATTTATTTGGGCTGCAATTCTGAGGCTGGTAACTAATTAACTTTTCCTTTGCAGCAGAAGTAACTGAGTCTTCCATTCCTCATGAGTTTCATCATAGCGCCTGATGGTTTTTGCAACTGCACTTGAAGAAACTGTTAGTTCTTGAAACCTTCATGTCTTAAAGTATTTTAGCTGTTCTCACCCTATTAATGTGGACTTGGTCTTTTGGTCCAAATAGAAAGGGGGGGGGGGAATACAGAAGATTGACCATCTTGTCACAACACAACCGATTGGCTCAAATGAATTAAGGAAAGTTCCAAAAATGAACTTAACGCACACCAGTTAATTGAAATGCATTCCAAGTAACTACCTGATGAAACTGGTTGAGAGAATGCCAAAAGTGCGCAAAGCTGTCATCAAGGCAACGGTTGGCTACTTTGAAGAATCTAAAATATATTTTGATTTGTTTAACACTTTTGGTTACTACATGATTCCATGTGTTATTTCATAGTCTTCACTATTATTCTTCAATGTAGAAAATAGTACAAATAAATAACCCTCGAATGAGTATGTGTTCTAAAACATTTGACCGGTAGGGAGTGCATGCATGTATAGTGCATTTGGAAATTTAAAAAAATAATAAAATCAGACCCGGTCCCCCATTATAGCCTTATTATAAAATGAAGTACTTTGTCCTCAATCTACACACAATGACAAAGAATACAGGTTGACATTTTTGCAGATCTATAAAAATAAAAAAAAAAACACAAAACTCAGGTGAATCCTGTTTCCATTGACCATCCTTGAGATGTTTCCACAACTTGCAGTCCACTTGTGGTAAATGCAATTGACCGGACATGATTTGGAAAGGCACACCTGTCTATTTAAAGGTCCCACAGTTGACAGCGCATGTCAAAGCAGAAACGAAGACATGCGGTCAAAGGAATTGTCAGTAGACCTCCGAGAGGATTGTGTCGGGGCACAGATCTGGGGGAAGGGTACAAAAAAAAAAGTGTATGCAGCATTGAACGTCCCCAATAACAGTGGCCACTATCATTCTTAAATGGAAGAAGTTTGGAACTCTTCCCAGAGCTGGCCACCCAGAGAAACTGAGCAATCGGGAGAGAAGGGCCTTGGTCAGGGAGATGACCAAGAACACAAATGGTCACTGACAGAGCTCTAGAGATCCTCTGTGTTAAACTTATAAAATACAATCAATCTTAACATAATCACTAGTTAACGACACATGGTTGATGATATTTCTAGTTTATCTAGCGTGTCCTGCGTTGCATATAATCGATGCGGTACCTGTTAATTTCGCATTCGCGAAAAAAGCACTGTCGTTGCACCAATGTGTACCTAACCATAAACATCAATGCCTTTCTTTAAAATCAATACACAAGTCTATATTTTTAAACCTGCATGTTTAGTTAATATTGCCTGCTAACATTACTTTATTTTAACTAGGGAAATTGTGTCACTTCTTGCGTTCCGTGCAAGCAGTCAGGGTATATGCAGCAGTTTGGCTCGCCTGGCTCATTGCCAACTGTGTGAAGACCATTTCTTCCTAACAAAGATGGTAATTCATTTGCCAGAATTTTACATAATTATGACATAACATTGAAGGTTGTGTAATGTCACAGAATTATTTAGACTTAGGGATGCCACCCATTAGATAAAATACAGAACGGTTCTGTATTTCACTGAAATAATGATAGTTTCCTGATTTGACCATATTAATGACCTACGGCTCGTATTTATGTGTGTTATGTTATAATTAAGTCTATGATTTGATATTTTATAGAGCAGTCTGCGCAATGGTAGGCAGCAGCAGGCTCATAAGCATTCATTCAAACAGCACATTCGTGCGTTTGCCAGCAGCTCTTCGTTGTGCTTCAAGCATTGGGCTGTTTATGACTTCAAGCCTATCAACTCCCGAGATTAGGCTGGTGTAACTGATGTGGAATGGCAAGCTAGTTAGCAGGGGTCCGCACTAATAGCGTTTCAATCGGTGACGGCACTCGCTTTGAGACTTGGAGTGGTTGTTCCCCTTGCTCTGCAAGGGCCGTGGCATTTGTGGAGCAATGGATAACGATGCTTCAAGGGTGGCTGTTTTCGATGTGTTCCTGTTTCGAGCCCAGGTAGGGGCGAGGAGAGGGACGGAAGCTATACGGGTACACTGGCAATACTGAAGTGCCTATAAGAACATCCAATAGTCAAAAGGTATATGAAATACAAATGGTATAGAGAGAAATAGTCCTATAATAACTACAACCTAAAACTTCTTACCTGAGAATATCGAAGACTCGTGTTAAAAGGAACCGCCAGCTTTCATATGTTCTCATGTTCTGGGCAAGGAACTTAAACGTTAGCTTTTTTATATGGCACTTTTACTTTCTTCTCCAACACTTTGTTTTTGCATTATTTAAACCAAATTGAACACGTTTCATTATTTATTTGGGACTAAATTAAAAAATGTCTTACCCTGTAATGACAAAGCAAAAATGGGTTATTGTGTGCAGATTGAGGAAAACTATTTAATCCATTTTAGAATAAGGCTGTAACGTAACAAAATGTGGAATAGGGGTCTGAATACTTTCCGAATGCACTGTAAGCCTGGACATTTTCATACGCGACTCAATCGATGACACTTGACAGTTGCGGCAATAAAAAAAAAAATGGAAATGTAATGTACACCATCAAGGTTCAACTAACAATTCACATTTATTGAGATCAAATTAGCATCTGCTTAATACAAGTGAATGAGTTGGACTTTGGGCTGACCAATGTTGTGGTAGATGGCTACCACAGGCGCAAATCAACAGTGACTTACATTTAGAGTACACGGTCAACCCTTGTGGACTTCTCCATTCTCATGGTCATGATGCCATAGCTTGTTTTAAGTAAGGTTTAGCCTGGTCTTTGCCAAAAAAATGTCTTACTCAAATATGTTTTTCATTGCCCTTCTTGCAGTGGTTTCCAAACCTGCAAGATTGAGACCTGCTTTCCAATTCTAATATGACCAACGCAAATAATCTGTTTGAGACAACTCTCAGAACCCAGGATGAACTAGTTACACCTGACCAGAGTCCTGACCCAATACAAGACGTTCCAGCACAGTGCTCAATCACAAAGTTGAACTTTTATTTGAAATAGAACAGTCCTTTGTCAGATAATGTGATTAAGGTCAACAGACCAAGATGTTAGCATTTAAAGTACACAAGTGAAACTACATGCAGTGTGCAGGAAAGTATCTAGTCAAACCTTTGAGGAAGACTGCATGGAAGTGTGTGTCTCACCTCGGCTCCGAGGGCAGTGAGGGTCTCAATCAGCACGGCGGTCTGCAGGGTCATGTGGAGGCAGCCTGCAATGCGGGCGCCCTTCAGGGGCTTGGACTGGCCATACAGCTCCCTCATCTTCATCAGGCCGGGCATCTCATTCTCTGCAATATCAATAGCTTTGCGGCCCCACTCCGCCAGGCTGATGTCAGCTACGGAGAGGGGAAAAAAAGACAAAAACTGCTACTTAATAAACCGGTTCTACATGTTGAGTAAGTAATAGTTCAAAGTGTCAGAGGTTCCCAGATCTCAAAGTGTTAGTTCGAAAAGGGTATGGACCTTCTAAAGTGCTCAAATAAGCCAGAGTTTATCCTTCTCAATTATTTGGGGTTCTGAACTTTTATTTTTGAGTAAACTATCACTTTAAGTCCAAGTTACGCTACTTCTAAATAAACGAGGTTATGTATACTGAACAAAAATCTAAATGCAAAATGTAAAGTGCTGGTCCCATGTTTCATGAGCTGAAAGAAGATCACAGAAATGTTCCATACTCGCAAAAGGCTACTTTCTCTCAAATGTTATGCACAGATCTGTTTACATCCCTGTTAGTAAACATTTGACCCTTTGTCAAGATAATCTATTCACCTGACAGGTGTGACATATCAAGTAGATGATTAAACAGCATGCTCATTACATAGGTGCACCTTGTGCTAGGGACAAAAGGCCACTAAAATGTGCAGTTGTCACAACACAATGCCACATGTCAAGTTTGGGGAGCGTGCAATTGGCAAGTAAAGTCCACAAGAGCTGTTGCCAGAGAACTTAATGTTAATTTCTCTACCATAAGCCGCCTCCAACAGTTTTAGAGAATTTGGCAGTAGTCTAACCGGCCTCCCAACCGCAGAGCACATGTAACAACACCAGCCCAGGACTTCCACATCTGGATTCTTCACTTGTGGGACCGTAAGAGGATCGGGGATATGACTGCGCCCCTGCCCAGTCATGTGAAATCCATACATTAGGTTCTAATTTCTCTTTCTTTCTTTCTTTCTTTCTTTCTTTCTTTCTTTCTTTCTTTCTTTCTTTCTTTCTTTCTTTCTTTCTTTCTTTCTTTCTTTCTTTCATTGGACTGATTTCCTTATTTGAACTAACTAAGCCAAATCTTTGAAATTGTTGCAACTACTTTTTTTCAGGTGTAGGTTGATCAAGTCTAAACCGTCCATGATAATCTCCATCCCTTAGCATCTCCTTCACTTCGTGGCCATTGATTTGAAAGAATATGCAATTTGTCCAAAACTTTCATTGCGAGTGGTTATCTCATGATCTATTGAGATCAAGCTGTGGTTTAGGAGAGCAGGCTGGCAGTGAGAGTAGTTTGTCTTAAAGTTAGACATTGGCAGCTGCCTTGCACTGGCTGAACTTGCTTGGGAGTCAACATCAGTTGCAGCTTCCACCGACTACTGGGTCTTAACAGCTGCAATCCAACACTGCGCTCTTCAGAGGTCTCCTAACGGAACAAAGCCCATTCAAATGGACAGTAAATGTTACTAAACATTACTGTATATTCACAAAGCACTGAGCCGCCACAAGGGATTAATAGACTCTCAGTCTCTGCCTAAACGCTCTGTATAAAAACGCAAATATGCCTCGCACATGAGTTGGACACATTTGGAATTTAACTTTCATATAAGCAAGAAATAATTGTTAAAATACAAGACACTTACTGTACCCAGATTAGAAATGTTGCACCTGGCTGTATTTTGAGAAAGAGGAAATTAATGGTCCAATAGAAATTTTAGCGCTAGCTAATAAGATGTCACATAGTAAGTGTATCTAAACTGCACAGCGAATGTATATTTTGTATTTGAAAGATTCTCGCTTATGAAAGTTAAGTTCCAAAGGTTTCCAAAACCGTATCGCAAGACAAAGCGCTGGGATTAAACAAAGAATCTGGATTTATTGTTCACAGGGGAGCCAGCTGTGATCAGTACAATCAACTGAGAATCCATGGGGTGCCAGCTGTAAACTGGGTATACACCACTAGGTTCGAGAGTTAAACTGAACCTTAATCCTCCTGTACGCCAGTCAGATGCGGTGAGCCAGAATATGTGCCAACTGCAAACAACCACCCTGAACTGGAGCAGTCTAGCTTGCGTCAAGTGTCCAAAATATGTCCACAACCTGCAAAACTATCAAGACTGAGGCAAAACAGACTGCTCAAAAGTAGCCATGGATATTATTCCAGGATGTTTGAGATTTTTTTTTAAAAGTGGAATAAAAAAAAAAATAGGCCTAGTTCACCCCAACACATTGAGTGAATGATACAATGTTAAAAGTATCGTTTGGGCAACTGACCCAGAAGCTTGTGGAACAAAGTCTAAGGAAGGACTACCATCAAGCCATTTTCCTTGCTACCTTGGACCCCCCCCCCCCAATTGAATTTTACATTTAAAGTGTTCATGCAGGGGTTATGGTTAGAGCACTAACCATCAAGCCATTGATTACCTATCCCTCATCTATTCCTTAAAAGAAAAAAAAAAAGAAAAAAAAAGTTGTCAGGGTGACAAGTGAGGACTGAAAAATACTAGGTGAGGCATTTTAAAATGTTATGTAACCAAGTTAGACAGACTGGTAGAAAGGTGAAATACTAAACAGTTATCGAACCCTTCCAAGCAAGTGTGAAGATTTCTCTTCATACATGGGTACTTTCAAACAAATTTAGTCATTGTCACCAAAGTCAGAAGCTTATAATTGTTTTATTTTACCTTTAATTAGGAAAGTCAGTTAAGAACACATTCTTATTTACAATGACGGGCATTTTTTATCTCAACAAATCTTAACTTGTGCCCAACTCCCTCCAAAGTTGAACCATAAAAATAAAAAAAAACACCGTATGGATTTAGTGCAGAAACAATAGCACACTGTTATAGTGCCCTGCCTGCTGTGCCAGACTGCCTGTCAATCAATGAAAACTGGCGGCTCCACAGACTTTTAGGTAATGTAGTCTTACTACCAAGTTCCGAATACGAACGAAAGCACCAAGCTCGACTAAACGGACTACAACTACCAATAACTTATAAATAAGTATTCTGAATGAAACCATGCTTGCGGGCCAGTGTTATGTTCGTTATGCCGACTCTATTAGTTCTGTAACCAAATGTAACAAAACTTGCATTTTACCAAATTATGTGATTTACATGCTGCAATTTCTGTTAGTGGTTATGCATGGGTAAAGCGTTGTAAAAATAAAATTTAAGAATAACACAAGGCAGCAGGAAAATTGACCATGTGTCCCACCTCAACCTGATTATACACGTTTATAAATACCAGTGCAAATGTTTTGTTAACTAAATGTCCAAAGATAACATGTTTACTAACTAAGTTATTTTAGAGTCAGACAAATTACCCACTAGCTAGCCAACTGAAGGCTAAAATCAATGCTACGCGACAGCATTAGCCGGCTAGCCACCCGGTAATCCACAATCAATGAAGGACTTGAAGCTCGCGTGTATGATAAAGAATATAAATAAATGTAAATTCATACTGACCAACTTTGAAGGGCAGTTTCTCGGACATGATTGTCTTCTTTTGGATCGTTCAGTCGTGATCGCTGTATGGTTGTTACTGCCTGGCTTTGGACAGAAAAGAAGGGAACGATAGGTGTGAACTTGAATTTAAGTAGCCGTCATTTGCCCTCTTGTAATATTCATGAGGTCCCATGCCAATCTTCCACCTTGCGGTTCCAATTGGCTGAGAATGTTCCTGCCCCGTATGAGAGGAAACCCATAGGCTCTCACAGCCACCGGGAGTGGCAGCCAATAAGAACCCGAATCTCAAGATGGGTGTGTTGCTCAACAGAGCGAGGAAGAGCCAAAAGCTGCAGCCCAATATGGCAACCAAAGCGCTCTGCTATAGGAAGACGGTTTTTGATTGAGCTGGGTTTTTTTTCTTCTTCCGTTTTTAAACCATAGGACGAGTCGTATTTCACTTATACTTTTACACAAATAATTGTACATTTCAGCTATAAAACTGCTGATTGTTTATTTTTGATGAAAAGTATTGATGATAGGTGCAGGCTACTGTTGCGTCATAGGTTGTATGCGTGTGTTTACTGTCACCCTGATATTGGCTAGTTATCTACTTCCTATGTAGTTATAACGTGTTTGTCAAGCAGGAGTGAAGGGCACTGTGT
The DNA here is from genome assembly GCF_057628025.1 of Oncorhynchus mykiss. Lineage (NCBI taxonomy): Eukaryota > Metazoa > Chordata > Actinopteri > Salmoniformes > Salmonidae > Oncorhynchus > Oncorhynchus mykiss. The sequence continues at coordinate 25,767,520 of NC_143028.1, read as the reverse complement.
CCCGTTTGTTGCAGTAGTTGGTTTAATTAAGCAATATGGCTTGAGGGGGTGTGCTATATGGCCAATATACCACGACTAAGGGCTGTTCGTGGTCATATACCACAAACCCATGAGGTGCTTTATTGCTATTATAAACTGGTTACTAAAGTAATTAGAGCTGTAAAAAAATACATTTTTGTCATACCCATAATATAGTCTCATTTACCACGGCTGTCAGCCAATCAGCATTCAGGGATGGAACCACCCAGTTTATAATATGAATTAGTGACATCTAGATGGTTAATAATATAAGTTAGTTATGTAGACTGTTATCATACTTTAAATAAAATAACGTGAGAAAATGGTCATAGATACCACCGGCGACATGACCATGATACCCAAGTTGGAAGCACTTCAAGTTGGTTGGCAGAACACCGGAGTAGTGAGCACTCATCACCGCTTTATCGACTCGTAGTGTAGCCCAATCTGCCACGCAAAATGGCCTTGGCTTGGGGGGCTAAAAATCGTCCCAATGAGCTGATTCGCTTTCCCATACACCCACTCGCCATATTGGATCGCAGATACCCCCTTCTCGAAGCGAGAGGGATAATCCTTAGTGGGGGCGAAGTTGATCTATTCCCGTCGATGGAGGAACATATTTGTTGTATGCGACAGTAAAACATCCTTATGATGACTATAACATTTCTTGACACCTTCAATTATTGCACATTTTCTCATAAAAAAGTATATTTGAACACTCTGCACAGGCAACTTGGAACCAATCAAAACTCCCGTACATACCCCTCGTGATGAAGGCAGCCAATGGACTGTTTCTATCTACAATGTAAAACAGCCTCTTGTGAAAACGTGACCTGCTGTTTGATGAAGGGGAATATATTTTGCTTATAATTTTTTTAAGACTGAAATAAGATACATATGGGTTCGAGTGCGCACTTGAAATATGCAGCATGCAATACGAATAGTCTTGATCGTATGAAGAGGTAATTCCGTTGACCATTTAGACAATTTATTGAAAACTAGCCAATGTTACAGCAGAGCTGGCAACTCACGCATTGGCAGTGAGTCACACGGATTTGATCCTCTGCTCTCACGGGACACCTTCCATTTCACGGATTGAAAATTACTGTTTTTATTTGTCTAATTAGTCCATTGTATAGTCAGCGCGTTAACTTTCAACTGTGCTTCAAATCGTTTAAAATCAGAGCGTCTGCGCCTGGAATTTAACATCACGAGTTGAACCCGTCATTGGCCTGCCTTGCCACCGCACTGTGAACAGCGGCACATTTGAAGTATTTGATTGGTCTAGTTATGTAAAGGATCAAGGGTATTGGAAGCATGTTTTAAACTCCTCAAGATTATATTGGCGCTGAATGGAGAGAGAGCACGTTTTCTGCTGAGTTTATAAAACTCAAAGAGCAGCACAGTAGCGTGTACAATGTTGTCAACAAAAGTAGGTTTCTGTTTTTATTTAACCTTTATAACTAGGCAAGTCAGTTAAGAACAAATCCTTATTTACAATGACGGCCAAACCTGGACGATTTGGAACAGTCTCCCCTTTTAAAATGGAATCCCCCCAAAATCGAAAAGTTACAAAGTCGTCGAATTTTGAGACTTAATTTAACCTGTGGTTTATTTTTTCAATTTTTACCCAGGTCATACGCCTAACTAAGCCATGTCAAAATACATATGGAATTGTAGGAAATTAGCTTTAAAACAATACAATTTGCTATCTAGGGGTTATGCCAGGGGACAATGAAATTCTCATGGCAAATCTCACTCCAAGCTTTTATCAAAAGTTGGCAGCCCTGTTACAGTTTGACTAACCTAGCCAGCTACTGGAAATGCCAGTGTTTCATTAGTTATCTGTCAGTGAAATCATGTTTTGGCATGATTATATCTAATTTAAAGTAACTAGCTGCAGGTTTAAAGAAACATTCAATCATATACTTACATGCTGACCAGACCGGTCACGTGCGCGAGCGTTACAAAATACATTTAGAAATGTTATTCAATTATTGCGCCAACGAGCGTCTGCGTTGCCAAGGGCTAAAATAGAAGCCATTCATATTTCTGACGCAGATCACACTGCAAGTCCTGCCTCTCCCATCTCATTGGTTTATAGAAGCAGCCTGCCATCTCCTCATTGGTTATACCCACGTGGGTGATTGAAAGACTAACTGTTTTGCCTGTTGTCGGGGTAATACTATGAAAGTGTAGATGCCAATCACCATATAAGTTCAAAGATGAAAAAGGCCTGGAGGAGAGATGACTAGAAACGATTTGGTTGACCGGTTTATGTGTGGATTAATTGTCGGAGTAGAGGACCTTGTGCATTTCAGGTAAAATAACAACTCATTGTTTATATCCCAGGACAAATTAGCTAGCAACAGCAAGCTAGCTAAATAGGACAAATTAGCTAGCAACAGCAAGCTAGCTAAATAGGACAAATTAGCTAGCAAGTGCAAGCAAACTAGCTAAATTGCCATACATGTTTAATGCTTTTTGACCTGTACCCAAATTAACGTCATTGGTTCAGAGTTTGATTTGTTATTTTAACCTGCGTGTCGTGATCGCGTTTGGTGTAGGGGGACAAAATAAATGTATGCACGATGGCGCACGCGCGCAGCCATTTTGGGTTCCGTGTTAGCATAGAAACCTAAAAAGCATGTACTGTAGATGGAAAGGTGTGTCATTTATGCTAGAAAAAACAGCTGCATATGCATATTAGCCAATACATATGGCATAGCCTACACATATAGCATACCTTGCAATGCCGTCTTCTCTAAAAACAGTTGTACAATGTGCTCTGCAATAAGATTTTGATTTCTAAAATCTGATGTTCAAATTGCAGCTTCCCAATTCTATGGTGGGCATGAATGCATTGGAGTACAAGGTATGGAAAATGATAGTCTTTAGGATTATGGAAAAAGCAGTTGGGAAATAAAGATTTGAAGTTCATATACTAAATGTTCAGTGAATGTGAGTATATTTAGGTGGTTTAAATGATTACCTTTCCTACTAACCTTCTAAAAGTTGACTGCCAAAATCTTGCCAATCCAGTCATTATTCCACTAACTATGACCGAGTGTGAGACATGTTTTCCATAATGTACATTTCATATACATTCGAACAAAGAACACCATCACAAATAGTGTTTCACTATTTAATGAGTAAGGAGACAAATTGCAAAGGTGTCAGCCAGTATTTGAAGTATCTAAATATAGCATAACCTACCAATCAATATATATCAAGTGCCGTGGAGGGCACAATCTTACAATGTTACTGTCCAGAAATGAGAGCTTTACCATCTATGCCAAAAGCCTGGGCCTCTGATGGCAACTGTAGAACTTTCATCAACGAATTCTTCAGTATTCCCCCTTCTCTCTAGGAGCATTTGTGTGCTCAGGCCCCATAGGTGTATCGAAAGGATCTCTCCCTGGTCACCAATGTAGCTGACAAGGACCTTAGCAGAATGAAATCTAAAGCTTGTGTGGTCCAGAGACATGAACCAGCATCTATGGCAAAAGCCTGGGCTCCCGGCAGGGACAATAGAATTGTCCCCACTGCATGTTACAATAGTAAAATAATCTGTCACCTGTTAAACGGATTCTACATTGAATTTAGTCTTTGAGATGTCCAAACAAGCACTTGTATCAAGAGGTGGGACCAAATCACTATTATTCGAGTCACAAGGTCTGAGTCTCAAGTCAAGTCCCAAGTAGAACAGGTCAAAACTGGAGTTAAATCCAAGTCGTGCATTCTATGGTCAAGTTGAGTCGAGTCACAAATTTAAATCAAGTCTCAAGTCAAGTTTAAAAAAAATCTACATGCAACGACTTGTTCAACTTCAAATCTTTGTCTATTGAGGCTACCAGACTAGGGCTGTTATGGTGACCGTATTACTGCCAAACCGGAGGTCACAAGTCATGAAGGCAGTCAAATTCCATGGGACTGTTTAGTCACGGTAATTAGGCTTCTCCAAACTCTGATGCTGCTGAAGGTCATTAGTAGCCTACCAAACTTGCTAACGGCCTCATATTCAGCACTCTAGTGTCTCTCTAATCACTCTGACATCAGTGCAAATGCAATCGAAAATCTAATCAAACTCTTCATGAGAACATATTCTGCAACATTTCTATAGGCTATGCAATTGTGTGAGAAAACAGAGTGATGGCATCTATAAAAAGAGGAGGATGCCATCAGCTTTCTATAGGCTAGGCCTACTATTATTATTTCTCAACTTTCCTAATATTAAGCACATTGCTTCTCTTTACAACAGGAGTATAGCTCACCTGGCTGGCATGAAAATGAACCACAGGAAAGTGTCCTCCATTCGCTATTTAAGTGCATAGATTACGTATTTTTTTACTCTGCCCCTGTTTGAAACAGGTGCATGATAATGGTCCATTCTAAATCAAAACAAATAGCTGTAAATCTCTTCAAGATTAGGAGCGTTTGTCACAAATTAAGTGGGAAACTGTCACCAAAATCACCCCAGAATGACAATTATTTCAAACAGTGTGTTTGTTTCACCATCCTGGTCCACCCAGGCCGCAGGCAAGGTCAAGGATAGCAGGGTTCAGTACACAAATTTGGTTCTCGGTAGGTCCAGGTCCAAACGCCAACAGGTAAGTCCAAACAGCCCAGCTCAGAAACGGTAAATCCAGCCGATATACAGTCTCTTTGTCTATGGTTCACAGATTCTTCCAGCCATTCCTCTCTCGCTTCCTGGTTTGTCTTGACCCTTTATCTGTGGGTCGGCCCCACCTTCTGAGGGTTCCCCTTGCTTCTGGGAATTGTAGATTTGTCAGTCGGCCATTTTGTGATCTGTAGTTCTGATAGGGGTGGCCATTTTGTGATCTGTAGTTCTGATCGGGTTGGCCATTTTAGTGATAGGGCAGAGCCCGTTTATTAGTTCTGCACTCACATATCTGCCATTTATCACCCGACACCCTCCTTTGCCACAAAATTTACAGTACCAGTCAAAAGTTTGGAGACACCTACCCATTCAAGGGTTTTTCTTTATTTTTACTATTTCCTACATTGTAGAATAATAGTGAAGACATCAAAACTATGAAATAACATGTGGAGTCATGTAATAACCACAAAAGTGTTAAACAAATCAAAATATAATTTCTATTTGAGATTCTTCAAAGTTGCCACCCTTTGCCTTAATAACAGCTTTGCACACTCTTGGCATTATCTCAACCAGCTTCAGTTACCTGGAGTGCATTTCAATTAACAGGTGTGCCTTGTTAATTTGTGGAATGTCTTTCTAATGCGTTTGAGCCAATCATTTGTGTTGTGACAAGGTAGGGGTGGTACACAGAAGATAGCCCTATTTGGTAAATTACCAAGTCCATATTATGGCAAGAACAGCTCAAATAAGCAAAGAGAAATGACAGACCATCATTACTTTAAGACATGAAGGTCAGTCAATACGGAACATTTCAAGTGATATTTCATAGTTTTGATATCTTCACTATTATACAATGTAGAAAATAGTAAAAATAAAGAAAACCCTTAAATGAGTAGGTGTGTCCAAACTTGACTGGTACTGTATATTATTTAGTATATGTAAAACAAGATTAAATCAAGAATATTGTGATGTGTGACAATATTAGCCTATCACTTGTGAATTAAATATTATTAGCGCAAGGCAAGAAACAATGCCTTTTTTTGGGACGTTTTCAAATCATAGTCGCACATCTCGCTTAGCCCATAGGCCTTTATGTTTCGATGAGGTTTGTGTCACAACTAAAGTGGCCAAATAATTTCTTAAAAATGAAGCATGTTAATTCACTTCACAAAGGGTGTAGAGCCTAACATGCACCTTTATAAGAAAAGCATTACATACATAATCGCATTTTGATAACGTGTTTTCCGCCTAATGGAACATTTGCGCTTATAGCCTACTGCCGTGTGCGCATTTATGCGCTTATTATGTGAAGAAATAGCCTAATAGTTTATCAACATTTTAGGCTAAACGTTCTGATCTGTTGCGTCAGCATCATTGCGCAAAAAGTATTTTTGATGCTAGTGGTTGTATTCATTTGGGATCTATCGCATCCAACAACTGTCCCAGACAATGTTTGGAATATTTATTTCTCGCACAGAATAGAATAGGTAATCTTTTCAAATATGTCAAAAGTAGATTGACATAGGCTAGTGCTTTTGCTGTTCGTTAGACCTATTCATCTAGTTGGCTGACGAAAAGTACATTTGGACAGTTCTTCCAATATCTTCAATATGCACCTCGGAATTGGATGAGGGCATGCAGTTGTGTCCCCGATGTGTCTGTCTTCACTTGTATTCTGTTAGAAATACCATATCAAGTGATGGAAGCTAAACTTCGGGCGCCGACAGAGATGGCCGCCTCGCTTCACGTTCTTGGGAAACTATGCAGTATTTTGTTTTTTTAATGTATTATTTCTTACGCTGTTACCCCAGGAAATCTTAAGTCTCATTACATACAGCCAGGAGGAACTATTGGATATAAGAGCAACGTCAACTTACCAACATTACGACCAGGAATACGACTTTCCCGAAGAGGATCCTCTGTCTGGTCTACCACCAAGGACAATGAATCAGATCCCAGCAGGCGACCTAAAACAATGGCGCCGTAGAAGGGTCAGATGGAGCGGTCTTCTGGTCAGGCTCCGAAGATGGGCACATTGCCTACCGCTCCCGAGTATACTGCTAGCCAACTTCCAGTCTCTTGACAACAAGGTAGACGAAATCCAAGCAAGGGTTGCCTTCCAGAGAGACATCAGAGATTGTAACATTCTCTGTTTCACGGAAACATGGCTCACTCGAGATACGTTATCAGAGTCGGTACAGCCACCTGGTTTCTTCACGTATCGTGCCGTCATAAATAAACATCTCTCTGGTAAGAAGAAGGGTGGGGGTGTATGCCTTATGATTAACGAATCGTGGTGTGATCATAACAACATACAGGAACTCAAGTCCTTTTGTTCACCTGACCTAGAATTCCTTACAATCAAATACCGACCGCATTATCTACCAAGAGAATTCTCTTCATTTATAATCACAGTCATGTACACCCCCGCTCCAAGCAGACACCTCGACGGCCCTGAAATAACATCATTGGACTCTATGTAAACTGGAAACCACATATCCTGAAGCTGCTGGGGATTTTAACAAGGCTAATCTGAAAACAAGGCTCCCTAAATTTTTATTTCCGCGACGCATACAAAGCCATCCCTCGCCCTCCTTTCGGCAAATCTGGCCACGACTCCATTTTGTTGCTCCTAGTCTATAGACAGAAACTAAAACAGGAAACGCCCATGCTCAAGTCTGTTCAACGCTGGTCCGACCAATCTGATTCCACGCTTCAAGATTGCTTCGATCACGTGGACTGGGATATGTTCCAGATAGCCTCAGACAACAACATTGATATATACGCTTATTCAGTGAGTGAGTTTATTAGCAAGTGCATCGGTGATGTTGTACCAACAGCAACTATCAAAACCGTCCCCAACCAGAAACCGTGGATTAATGGCAGCATTCACGCAAATCTGAATGCGTGAATACAGAATACAAACCGTGTAGTTATTCCCTCCGCAAGACAATCAAACAAGCTAAGCGTCAGAATAGAGACAAAGTAGAGTTGCAATTCAACGGCTCAGACAAACTAAACAACTTCTTCGCTCGCTTTGAGGACAATACAGTGCCACCGACACGGCCCACTACCAAAACCTGCAGACTCTCCTTCAGCGCAGCCAACGTGAATTAAACATTTAAATGTGTTAACCCTCCTAAGGCTGCCGGCCCAGGCGGCATCCCTAGCCGCGTCCTCAGAGTGTGCGCAGACCAGCTGGTTGGTGTGTTTACGGACATATTCAATCAATCCCTATCCCAGTCTCCTGTTCCCACATGCTTCAAGAGGGCCACCATTGTTCCTGTTCCCAAGAAAGCTAAAGTAACTGAGCTAAATGACTATCGCCCCATAGCACTCACTTCCGTCATCAAGAAGTGCGTTGAAAGACTAGTCAAGGATCATATCACCGCCACCCTACCTGACACCCAGACCCACTCCAATTTGCTTACTGCCCCAATAGGTCCACAGACGACGCAATAGCAATCACACTGCACACTGCCCTAACCCATCTGGACAAGAGGAATACCTATGTAAGAATGCTGTTCATTGACTACAGCTCAGCATTTGACACCATAATACCCTCCAAACTCGTCATTAAGCTCGAGACCCTGGGTCTTGACCACGCCCTGTGCAACTGGGTCCTGGACTTTGACGGGCCGCCCCCAGGCCGTGAGGGTAGGAAACAACATCTCCACCCCGCTGATCCTCAACACTGGGGCCACACAAGGGTGCGTTCTCAGCCCTCTCCTGTACTCCCTGTTCACCCATGACTGCGTGGCCATGCACGCCTCCAACTCAATCATCAAGTTTGCAGACGACACTACAGTGGTAGGCTTGATTACCAACAGCGACGAGATGGCCTACAGGGAGGAGGTGAGGGCCCTCGGAGTGTGGTGTCAGGAAAATAGCCTCACACTCAACGTCAACAAAACTAAGGAGATGACCTCAGGAGGCTGAAAAATGTGGCTTATCACCAAAAACACTCACAAACTTTTACAGATGCACAATCGAGAGCGTCCTGTCAGGCTGTATCACTGCCTGGTATGGAAACTGCTCCGCCCACAACTGCAAGGCTCTCCAGAGGGTAGTGAGGTCTGTACAACGCATCACCGGGGGCAAACTACCTGCCCTCCAAGACACCTACACCACCCGAAGTCACAGGAAGGCCAAAATTATCAAAGGACAACAACCACCCGAGCCACTGCCTGTTCACCCCGCTATCATCCAGAAGGCGAGGTCAGTACAGGTGCATCAAAGCTGGGACCGAGAGACTGAAAAACAGCTTCTATCTCAAGGCCATCAGACTGTTAAACAGCCGTCACTAACATTGATTGGCTGCTGCCAACATACTGACTCAAATCTCTAGTCACTTTAATAATTAAAAATTGGATGTAATAAATGTATCACTAGTCACTTTAAACAATGCCACTTTATATGATGTTTACATTACTCATTACAAGATTACTTGTTAGATATTACTGCATGGTCGGAACTAGAAGCACAAGCATTTCGCTACACTCGCATTAACATCTGCTAACCATGTGTATGTGACAATAAAATTTGATTTGATTTGGAGAGCCATGTGAGTGAGAGGTGCTTCGGAACACACAGCAGTCAGAGATAAGGGCACAATGTGCAAAAGGCATGGATTTTATTAGTGGACATTAGGGCCACACAAAGGAGAGGCCGCTCCGAGTATTCTTTTCTGTTCTTCTGAAATAGACTACATTTTCTTCATATCATGTTTCTTTGGACTTATCTAAAATAATGAATGGATTTATTGTGAAGGTGTAGGCTATATTACATAGATTTATTAGACTTGTTAAAATGGTCTGCATCAGTGGCTTATAAGCTGTGGAAGCCAGGAGATGCTAAATGTGTTTATGTTAATTAATGGTCAATTACCTTGAGACCAGCAGTTATTTGCTTGACAATCACCAGCTGACGAAATTTCGTGACCACCACAGCCCTATACCAGACCTTTATTATTTTGTTTACAACGTATTTTTATTAGCCTATGTAATTGTAAAATATGGAGTTTGTAGCAGTCCTAAGGGCATGAAATCCGCAGAAGGCAAGTTAGGTTGACTTGCTTAGAGTGTAGATTTATTTACAGGTCTTGGTGACGCAATGGTGAAAGCTCCATACCATACAAAATATACAAGTAGATTGACCAAATATACACGGGCAATAGCTCAAAATAAATAGCCTCCATTTCAGGCTTAATCTGACCTATTTGAACAGGCACAGGTAGAGGGAAAGACTGTGCAGCCTCCCATTGAGAAACCAAATCGAATCTGTCTCACAGGAGTTCAAGCAGGTAGGCCTAATTAATATAACCACTTGGCCCCAAGGACCATACAATTACCCAATTGGTAATTACAAACAATAAACTGGTTCTACAATGTAAAAGGCAATGTCCACATCCATTGTTACATTGGTCTTAATCAGACTTAATGATTATTAATTATATTTCAACACCATGCACACATGGAACAATCATTTTCTCTTAATCAACATTCTGACTCAAAATCGTTGAGCACAGGCCATGTAGCAAAGAGCTGTGTTCGAATACTCATACTAACCTCACTATTTGTGATATAAATTGAGTATATAGTATGCTTGTTTGGTCTTAGTATGGATATAGATAGTATGCCAAAAGTTCCCGGATGTCATACTACATTCACCAAAATACGAAGTATCCAAACAGTGGACACTATTTCTGTGCTTTTAGGGCTGATAATGCAATTCTTCAGGAAATGGGCGTGGCTTCACATCATTTACAGATTTGATGAAAATATGGAGCCGAAGTCCATATCCATATTCAGCGGATACAAATTCATTGATTTAACTAATTATGACAAATGTTATGAACATTTTGAGCAATGTAATAAATTAATGACTTTTCTAATAAGTTACCTCCCACGTTATGTTGGCTGACAATTTTTTAGCTAGCTGTCCTTACGAACCACATAGCATATCATTACAACAGTATGTACTGGTATGTTAGCTACCCTAACGTTAGTTGGCTACTAATACATCAAACTTGCCACTATATATATATATATATATATAACTATATGCTATCTAACTACCCAATGTTAATTGACTTGATTATCCTTAGCTAAGTGGTATGTATAGTCATTGTGCATTCTCAATGGACATTTGGGTGCTTTTGTAAATTCGCTCAGTCTTATCTACTCCGATTTCACAGCACTCTCTATCTGAGTGTACTAGAGCGCAGAATAACTGATGAAACAACAAACGCTCCACACTTGTTGAATATGGCCGGTGTCAGTAAACATCAGCAAAAAAAAGCGTAATTAAATTGTTGCCAGCAGCACAGTTACAGTCACCAACGCTCTGGATAACATAAACTGCCTAACCAGCTCTGCCAGGGTGAATAAAATGATCAGAGAGAGGGGTTCTCTCATTTGTGTCTGGAAGTAGCTTCAGTTAGCTTGGGTGCTTGACTGCCATTGTAAGGTCAGAACGCTCAAATTAACCCCACTCTTTGGTCAGAGCGAAACGTTCTGAATTTACTAACGCCCCACACTGTCACTCCAATTAAGAACACAACGGAATTCGTAAACTGTCTAGCAAGTCATTTGTTAAGCTAACAAGCTAGCAAGAGGTTGCATAGCATTCCAGCGTTTTAATTATTTTGTCCATTGTTGACTAATAGTGAAGACAAACTATGAAATAGCACATATGGAATCATGTAACAACCCAAAAAGTGTAAACTAAATCTGAATGCATCAACTTCCAGTAGACAGGCGAAGCGCTAGTACGCTCAACTGAAAGGATACCGTTCATTTGCAGTATACTAAAATGAACTAATAATATATAGTATATACTCATTAAGTTTACAGTATGTTAGTATGGGTATTCAAACACAGCGTAGTTCTATGCGCATTGATGTGCGTGTGCTCCTATTACGCACAACCAGGGTTGCCATGTTCACAGTTTTCTCATGAATTGGGCTACTTTGAAAAGATGTCGCGGGTAAAAATGTAATGGTCACGGGTTTCGTTTTTTTGGGCTATTTCTAGATTTCACAACGGCCGCCATGGCATTTCTCTTTTTTTATTATCTATTCATTTTACTGTGACATGTTGCTGCTAACTATCAGGCAGTGAGGCAGGCTGCTGTTGCTGAGTGGCTGCGGTCCAAACACTTAAAATACACACCCTTGTCCACTTACCCTCGCCTTATGCCCTTGGGGGAATCCCCGTCGCCATCTTGGAGGGTGGTCCAAATTATTAGCCAAGCAAGAGAAGTTTGCAACCTAAGCCCCTCAGCCCTCGTTTTTAGTTGGCTTTGCGAGTGTACAATTATGTTCACTCTGGGGCCTGAAACTCCCTATAATTCAATTCGCAACGATTGTACATCCGCTAAGAAAAGTCAGTGAAAACTTAAAAACAACATCAATGGAGAGAAGTCAACATACAAGTGTAAGTAAACACCAATGCAAATAAGTTAGAAATTGTGCTACTAATGCACATGCTGGCACAAGCACGTCTCGTAAAAAGTAAATATATTTTTGTTTGGTTATCTTTTGGAAATAGTAGAAATAAAATATTTTCCTTCTTCAGAAATTCCAGCTAGGCAGGCTAACGTTAGCTAGCAAATTAATTAGCTAACTATCATACAGTAGACGTATATTAATATTGATATATTTTATATACAGTGCCTTGCGAAAGTATTAGGCCCCCTTGAACTTTGCGACCTTTTGCCACATTTCAGGCTTCAAACATAAAGATATAAAACTGTATTTTTTTGTGAAGAATCAACAACAAGTGGGACACAATCATGAAGTGGAACGACATTTATTGGATATTTCAAACTTTTTTAACAAATCAAAAACTGAAAAATTGGGCGTGCAAAATTATTCAGCCCCCTTAAGTTAATACTTTGTAGCGCCACCTTTTGCTGCGATTACAGCTGTAAGTCGCTTGGGGTATGTCTCTATCAGTTTTGCGCATCAAGAGACTGACATTTTTTCCCATTCCTCCTTGCAAAACAGCTTGAGCTCAGTGAGGTTGGATGGAGAGCATTTGTGAACAGCAGTTTTCAGTTCTTTCCACAGATTCTCGATTGGATTCAGGTCTGGACTTTGACTTGGCCATTCTAACACCTGGATATGTTCATTTTTGAACCATTCCATTGTAGATTTTGCTTTATGTTTTGGATCATGGTCTTGTTGGAAGACAAATCTCTGTCCCAGTCTCAGGTCTTTTGCAGACTCCATCAGGTTTTCATCCAGAATGGTCCTGTATTTGGCTCCATCCATCTTCCCATCAATTTTAACCATCTTCCCTGTCCCTGCTGAAGAAAAGCAGGCCCAAACCATGATGCTGCCACCACCATGTTTGACAGTGTTCAGGGTGATGAGCTGTGCTGCTTTTACGCCAAACATAACATTTTGCATTGTTGCCAAAAAGTTCAATTTTGGTTTCATCTGACCAGAGCACCTTCTTCCACATGTTTGGTGTGTCTCCCAGGTGGCTTGTGGCAAACTTTAAACAACACTTTTTATGGATATCTTTAAGAAATGGCTTTCTTCTTGCCACTCTTCCATAAAGGCCAGATTTGTGCAATATACGACTGATTGTTGTCCTATGGACAGAGTCTCCCATCTCAGCTGTAGATCTCTGCAGTTCATCCAGAGTGATCATGGGCCTCTTGGCTGCATCTCTGATCAGTCTTCTCCTTGTATGAGCTGAAAGTTTAGAGGGACGGCCAGGTCTTGGTAGATTTGCAGTGGTCTGATACTCCTTCCATTTCAATATTATCGCTTGCACAGTGCTCCTTGGGATGTTTAAAGCTTGGGAAATCTTTTTGTATCCAAATCCGGCTTTAAACTTCTTCACAACAGTATCTCGGACCTGCCTGGTGTGTTCCTTGTTCTTCATGATGCTCTCTGCGCTTTTAACGGACCTCTGAGACTATCACAGTGCAGGTGCATTTATACGGAGACTTGATTACACACAGGTGGATTGTATTTATCATCATTAGTCATTTAGGTCAACATTGGATCATTCAGAGATCCTCACTGAACTTCTGGAGAGAGTTTGCTGCACTGAAAGTAATGGGGCTGAATAATTTTGCACGCCCAATTTTTCAGTTTTTGATTTGTTAAAAAAGTTTGAAATATCCAATAAATGTCGTTCCACTTCATGATTGTGTCCCACTTGTTGTTGATTCTTCACAAAAAAATACAGTTTTATATCTTTATGTTCGAAGCCTGAAATGTGGCAAAAGGTCGCAAAGTTCAAGGGGGCTGAATACTTTCGCAAGGCACTGTAAGTAGACATGCACTCATAATTGACTGTAGCGCATATAAAGCACCCACAAGCTACAGGTGGCTGAAAACACAATCATCGGCAGGATGAACGAGTGACGAATTTCCGGCCAAGGGCGGTCCATTTAAAAATCATTCCTTTCTCCCTCGCCCCTTGCCCTGCAAGTATATTTTCATCAGACGTCATGATGTCAGATGTCATCAGAAGTGTACCACTTCATTTGAGGGCTGAGGGGATAGGTTGTGTATTTTATGTGTTTGGACCTCAGCCAGAGAGTGAGTGAGTGGTGGTGGTGGCAGGGAAGGAGCTTCAAACAGTTATTGAAAGAGAGGGGCGGGCCAGAGGTGTCACGCCCTGATCTTACAGATCCTCATTATTCTCTATGTTTGGTTAGGTCAGGGTGGGAAAGTCTATGTTTTCTATTTCTTTGGTTTTGGCAGAGTGTGGTTCCCAATCAGAGGCAGTCTATCGTTGTCTCTGATTGGGGATCATATATAAGTTGTCATTTTCCTTTTGGGTTTTGTGGCATCTTGTTTTCTGTTTAGTGTCTATACCTGACAGAACTGTGCGCTTTCGTTTTCACTTTGGTTATTTTGTTTGAGTGTTTTTTGAAAATGAAAATCATTAACACTTACCACGCTGCGCTTTGGTCCACTCCTTTCGACGAGAGCCGTAACAGGAGGGGTGTGTGTGTAGTAATCAAATCAAATCACATTTATTTATATAGCCCTTTGTACATCAGCTGATATCTCAAAGTGCTGTACAGAAACCCAGCCTAAAACCCCAAACAGCAAGCAATGTAGGTGTAGAAGCACGGTGGCTAGGAAAAACTCCCTAGAAAGGCCAAAACCTAGGAAGAAATATAGAGAGGAACCAGGCTATGTGGGGTGGCCAGTCCTCTTCTGGCTGTGCCGGGTGGAGATTATAACAGAACATGGCCAAGATGTTCAAATGTTCATAAATGACCAGCATGGTCGAATAATAATAAGGCAGAACAGTTGAAATTGGAGCAGCAGCACAGTCAGGTGGACTGGGGACAGCAAGGAGTCATCATGTCAGGTATTCCTGGGGCATGGTCCTAGGGCTCAGGTCCTCCGAGAGAGAGAGAAAGAAAGAGAGAATTAGAGAGAGCATATGTGGGATGGCCAGTCCTCTTCTGGCTGTGCCGGGTGGAGATTATAACAGAACATGGCCAAGATGTTCAAATGTTCATAAATGACCAGCATGGTCGAATAATAATAAGACAGAACAGTTGAAACTGGAGCAGCAGCACGGCCAGGTGGACTGGGGACAGCAAGGAGTCATCATGTCAGGTAGTCCTGGGGCATGGTCCTAGGGCTCAAGTCCTCCGAGAGAGAGAAAGAAAGAGAGAAGGAGAGAATTAGAGAACGCACACTTAGATTCACACAGGACACCGAATAGGACAGGAGAAGTACTCCAGATATAACAAACTGACCCTAGCCCCCCGACACATAAACTACTGCGGAGTACTGTACTGTGGAGACAGAGCGCTTCTACTGCAGCAGGCAGCGAACACGGAACCCAAACCGGCTGTGCGCGTGCTCCATCGTGCATAAATGTATTTTGTCCCCCCACACCAAACGCGATCACGAGACGCAGGTTTGGGGACATGTCGAAAAGCTTTAAACATTTATGGCAATTTAGCTAGCGCACTTGCTAGCTAATTTGTCCTGGGATATAAACATTGAGTTATTATTTTACCTGAAATGCACAAGGTCCTCTACTCTGCCAATTAATCCACACAAAGTTGCTATTGGCAACTTTCATAAATTAGATGCATTACCGCCACTGACCTCGTTCGTCTTTTTTATTTATTTTACCTTTATTTAAGTAGGCAAGTCAGTTAAGAACAAATTCTTATTTTCAATGACGGCCTAGGAACAGTGGGTTAACTGCCTGTTCAGGGGAAGAACGAGAGATTTGTACCTTGTCAGCTCGGGGATTTTAACTTGCAACCTTCCGGCCCAACGCTCTAACCACTAGGCTACCCTGCCGCCCCAGTCACCCACGCGGGTATAACCAATGAGGAGATGGCACGTGGGTACCTGCTTCTATAAACCAATGAGAAGATGGGAGAGGCAGGACTTGCAGCGGGATCTGCGTCAGAAATAGAAATGACTTCTATTTTAGCCCTTGGCAACGCAGAAGCTCATTGGTGCATGGAGCAGTGTGGGTGCAATAATTGAATAATATAGATTTCTACATTTATTTTGCAATGCTCGTGCACGCGACGCGAGCGGTGTAGTCAGCCTGTTAGCTAGCTAGCTAACGTTACTGTACTGTAGCTCATACAACGCCAACAGTCAAACCGGGCTTTCTAATATTTACGTTAATTCTTCTGAAATATAGCTAACTAACGTGACAGCTACCATTATGGAAGCTATTCACAGAATACCATAATTGTCTTCGATATTCAGGAGTATTTTATTATATAAGTTATTTTTTCGATACATATTTGTTAGAAAATTGTTATTCTTCAATAACACAAACTCCAAAGCAAATCAGGGGGAGAAAACTAGGTTTATTCAGAGAGGACAAATCAAGATGTTATGCTGGGAGGTAGATGTTCAGTCTCCCCTGTCCTCAGCTTTTCCCCACTGAACAAAGGAACAGGATGCCATTTATAACCCCCCCCCCCCCCCCCCCCACCCCCACCCTAGCCTGGGGTTGACCAATCAGAAGTCCTTGCAGTACAACTTGGCCAATGGCCAAATAACAAGTATCCTGCCCCAGACTCAATGTACAGACTAATGAAAACGTGGCACACGAGTTCAGGAGTGACATTCCACAGATTCTGAACAGATGTTGAACTGAAACCCAACTCCTATTTACAATTCGCAATTGACCATTAGTACTGTAGTTTTTAGTCCTCTCATCCTCTGCGTTGTGTATTTATCTTCAAAATATTCTTATATATTCAGAGCCAGCCAATCTTCAACCCAACTTACCTTTTTAACTGTTGTCGTATTCAAACTTGGAATGAGCATTTTCAGTTGCAATTGTGAAGTTCCCCAAAGAACTCCAGCAACAATGGGGGTTCCCCGATGAACCCCACCTCCTAAGAAGTTATTTGAAGAACCTTTTGGGGCTGTTTTTCATTGCCAAGAACCCTAAGGTTCTTTGAGGATCTTAGAAGAACTCCAGTTGAACCCCTAATTTGTAGAGTGTAGATCTTTTTAGAACTGCATTCAATAACGACGTTATACCAGTAGATGGCATAGTATAGGCTTGGACCTTCAGCAAATTACTTTTGTGAGCATGATAAAGACACAGAAGAGCCCTGTTTAGAATAACCACCTGAGCTGCAAATTAGAAAGTAAATATGATTTAGGCTATGCCTATTCCTCTATCTAAATATGCCATGCTGTTGTGTGTAATTTAATTGCCATATAATTGCATAATTAATTTTTATTGCCACGTGGGGCTATTGTGGTGATCATGTACCCTTATGAATCACACTTTTCCAGTATTTGGGAGCACGGACTGTTGGCCTTATATTAGTCATTTTGACTGTTGTATTAGTGAATTCCACTCTGTATGGAGGCTTGTTATAGTCATTTGCATTGCACAACCCCATCACGCAGAGGCTATAACCATATCGATAAATGAGACAAAATATTGATTAAGTCTTGGCTGTAACCTATTCCGAGCGAAATAGCCAAGGGGTCCCAAATGGTCAAGACTATCAATGGCCTATTCTTAATGCCATATCTGCATTCCCTATCAGCCAGTGCACATGTGTCTTAGACTATTTTGTTTAACATTTATTTAGAGGCCAATGAGCTAGGGTCTCTTTTTAAGGGGAGCTCTATAATATAAAACACAAAGAGAGTTCTAGAATTATTCCGCAATACATCAGTACCCAAAATGATAGCATAAATTGGAAGTGATAGGCTAAAGAACTTTGAATACACATGCATATCAATAAACAAATGGACAAGATTGTTCTATCCTCTTTGATTTAGTTCCTATTGCAACTCAGACAAATGACTGAATGGATGACATACTGACTGACTAAACTGAATGAAGGATGAATTAAATGTTCAAATGTGTTGGAATGACGAGTTGCTCGTACTTTATTTGGCTAGTAGGCAAATAGGTCTACATTAGGGTATAATGACTCTATGACTGCATGCCTCCAGAAGGGCCTCTTCTGAGGCTGAGGGGTGCTTTTCCGAAGGCGCATTGTGCATTGTGCTGTGGCGCTGTGACGCTGCATTGAGATCACAAGCTCTTCAACTGGGCAGCAGTGTCGCGATGTAGGGAATAGCCTATACGGAGACTACCTAAAACCACTGCAACAGAATTATTGTAAAGTGTGGGAATAAGCTGTCGTGGAAATTATTTTACACAGTGACACTCGAAGCCAATCTTAAATTAATCATTGTTTATTTGTTAGCTCGCTGGAGAGGTTCCAACCAACTCACTTGCACCATAGTACACATGCCTGTCAGAAAATTCTCCCTGGGCAGACCCAGCAGTTGTCTTATATACAGCAATACACAGACAAGTTATATTTGCATGATTTAGCATAATTAATCAATCATTACTGTTTTTGTTTCATCCATGTGACCAACCAGTACCGTTTCATAACATGTGACAGACCAACACCTCACGAGGCTTCTTTCTGTCTAAACTGAGACCTTGAAACTGAGATATCTTTCGTTTGTTCTCAAAACAACATCTGGGCATACTGCCAAATTGAATCTACTGATAGTGTAGTCAGCCACTTGCATGAAAACAGAAATTGGTTATTAGAACCGCACATGAATAGAACACAGAAATTAGTTATAAGAATAGCACACACCTTCTAATTTCCCTTACAAAGCTTATGCCAGACCTTGTTAATTTCAAAGTTAATATGTTCATGACCCGATTCATGTCAAATTATTTTTTATTCATATTGACCCCTCCTACAGAATATACTTTGGCAAGATTTTGAGTGATGAATATAAATATTTTGAGTGGCAAAGACTCCAGTGTCCATACATAATTCATAGATTCACCAAACATGAATAATGAAACAGAATATTAATACATGGGATTTACTACTGGTTATGATTGCAGACAGAGCCCAGAGAATGGGATGGTGTAATATTGAATTAGTCATATTTTGATAAGATGCATGCATGGGGATGTCCACGTCACCCAAAGATATGCCCATGCTGTACAGATACACCTAGCAGTCTAAAATTCACTGCTATAGAAAGATGGTGCCGTAGAAGAAGGCTGATGCTTTACGTGTTCCTATCCAATTGTGTTTTTTTGTTTGTTTCAGTGCGTTGTTTGTAACTTATTTTTAAACTTATTTTGTACATAATGGTGCTGCTACCGTCTCTTATGACTGAAAATAACTTCTGGGCATCAGAACTGCAATTACTCACCACGAACTGTCAGAATCCTTTTTTTCCTTTAACGAGTCCGACGAGCCTGACGTGAATGACATAATGCTTTCCCGGGAACAGACCCAGATCCCAGTCATTTGCGTGAAGAGAAGGCAAAGAAAAAGGGGCCGGAGGGCGGGCTGCCTTCTGAGAATTCGTAGGGGATCGAATAAACCCCCACTGCCTTCCATTCTGCTAGCAAACGTGCAATAAAATGAATGACTTTACGCGGAAGATTAAACTACCAACGGGACATTCAAAACTGTAATATCTTGTGCTTCACGGAGTTGTGGCTTAACAACGACATTATCAACATACAGCTGGCTGGTTATACTCTGTATCGGCAGGAAAGAACAGCGGCGTCTGGTAAGACGGGGTGGCGGACCATGTATTTTTGTAAATAACAGCTGGTGCATGATATCTAAGGAAGTCTCTAGGTTTTTCTCGCCTGAGGTAGAGTATCTCATGATAAGCTGTAAACCACACTATCTAGCGAGAGAGTTCCATCTGTATTTTTCGTAGCTGTCTACATCCCACCACAGACTGAGGCTGGCACTAAGACTACACTCAATGAGCTGTATTCCGCCATAAGCAAACAGGAAAATGCTCACACAGAGGCGGCGCTCCTAGTGGCCGGGGAATTTAATGCAGGAAAACTTAAAACAAGCAAAAATTAAAGCAGGAAGCACCAGACTCGATCAATAAAAAAGTGGTCAGATGAAGCAGATTCTAAGCTACAGGTCTGTTTTGCTAGCGCAGACTGGAATATGTTCCGGAATTCCTCCGATGGCATTGAGGAGTACACCACATCAGTCATTGGCTTCATCAATAAGTGCATCGATGACATCATCCCCACAGTGACCGTAGGTACATACCCAACCAGAAGCCATGGATTACAGGCAACATCCACAACGAGCTAAAGGCTAGAGCTGCCGCTTTCAAGGAGTGGGACTCTAACCCGTAAGTTTATAAGTAATCCCGCTATGCGGAAAAGCATCAATACAGGACTAAGATTGAATCGTACTACACCGACTCCGACGTTCGTCGACTGTTGCAGGGCTTGCAAACCATTACAGACTACAAAAGGAAGCACAGCCGAGAGCTTCCCAGTGACACGAGCCTACCAGATGAGCAAAACTACTTATATGCTCGCTTCAAGGCAAACAACACTGAAACATGCATCCGAGTACCAGCTGTTCCGGAAGACTGTGTGATCACACTCCCCGAAGCTAATCTAAGACCTTTAAACAGGTCAACATTCACAAGGCCGCAAGGCCAGATGGATTACCAGGATGTGTACTGCGAGCATGCCCTGACCAACTGGCAAGTGTATTCACTGACATTTTCAACCTCTCCCTGTCAGAGTCTGTAATACCAACAGAATATATATTTATTTATATATATTTATATATATATATATATATACACACATATATACATATACAGTGCCTTGCGAAAGTATTCAGCCCCCTTGAACTTTGCGACCTTTTGCCACATTTCAGGCTTCAAACAAAAATATATAAAACTGTATTTTTTTGTGAAGAATCAACAAAAAGTGGGACACAATCATGAAGTGGAACGACATTTATTGGATATTTCAAACTTTTTTAACAAATCAAAAACTGACAAATTGGGCGTGCAAAATTATTCAGCCCCTTTACTTTCAGTGCAGCAAACTCTCTCCAGAAGTTCAGTGATGATCTCTGAATGATCCAATGTTGACCTAATTGACTAATGATGATAAATACAATCCACCTGTGTGTAATCAAGTCTCCGTATAAATGCACCTGCACTGTGATAGTCTCAGAGGTCCGTTAAAAGCGCAGAGAGCATCATGAAGAACAAGGAACACACCAGGCAGGTCCGAGATACTGTTGTGAAGAAGTTTAAAGCCGGATTTGGATACAAAAAGATTTCCCAAGCTTTAAACATCCCAAGGAGCACTGTGCAAGCGATAATATTGAAATGGAAGGAGTATCAAACCACTGCAAATCTACCAAGACCTGGTCGTCCCTCTAAACTTTCAGCTCATACAAGGAGAAGACTGATCAGAGATGCAGCCAAGAGGCCCATGATCACTCTGGATGAACTGCAGAGATCTACAGCTGAGGTGGGAGACTCTGTCCATAGGACAACAATCAGTTGTATATTGCACAAATCTGGCCTTTATGGAAGAGTGGCAAGAAGAAAGCCATTTCTTAAAGATATCCATAAAAAGTGTTATTTAAAGTTTGCCACAAGCCACCTGGGAGACACACCAAACATGTGGAAGAAGGTGCTCTGGTCAGATGAAACCAAAATTGAACTTTTTGGCAACAATGCCAAACGTCATGTTTGGCGTAAAAGCAACACAGCTGAACACACCATCCCCACTGTCAAACATGGTGGTGGCAGCATCATGGTTTGGGCCTGCTTTACTTCAGCAGGGACAGGGAAGATGGTTAAAATTGATGGGAAGATGGATGGAGCCAAATACAGGACCATTCTGGAAGAAAACCTGATGGAGTCTGCAAAAGACCTGAGACTGGGACGGAGATTTGTCTTCCAACAAGATAATGATCCAAAACATAAAGCAAAATCTACAATGGAATGGTTCAAAAATAAACATATCCAGGTGTTAGAATGGCCAAGTCAAAGTCCAGACCTGAATCCGTGAAAGAACTGAAAACTGCTGTTCACAAATGCTCTCCATCCAACCTCACTGAGCTCGAGCTGTTTTGCAAGGAGGAATGGGAAAAAATATCAGTCTCTCGATGTGCAAAACTGATAGAGACATACCCCAAGCGACTTACAGCTGTAATCGCAGCAAAAGGTGGCGCTACAAAGTATTAACTTAAGGGGGCTGAATAATTTTGCACGCCCAATTTGTCAGTTTTTGATTTGTTAAAAAAGTTTGAAATATCCAATAAATGTCGTTCCACTTCATGATTGTGTCCCACTTGTTGTTGATTCTTCACAAAAAAAATACAGTTTTATATCTTTGTGTTTGAAGCCTGAAATGTGGCAAAAGGTCGCAAAGTTCAAGGGGGCCGAATACTTTCGCAAGGCACTGTATATATCTCTATATTTAATCCCAGCCCCCGTCCCCGCAGGAGGCCTTTTGCCTTTTGGTAGGCCGTCATTGGAAAAAATAATTTGTTATTTTACTGATTTGCCTAGTTAAATAAAGGTTAAATAAATAAAAAATAGATTCCAACAGGACAATGACCCTAAGCACACAGCCAAGACAACACAGGAGTGGCTTGAGGACAAGTCTCTGAATGTCCTTGAGTGGCCCAGCCAGAGCCCGGACTTGAACCCAATCTAACATCTCTGAGAAACCTGAAAATAGCTGTGAAACGACACTCCCCATCCAACCTGACAAAACTTGACAGAATCTGCAGAGAAGAATAGGAGAAACTCCCCAAATACAGGTGTGCCAAGCTTTTAGCATCTTACCCAAGAAGACTCAAGGCTGTAATCGCTGCCAAAGGTGCTTCAACAAAGTACTGAGTAAAGGGTCTGAATATTGTAAACATGCCATTTCAGTTTTATATTTTTAACATATTTGAAAAAATGTATAAAAACCAGTTTTTGCTTTGTCATTATGGGGTATTGTGTGTAGGTAGATTGATTTAGAATAAAGTTGTAACAATGTGGAAAAAGTCCAGGTATCTGGATACTTTCCGAATCCACTGCATGTGGACACCACTTCAAATGAGTGGATTTGGCTATTTCAGCCACACCCGTTGCTGACAGGTATATAAAATCAAAGACAAACATTGGCAGTAGAATGGCCCGTACGGAAGAGCTCAACGTGGCACCGTCATAGGATGCCACTATTCCAACAAGTCAGTTCATCATATTTCTGGCCTGCTGTTATTGTGAAGTGGAAACGTCTAGTAGCAATACCACTCAGCTGCGAAGTGGTAGGCCACACAAGCTCACAGAACGGAACCGCCGAGAGATGAAGTGCATAAAAATTGTCTGTCCTCGGTTGCAACACTCAGTACCGAGTTCCAAACTGCCTTTGGAAAGCAACGTCAGCACAATAACTGTTTGTCTGGAGATTCATGAAATGGGTTTCCATGGCCGAACAGCCACACACAAACCTAAAGATCACCATGCACAATGCCAAGCGTTGGCTGGAGAGGTGTAAAGCTTGTCGCCATTGGACTCTGGAGCAGTGGAAATACGTTCTCTGGAGTGATGCATCTGGCAGTCCGACGGACGAATCTTGGTTTGGAGGATGCCAGAAGAATGCTACCTGCCCCAATGCATAGTGCCAACTGTAAAGTTTGGTGGAAGAGGAATAATGATCTGGGGCTGTTTTTCATGGTTCGGGCTAGGCCCCTTTGTTCCAGTGAAGGGAAATCTTAACGCTACAGCGTACAATGACATTTTAGATGATTCTGTGCTTCCAACTTTGTGGCAAGAGTTTGGGGAAGGCCCTTTCATGTTTCAGCATGTCAATGGCCCCGTGCACAAAGCAAGGTCCAAACAGAAATAGTTTGTTGAGATCGGTGTGGAAGAACTTCACTGGCCTGCACAGAGCCCTGACCTCAACCCCATTGAGCACCTGTGGGATGAATTGGAACGCCGACTGCAAACCAGGCCTAATTAGCCAACCTCACTAATGCTCCTGGCTGACTGGAAGCAAGTCCCCGCCGCAAAGTACCAACATCTCATAGAAAGCCTTCCTAGAAGAGTGGGGCTGTTATAGCAGTAAAGATGGGATGAACTCCATATTAATGCCCATGATTTTGGAATTAGATGTTTAACGAGCAAGTGTCCACTTGCTTTTGGTCATCTAGTGTATCATACTAATTTAATGGTCCCGTATTTACATTTACTATGTTACGTCTAGTCCATGAATTCAGGCTGGCTTTCTGCCTCAGAACTGCATTCCTTTATTGCATCTCCCATTCCTCTCAAGCTTCAGGTGACTCTTCAATTTATGTTTTCAAAAGATCAGGAACCAGCAGCCAGGTGGAACAAAAAAGCTGGTAGTGTCCAGAAGCATCCTTCAAACAAAAACAATTAGACAGCTAGCCAGCCAGCCAAGCCAAAAATAGTTATAGTCTATCAGCAAATCTGTGTCAAAACCACCAGAAATATCCAGCAAAACTTAATGTCATCAAAAACAAAACAGCTGAAACACAAAAATAATTGTATATGAACATATTTACAGGAGCGCTCTGCTTAGGCTGCTACTAGTGCACCATGGAAACTACAGAACTAATGACATGGATGTTTTATTGAAGTGCCTTATGTCACTTATCACAACATGACACTCATGAAGGTGTATGTATGCAACTTTCAAAGGAAGTGCGACGCAAAATGATACCTTGAGGTACATTACAATAATGGAGCTTATAAAGCTGACACCGCCTCAGAGCTTTTTTCACAAGCAACACAGTGGTATGCAAACAAAGATATTGACAGGGCTGTGCACAAGCTCATTAGAAGACTGAACTAATTCTTTATATTTGGGGAAAATAAGGTTAAGGTAATAAAACATCAGTACTACTGTAGTTCCATGCCATTCCAAAACAAATTGTATGAATCTTTTCCATTTTGTAATTTATTTTATTTTATACATGCTACATAATCTCAGACTTTGTCTGCAGATGACTGTGGCCTAAGAATAGCCCTTGCACAACCATAACCCTTGACCTAACACTTACTATTACATGAACCTTGGCCCTCTCAATAGTATAGATCTCATCACAAGCTCTTGCCATAACTCTGACCAACAGTACTTGATAAAGTAATGCACAGATATTCTTAGTAAAAAAATAACAAAAAAGCACATTTGTCAAAAGGTTTAATTTAGGCATACCATTAGAACAAGGGCAAGTTGTGATAGGCAGGGTAGGAAGACAGACCAAACAAAAATAGGAACCAGACTGCAAAAAACAGCCCCTTATACAAACGCACAGACCATGTCAGACATAACAAATGCGGTCATACCACATTAGTTAAATTTAGACAGAAAAAAAGAAAGAAGAAACATTTAAATTTGAAAACATCAAGCACCACGGTGAACTATAAAATAGTGGGGTAAGTTCACAAACTCAGAAAAGCCATGATGTTAATTAGACCTGACTGCCTAGAGTTTAAATACAATCAATTATCTCTTCCTACACACAACAGCATATCATTAAACAAAAAAAATACATAACTCTGAAAAGCCCAAACCCTAATAAACAACTTTTTAAAACCTCCTCTAGTGTTAATGTCTCTTAAAGATGAAAATGAACAAACAACCTCAGAGGTGCGCATGCTGTCACTCACACAGTCACTTCAGTTACACAAACCAGAACAGATATAGCACAAACATATTTCAAGAGAATTGTCACTGTGTTTGCAAAATGTAACTAGTTGTAGGTTCGGTTAGATTCATTCACTTCAAAGATACAGAAAGATACGTGTGAACCATCACGCAGAGAATAATTTCAAGGACACCATGTGGAGTTTTCCTCATAGTTATCTGCCTGCGTGAAAGTCAGAGTATCTGGAAGGATACTCATGATATAGTTCAATAAATCCAGCCAAAAGCTCATTTAAACCCAACAGCCCTGCAAATGGGAATCAAATTCTCCACGCTGGAAATTGATATTAATAAATATCATGTACAATCGGTGTATTTTAAGTGCATATTTTTACAAACAGATTCAAGAACAGCTGATTGCCATTTGAACACATGACTGATATTGTGCATAAACAACAAAATGGAATACAGGATATTGTAATATCTTGTTGCACTACACATTAACGGTATGAGGTATTAGAAATTCTACATGGAGGTTTTGAGGAGTCATTTTTATACTTTCTCCTCAAAATATATTTTGTGGGCTAAGAGAAGGAGGAAATGCAACAATGCGTTACAGATGAGAACAAGGTGAGGGACGCATAGAAAAACACATTTTTAAATGAGCCTTTTCTGTTTGGCTGCTCCAGAGATTTGGGGCTTTTGGTGGTGAAAGGTACAACATGCCATTGCCCCTCTATAGGAGATTGAGCTTGACAGGAAGCGAAAGGTTGTCAAGCTGTGTTTAGTCTTTTTTTTTTTTTTTTAAGTCTCTAAAACACATCACACTAAACCATAGTCTTTCTTTTCCACCTATAGCAGCTATGGAGTAACAGCAGTGGCTAGTTGGCGGCCCATGCCTCCAAATCCTTCATGTCATCCTCGTCTTCCTCTTGCTTCTTCTGTACTGTAAGAATAAACCACATTCATTTAATAGAGTAAGTAAGATTTTTCAATCTGCCTATAAATAAAGACTGAGGTAGCATATGCTACAATGTCTGACAATTACATTGACTTTTCAGTGTTTCATGTTGGGTATCGCACCAAATTATTAGTGTACATTTCTCTCTCCCTCCCCATCTCCACAGACAGTATTTTATAAACAAAGCATTGCAATGGTAAATTAAATTCCTGCCAGTGATCTTAAGAGATATTATCTAGCTTTAAAGGATGCTAAGCTTGAGTGGCTAAGCCAATATATCCATTACCTGCTGGTCTTGCAGGTAAGGATGTAGAGGGTACATTTGGCAGCGGTACATTCTCTGTGCTTGCGATTTCTAGCAGGTTTTTGTCTAGTTCCTCTTGTTCCAGTTCTTCCAATTCCGCCAAGAGATCATCCTAAACAAACAAATAAAACGTCATTAGGGGCTAGACATGTCTACATATCCAAAGAAGATAAGGATACATTTAATAACAACAACGATAGTAGATGACTGCAGTCTGATTCGATATGAGTCCTTGCTATCCGTGATCTTTGGGATGTCCCTACCCCATTGAAGTTGACATTTAAAATGGTTAAGGGTTGAAGTTAGGGTTCAGGGGAGGGACATACCAATGATACCGAATTACACTAACCCTTCGGTATGGAAAAATTGAGACATGCGCACTCAGCTTCTTAGCTTTATCTTACTTCATCAAATTCCTCTCCGAACCCTACGGGTTTAGAAATAGCGTCAGAGATTTCTTGTGCCAGCTCCTGCTGCTCTGTGATGTCCTGCATTAAGTCGTCCACTTTGTCTATGTCCCTGTGGAAAAAAAATTAATAAAACATTTAATTTGCAATGGACATCATTCATAGCAAATTCAGGAAAGAATAACAATGGCATTCTTAAAGATTTTCTAGCACAAGCCATTTCTGACATTACTACACCATGAGCTGCAATGATGAAATTCCCAAACATTTACATTGAAAAGAATTAGGAGATATGGAAAATGAAAATCAACCTTACAGCAGAAATTGGTGTTAGCATTTTATTACATTATTTAGAATGCAAAGTGCCTGTCACACGTGAAGTATTAAAAGAAAGTTGCATATTCTTCAGAAAGTATTCACACCGCTTTATTTTTACCACATTTTGTGTTACAGACGGAATTTGAGACGGATTAAATTGAGATTATTTGTCACAGATCTACACACAATACCCCATAATGTCAGTGGAATTTTGTTTGAACATTTTTCAGAATTAATATAAATGAAAAGCTGAAATGTCTAAATAAGTTCAGGAGTAAAAATGGGCTTAACAAATCACATAAGTTGCATGGACTCAGTAATAGTTTTTTTTTTGAATGACTACCCCACACATTCAATAATTGATTGAGGCTATACAGATAATTGTATTTCAAGCACAGATTCAACCAAAGACCAGAGGTTTTTCAATGCCTCGCAAAGGAGGACATTGATTGGTAAAAATAAAAAAAGCAGACATTGAATATCCCTTTGAGCATGGTGAAGTTACTAATTAGGCTTTGGATAGTGAGTGAGCATGTCTCACTACAAATATACAGGTGTCCTTCCTAACTCAGTTGCCGGAGAGGAAGGAACATGCTCAGGGATTTGACCATGAGATCAATGGTTATTTGAAAACAGTGAAAGTGTTGTGATATGAGAAAACAACATTGTAGTTACTCCACAATACTAACCTAAATAACAGAGTGAAAAGTGTTTGATTACCACGGGTTGAAAAACTCATACTGTCCAGCCTCAAGCAAAGTTAGCAACAGTCTGACGCAGGCGCAGCATGTAACTTGGGTTTTGTTTTGTGTGAAAACATGACGGAAGGCAGTGACAGCGCTCGTGAGATTTTTCAGCCTTCTAAGAACTAAATCTGAAGTGTGGTCATACTTTGGGTTTTACAAGAGTGCTGAGGGAAACTTAATCGAAGATGGTCACCCTGTCTGCAGGACATATTTAAAAAATAAAATAATAATATATATTATTTAAAAAAATAAATCACAGTGAAAGTGGGCAACAATTCAAATCTCTTGAGTCATCTTCGTGACCACCACCCACTACTTTATAGCGAATGCAAGGTAAGTTAACTTTTGGCTCAATGCATGATGTGGGGACTTCGGAATGGGGGAAAATGTCATGGTTTGTCTGTCTAACTTGTCAATAATGTAAACTGAAGCTTTCAGTGTTACCTAAAACACTACACGTTGTTCTGCTGCTGTATGCGTTGTGTGTCTGCAGACTCTATTCGCCCAATGCACACGATAACACGTTAGGTTTAGTCACCCAACCAACATATTTTGTTCATTTAAAATCCGGCAGACGTCGACTTGGTTGTTCCAACAGGAGAAACACTATACACTCCTATGCAAGACTCCTATGCAAGACTCCTATGCAAGACTCCTATGCAAGACTCCTATGCAAGACTCCTATGCAAGACTCCTATGCAAGACTCCTGTATTCATGTAAATTGTTGGGATCATTGCAATTACTATCACTGTCTACTTTGTATTTACAGTGCCTTGCGAAAGTATTCGGCCCCCTTGAACTTTGCGACCTTTTGCCATATTTCAGGCTTCAAACATAAAGATATAAAACTGTATTTTTTTGTGAAGAATGAACAACAAGTGGTGCACAATCATGAAGTGGAACGACATTTATTGGATATTTCAAACTTTTTTAACAAATCAAAAACTGAAAAATTGGGCGTGCAAAATTATTCAGCCCCTTTACTTTCAGTGCAGCAAACTCTCTCCAGAAGTTCAGTGAGGATCTCTGAATGATCCAATGTTGACCTAAATGACTAATGATGATAAATACAATCCACCTGTGTGTAATCAAGTCTCCATATAAATGCGCCTGCACTGTGATAGTCTCAGAGGTCCGTTAAAAGCGCAGAGAGCATCATGAAGAACAAGGAACACACCAGGCAGGTCTGAGATACTGTTGTGAAGAAGTTTAAAGCTGGATTTGGATACAAAAAGATTTCCCAAGCTTTAAACATCCCAAGGAGCACTGTGCAAGCGATAATATTGAAATGGAAGGAGTATCAGACCACTGCAAATCTACCAAGACCTGGCCGTCCCTCTAAACTTTCAGCTCATACAACGAGAAGACTGATCAGAGATGCAGCCAAGAGGCCCATGATCACTCTGGATGAACTGCAGAGATCTACAGCTGAGGTGGGAGACTCTGTCCATAGGACAACAATCAGTCGTATATTGCACAAATCTGGCCTTTATGGAAGAGTGGCAAGAAGAAAGCCATTTCTTAAAGATATCCATAAAAAGTGTCGTTTAAAATTTGCCACAAGCCAACTGGGAGACACACCAAACATGTGGAAGAAGGTGCTCTGGTCAGATGAAACCAAAATTGAACTTTTTGGCAACAATGCAAAACGTTATGTTTGGCGTAAAAGCAACACAGCTCATCACCCTGAACACACCATCCCCACTGTCAAACATGGTGGTGGCAGCATCATGGTTTGGGCCTGATTTTCTTCAGCAGGGACAGGGAAGATGGTTAAAATTGATGGGAAGATGGATGGAGCCAAATACAGGACCATTCTGGAAGAAAACCTGATGGAGTCTGCAAAAGACCTGAGACTGGGACGGAGATTTGTCTTCCCACAAGACAATGATCCAAAACATAAAGCAAAATCTACAATGGAATGGTTCAAAAATAAACATATCCAGGTGTTAGAATGGCCAAGTCAAAGTCCAGACCTGAATCCAATCGAGAATCTGTGGAAAGAACTGAAAACTGCTGTTCACAAATGCTCTCCATCCAACCTCACTGAGCTCGAGCTGTTTTGCAAGGAGGAATGGGAAAAAAGTTCAGTCTCTCGATGTGCAAAACTGATAGAGACCTACCTCAAGCGACTTACAGCTGTAATCGCAGCAAAAGGTGGCGCTACAAAGTATTAACTTAAGGGGGCTGAATAATTTTGCACGCCCAATTTTTCAGTTTTTGATTTGTTAAAAAAGTTTGAAATATCCAATAAATGTCATTCCACTTCATGATTGTGTCCCACTTGTTGTTGATTCTTCACAAAAAAATACAGTTTTATATCTTTATGTTTGAAGCCTGAAATGTGGCAAAAGGTCGCAAAGTTCAAGGGGGCCGAATACTTTCGCAAGGCACTGTATGTAAATTGTGCATGGGGACATTGCATATACTCAAATGCAACACAGAAGATAGACTGTGTGTGTGAACAATAATAATAATAATAATTATAAAATGTAACACCAATAATAATACATTTGCTATTCCCTTGTTTACAGAGTGGGCGTGCAGCAGACAAACTCAGTGAAAGGCAGGCTGCTTATGCACCCACATCAAAAAATGCTCAAGACCTCACTGCAGCCCTTTCATATTACATTGCAAATAATATGATGTCATTTCAAATTTTTGAGAGGCCAGGCTTTCTGAGGCTGATGAAGGTTGGCTGTGCCTCACTACAAAGTGAGTGCTGCTATGTTTATTTGTTGTTTGTTTACTTGATTTACTTGCGGTTGTGTTCTTTTAAACCGGCACTAGGGAAACTTTTACCTCTCATGGCCACATGGTGCCATCTTGAATGTTAATGTTATTATTTTAATGCTTATGCACACAGAAAGTGCATAGTGCTGCTAATTTTATTTGTTGTTTGAACATTCCAAGAACATTTTAACAATACAGCGATAATTCTGATAACCGTGATAATTTGTCACAATAATTGTGAGATTAAAATGTTCATACCGTTTCATCTCTACAGACTACAAAGGGAAACCCAGACACGAGCTGGCCAGTGACGCGAGCCTACCAGACGAGCTAAATACCTTTTATGCTCGCTTCGAGGCAAGCAACACTGAAGCACGCATGAGAGCACCAGCTGTTCTGGACGAGACTGTGTGATAACGCTCTCCGTAGCTGATGTGCGCAAGACCTTCTAACAGGCCAACATTCACAAAACCTCAGGGCCAGACGGATTACCAGGACGTGTACTCAAAGCATGCCCGGACCAACTGGCAAGTGAAATTTTCAACCTCTCCCTGACCGAGTCTGTAATACCTACATGTTTCAAGCAGACAACTATAGTCCCTGTGCCCAAGGAAGTGAAGGTAACCTGCCTAAATGATTACCGCCCCGTAGCACTCACGTTGGTAGCCATGAAGTGCTTTGAAAGGCTGGTCATGGATCACATCAACAGCATCCTCCTGGATATCCTAGACCAACTCCAACTTGCATACCACCCCAAAAGATCCACAGATGACCCAATCTCAATCGCACTCCACACTGCCCTTTCTCACCTGGACAAAAGGAACACCTATGCAAGAATGCTGTTCAGAGACCACAGCTCAGCGTTCAACACCATAGTGCCGACAAATCTCATCACTAAGCTAAGGACCCTGGGACTAAACACCTCCCCCTGCAACTGGATCCTGGACCTCCTGACAGGCCGCCCCCAGGTGGTGAGGTTAGGCAACAACACGCCTGCCACACTGATCCTCAACACTGGGGCCCTTCAGGGGTGTGTATTTAGTCCCCTCCTGTACTCCCTCTTCACCCACAACTGCGTGGCCAAACACGACTCCAACACCATCATTAAGTTTGCTGATGACACAACAGTGGTAGGCTTGATCACCGACAACGATGAGACAGCCTATAGGTCAGAGACCGGCCAGTGTGGTGCCAAGACAACAACCTCTCCCTCAATGTGATCAAGACAAAGGAGATGATCGTGGACTACAGGAAAAGGCGGGCCGAACAGGCCCCTATTAACATCGACGGGGCTGTAGTGGGTCGAGAGCTTCAAGTTCCTTGGTGTCCACATCACCAACAAACTATCATGGTCCAAAAACACCAAGACAGTTGTTAAGAGGGCACGACAACACCTTTGTCCCCTCAGGAGACTGAAAAGATTTGGCATGGGTCCCCAGATCCTCAAAGTTCTACAGCTGCACCATCGAGAGCATCCTGACCGGTTGCTTCACCGCCTAGTATGGCAACTGCTCGGCATCTAACTGTAAGGCACTACAGAGGGTAGTGCGTACGGCCCAGTACATCACTGGGGCCAAGCTTCCTGCCACCTAGGACCTATATAATAGGCAGTGTCAGAGGAAGGCCCAAAAAATTGTCAAAGACTCCAGTCACCCAAGTCATAGACTGTACTCTTTGCTACCGCACGGCCAGCGGTACCGAAGCGCCGAGTCTAGGACCAAAAGGCTCCTTAAAAACATTCTATCCCCAAGCCATAAGATGGCTGAACAATTAATCAAATGGCCACCAGACTATTTACATTGACTCCCCCCCATTTGTTTTGTACACTGTTGCTACTCGCTGTTACTTATCTATGCAGTCACTTCATCCCTACTTACATGTACAAATTACCTCGACTAAGCTGTACCCCCGCACATTGACTCGGTATCGGTACCCCCTGTATAGAGTCTCGCTATTGTTATTTGATTGTGTTACTTTTTATTTATTTTTTACTTTAGTTTATTTGGTAAATATTTTCTTAACTCTTTCTTGAACTGCACTGTTGATTAAGGGCTTGTAAGTATGCATTTCACGGTAAGGTCTACACTTCTATTAGGCGCATGTGACAAATAAAGTTTGATTTGATATTTCAGTTTTTTATTTTTTTATTCTAAAAACCTGTTATTGACTTGTCATTGAGGTATTGTGTGTAGATTGATGAGTGTGTAGATTTAATCAACGTAATAAAATGTGGAAAAGGTCAATGCACTGTATATAGTGTGTGACTTTATTTTCATATAGTTTACTCTCTGTTATTCAACACCTCTATAAACATTTGTGGGTGCATCACCTTGTGCTTTTTACTAGACAAATATGAAGTAGAACAATGTGGGCCTGGGTCAACAGAGGCACTCTGTTGCATTCTTGGAGGTGTGGGTGTGTGTGTCTTTCATGGAGCATTTGTGAAACAGAAGTGGAGGTGGCCCTTACATGTTTTCATGGGCTGCCTTCATGGCCTTGGCAGCAAAGCCCATGTTCTTCAGCACTTCGGTGTTGGTGTTGGCGTTCTCTAGCGCCTCCCTCTGGAACTCGATGGTGGACAGCGTGCCATCGATCTGGCCCAGCTGCTTCTCGTACCGCTTCTTTCGTTTTAATGCCTGCAGAGCAGCTGGATGCAAGAGGAGAGGAAGGAGAGACAACTGTGAGAGGATATGTGGGGTGGGAATACTAATGGAGCAGCATAAGCCTAAAGCACTGCAAGAGGAAATACAAAATATAACGCTGTTCATTTGAGTCGTTTAACTCTGTATTCACTGGGAGACCTTGTATAGGCTTACAATACGTATTTAATTGAGTCGAGACATTATCTGAAGTATCTTAGATGTGATAAGATGCTTTCACTGCATAGCTTGTAGATTTCTAGATCACATCTTACCTTGAACCTCCCTAGAACTAATTTCAGACATGGTTCAAATACCTGACTAAACTCAACAATATATACAGTTGATAGAATAATTTGTATGTTTAAGATGAAATGTGTTAGAGTCATAATCCAATAAGGTGTGTGACTAGGCCATTGTGTTACTATTTCGCAATATGAGCTGGGTATAGTTGAGACATTCAAGGACAACTGAACTGTCGACTTGTGATAACGGTAAAACTAATAACTGGAAAGAGGCCTCCCCACCCTAGGGAGGAGAAAAACAGTTAGAAATGTCTAGGCTTGCAGAAGATGATGAAACATGTTGCAGAAGGTTGATAAACGATGTATGTGAACTTTGGAAAAAAACAGCCCACCTAAAGAGAGGTGGAGTTTCAACTGATGCGAGTTCATTTCTGTGTTAATTTCTATTGCAGAATCTGAGACTTTGTCTAATTCTTTATTAACCGGAGATTTACGACCTCTGGGAAATAGACAAAGCTTGAGTGATAGTTGAGTTCAACCATTGAGATAGCAAAATTCTTGTGACAACAGTACTAGCCAAAAGTTTGGACATACCTACTCATTCAAGAGTTTCTTTATTTTTTAAATATTTTCTACATTGTACAATAATACTGAAGACATCAAAACTAGGAAATACCACATATGTAATCATGTAGTAAACAAAGTGTTATAAAATATCTAAATATATTTAATATTTGAGATTCTTCAAAGTGCCACCCTTTGCCGTGACAGCTTTGCACACTCTTGGCATTCTCTCAACCAGCTTCACGAGGTAGTCACCTGGAATGCTTTTCCAACCATCTTGAAGGAGTTCCCACATATGCTGAGCACTCGTTGGCTGCTTTTTCTTTACTCTGCGGTCTAATTCATCCAAAACCATCTCAAATGGGTTGAGGTCGGGTGATTGTGGAGGCCAGGTCATCTGATACAGCACTCAATCACTCTCCTTCTTGGTCAAATAGCCCTTACACAGCCTGTTTTGGGTCATTGTCCTGTTGAAAAACAAATGAGTCCCACTAAACCCAAACCAGATGGGATGGTGTATCACTGAAGAATGCTGTGGTAAACATGCTGGTTAAGTGTGCCTTGAATTCTAAATAAATCACATTGCCACCAGTAAAGCACCCCCACGCCTCCTCCATACACGGTGGGAACCACCAAAGGACAGATTTCCACCGGTCTAATGTCCATTGGTCGTGTTGCTTGGCCCAAGCATGTTTCTTCTTCTTATTGGTGTCCTTTAGTGGTTTCTTTGCAGCAATTCGACCATTCGCACAGTCTCGTCTAAACAGTTGATGTTGAGATGTGTCTGTTACTTGAACTCTGAAGCATTTATTTGGGCTGCAATCTGAGTCTGGTAACTAATGAAATTATCCTCTGAAACAGAGGTAACTCTGGGTCTTTCTTTCCTGTGGCGGTCCTCACGAGAGCCAGTTTCATCATAGTGCTTGATGGTTTTTGCAAATGCACTTGAAGAAGAAACTCTCAAAGTTCTTAAAATTCATTGACATTTCTTAAAGTAATGATGGACTGTTGTTTCCCTTTGCTTATTTGTTCTTGCCATAATATGGACTTGGTGTTTTACCAAATAGGGCTATCTTCTGTATACCACCCCTACCTTGTCACAACACAACTGATTGGCTCAAACGCATTAAGGAAAGAAATTCCACAAATGAACTTTAAACAAGGAACACTTGAAATGCATTCCAGGTGACTACTTCATGAAGCTGCTTGAGAAAATGCCAAGAGTGTGCAAAGCGGTTATCAAGGCAAAGGGTTGAAGAATCTAAAATATATTTTGATTTGTTTAACACTTTTTTGGTTACTACATGATTCCATGTGTTATTTCATAGTTTTGATGTCTTCGCTATTATTCAACAACGTAGAAAAAAGTACAACTAAAGAAAAAGCCTTGAATTAATAGGTTTGTCTAAACTTTTGACTGGTACTGTAGATTGTTTCTCTCTCTAATGTCGGAAGTCCGGTAGCCTTCACATGTAGATTGTTGTTTTTGCCAGCCAATCAGAGCGGCATTACTGTCAAAATTAGTTCCATGTGTAGAAAGTGAAGTGAGAACTCAATGCAAAATGGGATTAAAATTCAGGAACAAAAAATTTGCTCGCTAGCTACGTTAGCTCAGCTAGCTTCTCTAGGTTACTCGGATTTGATGTAGTCAGGCCAGGCATTGTCAAATGGGATGATAGATAGCCATGCCAATTTAATGTTATGTTGGCTACTGTGTCTCTCCCTCTCCTGTCCACTCTGCTCCACACACACACAAAACACTCCATCCCAGATATGTAAATTACTTAAGTAGAAATAATTGAAAGTACTAAAGTAGTTTTTTGGGGTAATCTGTACTTTACTATTTATATTTTGGACAACTTTTACATCACTACATTCCTAATGACAATTATATACATTTTTCCTGACACCCAGAAGTGGTCGTTTCATTTTTAAACGCTTAGCAGGACAGGAAAATGGTGCAATTCACACACATCAAGAGAACATCCCTGTTCATCTCTACTGCCTCTGATCTGGCACACTCACTAAACACAAATGCTTCGCTTGTAAATTATGTCTTAGCCAGGGCACGCTCCAAAACGATCCATCAATTTAAAAAACAAGAACATGGTGCAGTCTGATTTGCTTAATATAAGGAATTTTAAAATATTTATACACTTTTACTTTTGATACTTAAGTATATGCAAAACCAAATACTTTTAGACTTTTACTCAAGTAGTATTTTACTGGGTAACTTTCACTTGAGTCATTTTCTATTAAGGCATCGTTAGGCATAGCCTCTGCACGGGCTTTCAACAACATTATCTTTCGTCATGATTATGCATCCAATTGTAGCATAATCATGATAGGACAAAGGTTGACATCGCCCAACCCTAGTACATGATATCTTTAGGCAGAGGTAAGACCAAGTCACTATTATTCAAGTCACAAGCAAGTCTCAAGTCACAAGGTCCGAGTCTCAAGTCACAAGGTCCGAGTCTCAAGTCGAGTCCCAAGTAGGACAGGTCGAGCCTTGAGTCAAGTAAATCATACATTCTTAAGAGGAAGTCGAGTCACAAGTTCTAAGTCAAGTCAAGTCTGAAGTCAAGTAAAAAAAAAATTAAAAAATCTATATATGCAATGACTTGTTCAACAAAAAATA
Organism: Oncorhynchus mykiss; assembly: GCF_057628025.1. Classification (NCBI taxonomy): domain Eukaryota; kingdom Metazoa; phylum Chordata; class Actinopteri; order Salmoniformes; family Salmonidae; genus Oncorhynchus; species Oncorhynchus mykiss. The sequence continues at coordinate 25,730,377 of NC_143028.1, read as the reverse complement.
TTTTTTGAGGCTATCAGACAGCCCTTTTCGTTATTTTGTCTTCAACACATTTTGATTCTGTGATTGTAAAATAGGGACCTGCATTCTGCATGAAATCAGCAGAAGGCAACGCAGGTTGACGTGCTCATTGTGTAGAGTCTTGGTAATCCAACGATGAAAGTTGATTTACCAAATATACACGTGCAATATCTCAAAATAAATAGCCTCTGTATTAGACTTAACATGTACTATTTGAACAGACACAGGTAGAGGGCAAGACTGCACAGTGTCCCCTTGAGAAACCAAATTGAATCTGTCAAACAGGTACATAAGCACTTAGCCCCTGCCAGGACCATACAATTACCCAATTACAACCAATACACTGATTCTACAATGTAAAAGGAAATTTCCACATACATTGGTACATTCGACTTAATCAGACTTAGTGATTATTAATTACATCAACATTAATACATTGAACAATCATTTTCTCTTATTCAAGGTACTGACTCCAAGGCTACAGCCTATTTCTATGCACACTGAGGCTTGCACTCCTATCACGCACAACCAGAATGACAGAGACATAGGACACAGCACTCCAATATAACCTGAGAAGTATGAACAAAGGAAACCATACATTAATTTAATTTAACAAAACTTATGCCTAATGAGTCTTGATCATTCATGTTCACAATAAACATTATGCCCACTCAGAGGGTAAGAAATGCTAGGCTAAATGAAAATGTATTGCATCAAACATGAAACAGAAATGTCTAACATGCTGGCCACAGCGTTTGCGTCGCGAGTAGAGGTCGACCGACTATGATTTTTCAACGCCGATACCGATTATTGGAGGACCAAAAAAAAGCCAATACCGATTAAATCGTTCGATTTAAAAATTTTTTTTACATTTGTAACAATGACAATTACAACAATACTGAATGAACACTTATTTTGACTTAATATAATACATTAATAAAATCAATTTAGCCTCAAATAAAATGTTCAATTTGGTTTAAATAATGCAAAAACAAAGTGTTGGAGAAGAAAGTAAAAGTGCAATTTGTGCCATGTAAAAAAGCTAACGTTTAAGTTCCTTGCTCAGAACACGAGAACATATGAAACCTGGTGGTTCCTTTAAACAGGAGTCTTCAATATTCCAAGGTAAGACGTTTTAGGTTGTAGTTATTATAGGACTATTTCTTTCTATACCATTTGCATTTCATATACCTTTTGACTATTGGATGTTCTTATAGGCACACTTTAGTATTGCCAGTGTAACAGTACAGCTTCCGTCCCTCTCCTCGCCCCTACCTGGGCTCGAACCAGGAACACATTGACAACAGCCACCCTCGAAGCAGCGTTACCCATCGCTCCACAAAAGCCCTCTGCAAGGGGAACAACCACTCCAAGTCTCAGAGCGAGTGACGTTTGAAACGCTATTAGCGCGCACCCCGCTAACTAGCAAGCCATTTCACATTGGTTACACCAGCCTAATCTCAGGAGTTGATAGGCTTGAAGTCATAAACAGCTCAATGCTTGAAGCACAGCGACGAGCTGCTGGCAAAACGCACGAAAGTGCTGTTTGAATGAATGCTTACGAGTCTGCTGGTGCCTACCACCGCTCAGTCAGACTGCTCTATCAAATCATAGACTTAATTATAACATACAGTAATACGAGCCTTAGGTCATTAATATGGTCGAATCCGGAAACTATCATCTCGAAAACAAGACGTTTATTCTTTCAGTGAAATCCGGAACCGTTCCGTATTTTATCCAATGGGTGGCATCCATAAGTCAAAATATTCCTGTTACGTTGCACAACCTTCAATGTTATATCATAATTACGTAAAATTATGGCAAATTAGGCAGCCCAAACTGCAAAAGCGCATTTGTTAAATCCTCCCCCGTTTGGCGAAGTTGGCTGTCTTTGGAAGATTTTAGATTTTAGATTTTTTCGCGAATACGCACCGCATCGATTATATGCAACGCAGGACACGCTAGATAAACTAGTAATATCATCAACCATGTGTAGTTAAATAGTGATTATGATTGATAGATTGTTTTTTATAAGATAAGTTTAATGCTAGCTAGCAACTTACCTTGGCTTCTAATGCATTCGCGTAACAGGCAGGCTCCTCGTGGAGTGCAATGAGAGGCAGGTGGTTAGAGCGTTGGACTAGTTAACTGCAAGGTTGCAAGATCGAATCCCCGAGCTGACAAAGGTAAAATTCTGTCATTCTGCCCCTGAAGAAGGCAGTTAACCCACCGATCCTAGGCAGTCATTGAAATTAAGAATGTGATATTAACTGACTTGTCTAGTTAAATAGATAAATAAAAGGTGTAATATATATATATATATATTTTTTTAAATCGGCCAAATCGGTGTCCAAAAATACAGATTTCCGATTGTTATGAAAACTTGAAATTGGCCCGATTAAAACCGATTAACCGGTAGACCTCTCGTCGCGAGCGTTACAAAATAAACTTAAACATACATGTTATTGTCAAAGACCCCAGCCACCCCAGTCATAGACTGTTCTCTCTACTACCGCATGGCAAGAGGTACCGGAGTGCCAAGTCTAGGTCAAAAAGGCTTCTCAACAGTTTTTACCCTCAAGCCATAAAACTCCTGAACAGGTAACCAAATGGTTACCCGGACTATTTGCATTGTGTGTGTCCCCCCCCCCCCAACCCCTCTTTTACGCTGCTGCTACTCTCTGTTTATCTTATATGCATAGTCACTTTAACTATACATTCATGTACATACTACCTAAATTGGCCCAACCAACCAGTGCTCCCGCACATTGGCTAACTGGGCTATCTGCATTGTGTCCCACCACCCGCCAACCCCTCTTTTACGTTTCTGCTACTCTCTGTTCATCATATATGCACAGTCACTTTAACGATACCTACATGTACATTCTACCTCTATAAGCCTTGCTACTCTTTTTTCAAATGTCTTTCTACTGCGGTTTTATTTATTTCTTTACTTACCCACACACACACACACAACTTTTTTTTGGCACCATTGGTTAGAGCCTGTAAGGTAAGCATTTCACTGTAAGCTTTACACCTGTTGTATTCAGTGCACGTGACAAATAAACTTCGATTTGATATTCAATTATTGCGCCAATGAGCGTCTGTGTTGCCAAGAGCTAAAATAGAAGTCAGTCGTTCATGTAACTATGAAAGTTAGATGTCAATCGCCATATAAAGTCCAAAGAAGAAAAAGCCTGGAAGGAGGAGATGACTAGAAACGATTCGGTTGACCGTGTTATGTGTGGATTAATTGTCGGAGCAGAGGACCTTGTGCATTTCAGGTAAAATAACAACTGCAAGCTAGCTAGCTAAATAGCCATAAATGTTTAATGCTTTTTGACCTGTCCCCAAATGAATATAATTGGTTCAGAGTTTGTTTTTGATATTTTAACCTGTGTGTCGTGATTGTGCTTGGTGTGGGGGGACAAAATCAATTTGCGCACGATGTCATGCGGCCGGTTGGGGTACTACAGTGTAAGTGTTGCAATAAATGTTAAATCAAATCAAATTTATTTGTCATGTGCTTCGTAAACAGGTGTAGACTAACAATAATGTACAGAGAAAAAAAAGAGAAATAGAAAAGTAATAAATATACAATGAGAAATTATAACTTGGCTATATACATGGGGTACCAGTACCGAGTAGATGTGCAGGGGTACGAGGTTACGGAGAGGGAATGATGAAACGCTAGCAATTATTGTAGGATTAGATGGAATATACACTGATACAATATACAATATACAATATATACAGTGTACAAAACATTAGGATCAGCGTACTAATATTGAGATGCACCCCCTTTTGCCCACAGAACAGCCTCAATTTGTCGTATTCCATAGGGATGCTGGCCCATGTTGACTCCAATGCTTTCCACAGTTGTGTCAAGTTGGCTGGATGTCCTTTGGGAGGTGGACCAGTCTTGATACAGTGCCTTGCGAAAGTATTCGGCCCCCTTGAACTTTGCGACCTTTTGCCACATTTCAGGCTTCAAACATAAAGATATAAAACTGTATTTTTTTGTGAAGAATCAACAACAAGTGGGACACAATCATGAAGTGGAACGACATTTATTGGATATTTCAAACTTTTTTAACAAATCAAAATCTGAAAAATTGGGTGTGCAAAATTATTCAGCCCCCTTAAGTTAATACTTTGTAGCGCCACCTTTTGCTGCGATTACAGCTGTAAGTCACTTGGGGTATGTCTATCAGTTTTGCACATCGAGAGACTGAAATGTTTTCCCATTCCTCCTTGCAAAACAGCTCGAGCTCAGTGAGGTTGGATGGAGAGCATTTGTGAACAGCAGTTTTCAGTTCTTTGCACAGATTCTTGATTGGATTCAGGTCTGGACTTTGACTTGGCCATTCTAACACCTGGATATGTTTATTTTTGAACCATTCCATTGTAGATTTTGCTTTATGTTTTGGATCATTGTCTTGTTGGAAGACAAATCTCCGTCCCAGTCTCAAGTCTTTTGCAGACTCCATCAGGTTCTTCCAGAATGGTCCTGTATTTGGCTCCATCCATCTTCCCATCAATTTTAACCATCTTTCCTGTCCCTGCTGAAGAAAAGCAGGCCCAAACCATGATGCTGCCACCACCATGTTTGACAGTGGGGATGGTGTGTTCAGCTGTGTTGCTTTTACGCCAAACATAACGTTTTGCATTGTTGCCAAAAAGTTCAATTTTGGTTTCAGCTGACCAGAGCACCTTCTTCCACATGTTTGGTGTGTCTCCCAGGTGGCTTGTGGCAAACTTTAAACGACCCTTTATTGATATCTTTAAGAAATGGCTTTCTTCTTGCCACTCTTCCATAAAGGCCAGATTTGTGCAATATACGACTGATTGTTGTCCTATGGACAGAGTCTCCCACCTCAGCTGCAGATCTCTGCAGTTCATCCAGAGTGATCATGGGCCTCTTGGCTGCATCTCTGATCAGTCTTCTCCTTGTATGAGCTGAAAAGTTTAGAGGGACGGCCAGGTCTTGGTAGATTTGCAGTGGTCTGATACTCCTTCCATTTCAATATTATCGCTTGCACAGTGCTCCTTGGGATGTTTAAAGCTTGGGAAATCTTTTTGTATCCAAATCCGGCTTTAAACTTCTTCACAACAGTATCTCGGCCCTGCCTGGTGTGTTCCTTGTTCTTCATGATGCTCTCTGCGCTTTTAACGGACCTCTGAGACGATCACAGTGCAGGTGCATTTATACGGAGACTTGATTACACACAGGTGGATTGTATTTATCATCATTAGTCATTTAGGTCAACATTGGATCATTCAGAGATCCTCACTGAACTTCTGGAGAGAGTTTGCTGCACTGAAAGTAAAGGGGCTGAATAATTTTGCACGCCCAATTTTTCAGTTTTTGATTTGTTAAAAAAGTTTGAAATATCCAATAAATGTCGTTCCACTTCATGATTGTGTCCCACTTGTTGTTGATTCTTCACAAAAATACAGTTTTATATATATTTATGTTTGAAGCCTGAAATGTGGCAAAAGGTCGCAAAGTTCAAGGGGGCCGAATACTTTCGCAAGGCACTGTACACATGGGAAACTGTTGAGTGTGAAAAACCCAGCAGCGTTGCAGTTCTTGACACTCAAACCGGTGCGCCTGGCACCGACTACCATACCCGGTTCAAAGGCACTTGTTGGATTCTAGCTTGAAATATATACTTATTCATGTTACTATACTTGAACTACTTTACATGTATAATGTTATTGTCAAATCTCATGGATCCTATGGAGAGGGCCAAAGGGTAACAGTCTGGTTTCAGTCACTGATAAGGTTTGATAGCCGTGGATTAGGGAGGAGTGAGGAATGTGGGCCGAGGTCATGTCAGATGAAGTGACAAGGAACAGTTCTATTACACACACCACCTAAGTTTCTGCCTAGCAATAGAGACGTATTGGCTTTATAGACGAGCAAGGAGGAGACTCAGCCTAATAGGAGGGTATAAATACTTGTACTGATGGAAACAGGTCTATGTATTTTCAGCTGTTTGACCCAGTGGGTAAATAAACTTGGTTTCAGCTTTGACTAGTTGTCCGTTAGTTTTTCCCTCTGTTTGTCAAAACCTAAAACACTTAAATATTTTGTCTTGCCCATTCACCCTGAGTGTCTCAATTGTCTCAAGGTTTAAAAATCCTTCTTTAACCTGTCTCCTCCTCTTCATCTACTCTGATTGAAGTGGATTTAACAAGTGACATCAATAAGGGATCATAGCTTTCACCTGGTCAGTTTATATCATGGGAAGAACATGTGTTGCCGCCTTGGGTTATCTCAAGTTCAAGTTCGATGACCAAATAACTGAACTAAATATTGTTCAGAAACAAGAATTGGCAACGTCACTAAAGTTCAAAACATTAAGAAAGCACAAAGGTTTTGGGCTAAAGGGTGAGTAGTCATTTCAAATAGAAATATATCATATTCTTTGACGTTCAACAGATGTACAGCCGTTGGCAGGAAGAAACTCTCCCAACTGAGTTTAAAAGTCTCCCATTCAATGGTGTTTTCTTTCAAGTTGTGGGCACAAAGACCTATTTTGCCACCATGGGAAAGACACTCGACAAACAAAAGCCAAAGATAAATATATGCCAAGGCGGCATAAGTTCAAAGACAGATCACTGTAATTTATAATATACACTTTTATAACATTCATTTCATTTTAATAATGTTGCAGTACTAACAATGGAAGTTTCCCCTTACACTGTTAAGAGTCCTGAGTGTCGAGAAAGGTGCCATGTACAGTGGGGAGAACAAGTATTTGATAACCTGCAAAATCGGCAGTGTTTCCTACTTACAAAGCATGTAGAGGTCTGTAATTTTTATCATAGGTACACTTCAACTGTGAGAGACGGAATATAAAACAAAAATCCAGAAAATCACATTGTATGATTTTTAATGAATTAATTTGCATTTTATTGCATGACATAAGGATTCGATACATCAGAAGAGCAGAACTTAATATTTGGTACAGAAACCTTTGTTTGCAATTACAGATATCATATGTTTCCTGTAGTTCTTGACCAGGTTTGCACACACTGCAGCAGGGATTTTGGCCCACTCCTCCATACAGATCTTCTCCAGATCCTTCAGGTTTCGGGGCTGTCGCTGGGCAATACGGACTTTCAGCTCCCTCCAAATATTTTCTATTGGGTTCAGCTCTGGAGACTGGCTAGGCCACTCCAGGACCTTGAGATGCTTCTTACGGAGCCACTCCTTAGTTGCCCCGGCTGTGTGTTTCGGGTCGTTGTCATGCTGGAAGACCCAGCCACGACCCATCTTCAATGCTCTTACTGAGGGAAGGAGGCTGTTGGCCAAGATCTCGCGATACATGGCCCCATCCATCCTCCCTCCCCTCAATACGGTGCAGTCGTCCTGTCCCCTTTGCAGAAAAGCATCCCCAAAGAATGATGCTTCCACCTCCATGCTTCACGGTTTGGATGGTGTTCTTGGGGTTGTACTCATCCTTCTTCTTCCTCCAAACACGGCGAGTGGAGTTTAGATCAAAAAGCTATATTTTTGACCACATGACTTTCTCCCATTCCTCCTCTGGATCATCCAGATGGTCATTGGCAAACTTCCGACGGGCCTGGACATGCACTGGATTGAGCAGGTGGACCTTGCGTGCACTGCAGGATTTTAATCCATGACGGCGTAGTGTGTTACTCATTTCTTTAAGACTGGGGTCCTTCCTTTTTTTTTACTAGGCAAGTCAGTTAAGAACAAATTCTTATTTTCAATGACGGCTGGGAACGACAGATGTGTACCTTGTCAGCTCGGGGATTTGAACTTGCAACCTTCCGGTTACTAGTCCAACGCTCTAACCACTAGGCTACCCTTCCTCATAATCAGTGATACCCCACGAGACCTTGCATGGAGCTCCAGACCGAGGGTGATTGACCGTCATCTTGAACTTCTTCCCTTTTCTAATAATTGTGCCAATAGTTGTTGCCTTCTCACCAAGCTGCTTGCCTATTGTCATGTAGCCCATCCCAGCCTTGTGCAAGTCTACAATTATATCCCTGATGTCCTTACGCAGCTCTCTGGTCTTGGCCATTGTGGAGAGGTTGGAGTCTGTTTGAGTGTGTGAACAGGTGTCTTTTATACAGGTAATGAGTTCAAACAGGTGCAGTTAATACAGGTAATGAGTGGAGAACAGGAGGGCTTCTTAAAGATAAACTAACAAGTCTGTGAGAGCCGGAAATCTTACTGGTTGGTAGGTGATCAAATACTTACAGTGGGGCAAAAAAGTATTTAGTCTGCCACCAAATGTGCAAGTTCTCCCACTTAAAAAGATGAGAGAGGCCTGTAATTTTCATCATAGGTACACTTCAACTATGATAGACAAAAAGAGAAAAAAAATCCAGAAAATCACATTGTAGGATTTTTTATGAATTTATTTGCAAATTATGGTGGAAAATAAGTATTTGGTCACCTACAAACAAGCAAGATTTCTGGCTCTCACAGACCTGTAACTTCTTCTTTAAGAGGCTCCTCTGTCCTCCACTCGTTACCTGTATTAATGGCACCTGTTTGAACTTGTTATCAGTATAAAAGACACCTGTCCACAACCTCAAACAGTCACACTCCAAAATGCACTATGGCCAAGACCAAAGAACTGTCAAAGGAAACCAGAAACAAAATTGTAGACCTGCACCAGGCTGGGAAGACTGAATCTGCAATAGGTAAGCAGCTTGGTTTGAAGAAATCAACTGTGGGAGCAATTATTAGGAAATGGAAGACATACAAGACCACTGATAATCTCCCTTGATCTGGGGCTCAACGCAAGATCTCACACCGTGGGGTCAAAATGATCACAAGAACGGTGAGCAAAAATCCCACAACCACACAGGGGGGCCTAGTGAATGAACTGCAGAGAGCTGGGACCAAAGTAACAAAGCCTACCATCAGTAACACACTACGCCGCCAGGGACTCAAATCCTGCACTGCCAGACGTGTCCCCCTGCTTAAGCCAGTACATGTCCAGGACCGTCTGAAGTTTACTAGAGAGCATTTGGATGATCCAGAAGAAGGGAGAATGTCATATGGTCAGATGAAACCAAAAAATAACTTTTTGGTAAAAACTCAACTCGTCATGTTTGGAGGACAAAGAATGCTGAGTTGCATCCAAAGAACACCATACCTACTGTGAAGCATGGGGGTGGAAACATCATGCTTTGGGGCTGTTTTTCTGCAAAGGGACCAGGACGACTGATCTGTGTAAAGGAAAGAATGAATGGGGCCATGTATCGTGAGATTTTGAGTGAAAACCTCCTTCCATCAGCAAGGGCATTGAAGATGAAACGTGGCTGGGTCTTTTAGCATGACAATGATCCCAAACACACCACCCGGGCAACGAAGGAGTGGCTTCGTAAGAAGCATTTCAAGGTCCTGGAGTGGCCTAGCCAGTCTCCAGATCTCAACCCCATAGAAGATCTTTGGAGGGAATTGATAGTCCGTGTTGCCCAGCAACAGCCCCAAAACATCACTGCTCTAGAGGAGATCTGCATGGAGGAATGGGCCAAAATACCAGCAACAGTGTGTGAAAACCTTGTGAAGACTTACAGAAAATGTTTGACCTGTCATTGCCAACACAGGGTATATAACAAAGTATTGATATAAACTTTTGTTATTGACCAAATACTTATTTTCCACCATAATTTGCAAATAAATTCATTAAAAATCCTACAATGTGATTTTCTGGATTTTTTCCTTCATTTTGTCTGTCATAGTTGAAGTGTACCTATGATGAAAATTACAGGCCTCTCATCTTTTTACGTGGGAGAACTTGCACAATTGGTGGCTGACTAAATACTTTTTTGCCCCACTGTATGTCATGCAATAAAATGCTAATTAATTACTTAAAAATCATACAATGTGATGTTCTGGATTTTTGTTTTAGATTCCGTCTCACAGTTGAAGTGTACCTATGATAAAAAATTACAGACCTCTACATGCTTTAAGTGGGAAACACTGCCGATTTTGCAGGTTATCAAATACTTCTTCTCCCCACTGTAAGTCCATTCAGTTATTATTTAATATTTTGCCATCTTCCATAGCTTGAAGAACATGCTTTTGTACAGAGACGGAAACTGGTTAAAAAATACCAAGGTGGACTGCAGGGCTATAATAAACGTCGCCCACATTATCTACTTTCCTGTTTTGAAGCAATACTTCGGGATTTTGGTAATGAGGCCCTTTTACTACTTCCCCAGAATCAGATTCATTTTTATGTCACTGCATGCGGTTTGAAGGAAGTTTCTAACTAGTGCAATTGCTAAATAGCGCCTATTGAGGATAGTATATTCTGGCTGGGGGAGTTTTGTTAAGAGCCCAAATCTCTCATTCTGAACGTTAAAACGCATCAGTTGCTATACAGTTTTGGAAACATAAGGAACATATTTCATATCAGAGAGAAACAATTTTCTAAAAACAAAAAAAGGTTAAAAATGCACTATGCAGAAATCACTCAACTATTTCCTGGTTGCTAAAATTCTAATAGATCGCCTAATTCCAGTTTATGTGACAAAACAATCAAGTTGAATGTAGAGAATGATTGTACCATCTAAACCACTGTGAAATATATTTTCAGCTGTTTGAAGCTGGTGTACAAAACCGAAAGTAAAAGATGCAAATACAAAACAGATATATAACTAAAATGTCTATTTGTATTCGGGCCAGGATGCAAACAAGTTACATATTGCAGCTTTAAATTACTACAAACCTTTATTTATTATTTATTTTACCTTTAATTTAAACCGGGAGTCACCATTGAGGGGTCACAAGGGAGCCCTGCATATACAATTCAAATTCATCTTATATCAGATACAATGTAAAACAAACTAAAATACAGCACATCACAAATTTTCAAGAAAAAAAACCCATACAATTCTCAGTACTAAAGTCCCAAATCAATACTTTAAATTCCCAAATGGCACCAGAAAATTGAATTGTAATGTATTTTCTAGTTGGTTCCAGCATAAGGTGCATTAAAATTAAAAGCAGATTTACCTAGTCCAGTGGAGACCTGAGGAACCTCAACCCTGTGAATGTGTTTAGCATCTCATGTTTTTATACTTTAACAACAAAGTTGGATAAGTTTGAATCTCGTGAAGTAGAGCCTTGTAAACAAAAAGGGAATAATTAAGTGATTTAAGGGACTTTAATGAAGACCAGCCAACCTTTAGGTACAGGATGCAGTGGTGAGTATTTCAAATGGCGCTATGGTAGAAGGCATCCAAAGGTTTAAGAGTAGTGACTGCTGCAATCTGGTAAAGGATGTCACCATAGTCAAGAACTGGCAGGAAAGTTGACTGTGCTCTCTAAATAGCGGGAAGCAGATTGAAGCAAGATAAAAAAAAAAAGATGAAAAAAGAAATGTTTTAAAGTCCACTTTAAATCTTAGCTTTTTAACTAGCTCATCCATATGTTTTTTAAATATTAGTCAATACAAATGCCCAGATATTTATAGCTGGGGACCCGATCGATGGGAGAACCATCCAATGAATAAATATGTAGTCCATCTGAAAAATGTTTGGGAGAATTAGAAAACAAAATGTATATAGTCTTTACCGCATTAAGTACAAGTTTTAAACAAACCAGTGTTTTCTGTTAGAGCTGCAATCTGAGCTTGTTGCCTAACATAGCTTGGTCAATAGTTGGGGCCATGGCATACATACAGTCAGGTCCATAAATATTTGGACATTGACCAAGTTATTATTTTAGCTGTCTACCACAAATAATGAATATGAGGGTATTTACATCCAAATCAGATGAACGGTGTAGGAATTACAGCACTTTGTACATGTGCCCCCCTTTAATTAAGGGACCAAAAGTAATTGGACAATTGGCTGCTCAGCTGTTCCATGGCCAGGTGTGTGTTATTCCCTCATTAGTTAATTTACAAGTAAGCAGATAAAAGGTCTAGAGTTAATTTCAAGTGTGGCATTTGCATTTGGAATCTGTTGCTGATAACCCTCAAGATGAAGTCCAAAGAGCTGTCACTGCCAGTGAAGCAAGCCATCATTAGGCTGAAAAATTAAAACAAACACATCAGAAAGATAATTGATTTGGCCACACATAATGTTTCTACTATTTGGTACATTCTTAAAAAGAAAGAACACACTGGTGAGCTCAGGAACACCAAAAGGCCCAGAAGACCATGGAAAACAACTGTGGTGGATGACAGACAAATTCTTTCCCTGGTGAAGAAAAGCCCCTTCACAACAGTTGGCCAGATCAAAAACACCCTCAAGGAGGTAGGCGCATCTGTGTCAAAGTCAACAATCAAGAGAAGACTTCACCAGAGAAAATACAGACGGTTTACCACAAGATGTAAACCATTGGTAAGCCTCAAAAACAGCAAGACCAGATTAGAGTTTGCCAAAAAACATCTTTAAAAGCCTATGGACAGATTTTTTTTTTTATTTTTTTTATTTTACCTTTATTTAACCAGGCAAGTCAGTTAAGAACAAATTCTTATTTGTGGGTTAACTGCCTGTTCAGGGGCAGAACGACAGATTTGTACCTTGTCAGCTCGGGGGTTTGAACTCGCAACCTTCCGGTTACTAGTCCAACGCTCTAACCACTAGGCTACCCTGCCGCCCCAGGTGAGGCAAAGATCAACTTGTACCAGAATGATGGGAAGAGAAGAGTATGGAAAAGGGAAGGAACTGCTCATGATCCGAAGCATACCACCTCATCTGTGAAGCATGGTGGAGGTAGTGTTATGACGTGAGCATGTATGGCTGCCAATGGAACTGGTTCCCTTGTATTTATTGATGATGTAACTGCTGGCAAAAGCAACAGGATGAATTCTGAAGTGCTTAGGGCCATATTATCTGCTCAGATTCAGCCAAATGCTTCAAAACTCATTGGACGGCGCTTCACATTGCAGATGGACAATGACCCGAAGCATACTCCGAAAGCAACCCAATACTTTAAGGCAAAGAAGTGAAACGAAGGCGAAACGCCCAACGAACAAGCAGGAACTGAAGACCGCTACAGTAAAGGCCTGGCACAGCATCAACAGGGAAGAAACCCAGCATCTGGTGATGTCTATGGGTTCCAGACTTCAGGCAGTCATCGACTGCAAAGAATTTGCAACCAAGTATCAAAAACAATTTAATTTATTATTGTTAGTTTGTCCAATTACTTTTGAGCCCCTAAAATTGGGGGGCTATGTATAAAAATGGTTGTAATTCTTACACGGTTCATACAGTAATTTTGACAAAACCCTTACATTAAAGATGAAAGTCGACACTTTAAGCACATCTTGATCGTTTCCTTTCAATTCCATTGTGGTGGTGTACAGAGGCAAAATGAGGCAAATTGTGTCACTATCCAAATACTAATGGATCTGACTGGGTGTCGTCTGCATACATTACCGATTACCACTTTGCATTTGGAACGGTTAGTTTAATTATACCTAATAACCAAATCCTTGATGATCACTAGATAAAATAAAATGTCTCTCCTCTTCCCCTGCACACACATCATCACACTGTCTCTCCTCTTCCCCTGCACACACACATCATCACACTGCCTCATCTGATTGGTCGTTTAACGTGAACCGCAAGCCGAAATAAACGTCATCATACTCCTTGAACAGATTGGTTGAGTAGGCAGGCCTTCTGACTTTGTGGCTGTGGTATCTAGTGACGACCATTTCTATTGGAGAAGCAGTTTCTGCATATCTTGATACTGTATTGCAGGGGTTGGCAACCCAGTTGCTGGAGTGTCGCAGGTACTGCAGGATTTGTCCCGACTAGAATTGATCAGTTCAGTGATCGATTAATAATCAACATACCTGGTCTCAAGTGGCGCAGCGGTCGGTCTAAGGCACTGCATCTCAGTGCTAGAGGCATCACTACAGACCCTGATTCGATCCGGGGCTGTATCACAACTTGCCGTGATCTGGAGTCCCGTAGGGCGGCGCACAATTGGCCCAGCGTCGTCCGGGGTAGGCCGTCATTGTAAAATAAGAATTTGTTCTTAACTGACTACCCTAGTTAAATAAAGGTTAAATAAAAACGTTCCACTCAAAACCATGAAGTGCCTGTGGAACTCTTGGACTAGGGTTCCCTACCCCCACTATACCGTCTTTGCTTGAAGTTAGCTAAATCCATTACATTTGTACGATACAGCCTATTGACTTTGTGGCTGTGGTACTTCGTTCTTCCTGTGAAGTTGTTGGATAAAAAACTAGCCAGTTAGCTAATCATACCGCGTTCACGTGCTAGTCGGAACTAGGACATTTCCGTCTTGGAAACTCGTTTTAGAAACACGAGCTCCGAGTTCCCCGGTTGAAGGTTCCAGAATCAACTATTGCTATAGTATAAGAAGCTCTGCGCAAATACAACGTTCATTTTAACTAGTCTGGAGGTTCCGAGTTTAAGATAGTAGTTGAACATGGCATGATAAAACCGTATTTCTCATAGATCTCACCTCTTTTATTTTTTGTGCCATTCTTCTTCGCAGTGATGAGTTCCTGGTCAATCTTTTTCTCTAAAAAGTCCTGTTTCTTCGTCAACATTTCCTCAGTGTCTCGAAGTCGCTGGATCGCCTCCTGAGGGCTAGCAGATTTCCCACCTTTACCTCCAGCGCCAAATAACTTCCCCAACAAAGACATATTTGCGCTGAATAATAACAGCAACTGATATTACAAATTCTATAGCAATTAACAGGATTCAACTAGTCTCGTATTTTCTCTCTCGCTGTCACTCGCCCAGCAGAGCTGCTGTTGTTGTTATTTCTTCTTCCTCTTTCCAACCAGGCCTCGTGATGTCAGCACGTCACCAGGGCGTGGGTCAATGACGTAGTGAGAGGGAAAAAGTTAAATGTTTCACATGTTCCTATGTTAATGATCCCTTCACAGTATTCCTCCAACAGAAAGAAGATCACTGATCTGCCAGTATGGGTACACATCTGCATTACACATGGATTACTAATTTGTTACTTTTATTTTAATTGTTTTACTTATCTATTTTTTTTTACTCAACACTTATTTTTTTTAAATGCATTGTTGGTTAAGGACTTGTATGTAAGCAATTTCACTGTAAGGTGTTGTATTTGGCGTATGTGACAAATACAATTTGATTTGATTTGATGCAAAAGCTTATAGACCTATAGACCCTGTTGCAATAGCGATTTTAGCATGCAAATCTTGATGTGGCAATAACAACAAATATTAAGTGGGATGCATGCCAGCAAAGCCACAACACTAAACAATACATGAATTGCACTATAACGACAAACGGTGCCCACAAACTGTTAGGGCCTACATAAAGCTGTCCCAACATCTTAGCACTGCTACACCTTGCTATCAGCAGAGTTTTGTCTGGCAGCGAAACAGTTCATCCAGCCTCATTTACTGCCTTTAAAAAAAGCATAGCTGAATGGTTAACTTGCTTAAACAAATGTGGTTTCTAATGACAATTGAGATGTACAAACTATGGCATAAGGGGGATGACAAGCGGATAAGAGGCTACCTGTAATTTCGATTAAGACATTAATGGGTGAGCTAGGATGGACGTTGTCAATATAACTATTTTTTTTAGCACTTTTGAAATGTACAGCGACAGAATTCAGAACATGGGTCGTTCTTACAGTGTTCTCCCTGTACACCAAGTCAGAACCATAGGATGAATAAAGAGGGCATATAAGCAGACAATGAGAGCTCTAACAATATGTGATGATTACACTTCTCTAAAATAGGTTATAGGCTACATGTGCACCATCAAGTCAGAACAGTAGACAAAATTAAGAGGGGTAAATAGACAAAATTATGTTAGGGTGAGGCACAGGCACCTTGTTGTGCTGTGCTCACTTTAACAGGAAGGTGGCTCGGCGGTCCTTCATGGGCAAATTCTGTCATCAAAGTCTGGCATTCTCTGGATTTATGGTGCTTTCAAAAAAACTGGGAACTCAGAAAAAAATCAAATCATGATGACGTCATTGATCTTCAGGTCATAGCTCTAGAAAGAGGCCGGATGACCGTTCAAAACGTATTTTCCCAGGAGCTCGTTTATTCCCGACTTCCCAGTTGTCTTGAACTCACTGAAGTCAAATTTTTGAAGTTCCGAGTTAAAAGTTGTTTTGAGCACAGCACAAATCATGCTTCATTGACAGCATGGCCAACGTTGAATGTTTATGATTTTAAACTTGGAAAAGAGCCCCTTAATCCCAGATTTGGGCCCACACAGCCACTGTCACTGATTTCTTCCAAACCACTCATTGTTGAATTTGCGAATTCCAACTTGTTGTGTTTATGTCCAATGGCCGATGAGCACCAGTACATTTTATCTATAATTTTTCTTATTTATCTTCACATGACAAGGATTAAAAAGGATTTGTCAGTAGATTGTTAACTTGATTCATGATGATGACTGCTAGCTAAGATTTTGAAAGTATGATGTTGACATGATCAATCCAATCAAAGCAACTGTACATATAACGTGATTTGACGTCATTTTATCTGTGGGCAATGACATTGAGCCTTCTTGGATGGGCACTTCTAATGTAACTCTATGGCATCGCCCAAGGGGCTAGAATTGTCTAAGTCTACCCTTAGACTTGGCGGTGACGCAGTGTCCCCATGAGTGACAGAACACTGAGCCAATCACTGCGAAACGCTACATATTTTCTTCTGGCTTGCCCCACTACCACAGAAAGCACTGAAACACCTGCATTGTGGACCTGCCTTACTCAAGAAACCAAAATAAAGAGACCATGTTTGTATGCGGCTTTAATAACAAAATTATATCTATTTTTTGCATTGTTTGTAAACTGACACTTATTAATGCCAAAAAAACATGCTAAAAATGTGGGCACAAAACAGGTTGTCACGCGGGACTAGGTGTGTGTGCAGGAATCAGACGCAGCGAGAGAGTAATGGAGTAAAGTGCTTTACTATTGCACACCAAACTGATAACCCCAATAAAATACAGGGCGCAGGGCACTATACCAGACAACCCAAAACCACAGGGTGTCCAGTATAGAAAACAAAATACACCACGACCTAATATGTACACACGTAACAAAAGACAATCCCGCACAAAACAAGGGCGGGTCAAACTACTACATATAGGGAAGCTAATTAAACCAAAATACACACAGGTGAAACTAATAAGACAAAACCAACAGACAAACGAAAAAGGGATCGGTAGCGGCTAGTAGGACGGTGACGACGACCGCCAAGCACCACCCGAACAGGCAGGGGAGCCAACTTCGGCGGAAGTCGTGACACTGGTTGCATAAAAATAATGCTTTTTTAACTTTAAGTCAGTTGCACAAAACATTTTAAGGTGAATCCCCCCTTTGAAATTAAGTGAAAAAGTTAACTGTTTCATTCAGCTACTTAGCTAAACAATGGAAGATGCACAATCAATGGCAACAAAGCTAGCTAAAACAAGTTTATTAACTTCTGAATCTATTTGGTTATGCTGTCTTGATTGTAGAAGTTTTATTTTGCTCTCACAAAATAAATGCAATCTCTTTTTATGAGAGGTTTAGTCAGTGAATCAGGCCATCTCCACGGTAACCAGATACTCATTCTGCAGTACATGCCTTCCCTTACCAAAATGTGCCATGGTAATACTATGGTACGTTCATTCATACCATGATACTACTATGATATTTTCATTTATACCATGGTATAGTCTGAATCATGGAAATGTACCATGGTTTTAGCCTTGAAGTATGATGGTACTCCCATGCACCTAAATATTGCCATGGTATTGCCTCCTTTATACCATGGTATAGTTGTGGATCATGGAAATACCATGGTTTTAACCTGCATTAGACATTCTACCATGGTAACGCACAATTATGATAAATGTTACCAAAAGTTATCATTATGGTACCATCTTTATTAATTGTGCGTTGCCATAGTACAATGCTAGTATAATGCATTAAATAAGGTCAAAAGACGTCAGTTGGTTTTATATTGATTAATTTATACAACAGTATGGACTTGCTTCTGATAAAGTCAGAGGCAGGCTACTATTGTTGGTCCTAGTTTGTCTGTAACATCAAAGAAAAGGGGAAATTGTTTATGTTTTAATACAGAAATAGTAATACTTTCTGTATTAATAGTACCGTTTTTTCTCATGTTCCGTGTTGCTTGTTTCCACCCACAGAGGGAGCTGCTCGCTCTAGTAGTTGCTACAGTTGCACCATCGAGAGCATCCTGACCGGTTGCATCAGCGCCTGGTATGGCAACTGCTCGTCATCTGACCGTAAGGCGCTACAGAGGGTAGTGCTTACGGCCCAGTACGTCACTGGGGCCAAGCTTCCTGCCATCCAGGAACTATATAATAGGCAGTGTCAGAGGAAAGCCCATAAAATTGTCAGAGAATCCAGTCATCCAAGTCAAAGACTGTTTTCTCTGCTACCGCACAGCAACCGGAGCGCCAAGTCTAGGACCAAAAGGCTCCTTAACAGTTTCTACCCCCAAGCCATAAGACTGCTGAACAATTAATCAAATGGCCACCAGACTATTTACATTGACCCCCCCCCCCCCCCCCATTTGTTTTGTACACTGCTGCTACTCGCTGTTACTTATCTATGCATAGTCACTTCACCCCTACCTACATGTACAAATTACCTCAACTAAAGGTACCCACGCACACTGACTCAGTACCAGTACCCCCTGTTTATAGCCTCGTTATTGTCATTTTATTGTGTTACTTTTTATTATTTTTTACTTTAGTTTATTTGGTAAATCTTTTTTTAATTCTTCTTGAACTGCACTTGTTGGTTAAGGGCTTGTAAAGTAAGCATTTCACAGTAAGGTCTACACTTGTTGTATTCGGCGCATGTGACAAATAAAGTTTGATTTGATTTGATTGTTCACACACACTCCCTCTACAGTGGCTCTCGCACTAGCCTGTGAGTCAGTTGCATGAGAGCCAACTGAAAACTGAAGAGAGAAGTTAAACAAATGATTTTAAACGTTATTATCATGGTAAGTGAGTTATAAAGCATAGGATATGAAACACCAAGTTAAGCAGAGTGTAATGATATAATTGTTATTTATGACGTTTTGATAGTTTCATTTATAAAAGCATAGAAGCAAACCTTGGCTAAAGTTAGCTCCAGTCAAGCTAGCCTGTCGTCATGGCGACAAGACCAACAAACATTCACACAGTGTAAACAAAGATAAACATTTTAACTTGCTGTTTTTAGGGATATGTTGAGAATTATGCGATAAGATGCTAATGAATACCTTTTTCCAAATAGTTTTTTATTGTATGTTGGTTATTTAAGCAATAAGGCTCAAGGGGGTCACAAACCCCCGAGGTGCCTTACTGCTATTATAAACTGGTTGCCAACATAATTAGAGCAGTAAAAATAAATGTTTTGTCATACGTGTGGTATACAGTTTGATATACCACGGCTGTCAGCCAATCAGCATTCAGGGATCGAACCACCCGGTTTATAATTAGAATTATACAATGGGTGGGTCTAATCCTGAATGCTGATTGGTTAAAAACACATTCCAGCCGTTGTCTATTCCACAAGTTGCCAACAGCTAAATCTATGATGTTAAAATGCCTATTTAATCTGTTCCATTTGACTGCGCAATCCACCTTCTCATCAGCCCAGCCAGGCAAATTATAAACTTCATGTCCACTATAAAAAGCATCTAGACATTATCTCACATTTCTTTTAGACTAATATTAAGTTTTCAAAAGCGGAGATTTGTATAAACCTTGCTGTCTATTCAAATTTGATCTCTTGCTGTCTGTCCCATAGTAATGAACATGTCAGGAAGAGAGAGAGGCAGGCAGTGTTTCTCAGCCAGTCAAAATCATCAAACAGCTGGCATAATTTTTATGGATATATCCCAAAAAATGTAAATTAAATAATGTCAGCTAATTTGCAGTCTTTCCAGATTCAGTTTTAAGTGATTGGGTTACTGTTGTTGTGTTGTTGGTTAGCTCCTTTGAACAACAGTGTCCTGACGAGTCAGCACATTTTCTATGCCAGGCGACGACATCAACTACAATATGACTTGGGTTACCATGGAGAAGCTGGTGGGGAAGGGCATGACCAAGGCTATCGGCCTGTCCAGCTTCAACAGCAGACTTGCTCTCCGTAGCCAACATCAAACCTACTATACTTCAGGTGGAAAGCCATCCGTACCTGGCTCAGGTGGAGTGGCTGCGACACTGCAGGGACAGGGACAGGGACCTGTGTGTAAAATCGGAGAGGGCCTGTTGTCTGGTCCTTTGGCAGTCTCTATGGTGGTGCCACAGGGTTCAATCCTTGGGCCGACTCTTTTCTCTATATACATCAATGATGTCGCTCTTGCTGCTGGTGATTCTCTGATTCACTTCTACGCATTCAACACCATTCTGTATACTTCAGGCCCTTCTTTGGACACTGTGTTAACTAACCTCCAAACCAGCTTCAATGCCATACAACTCTCATTCCGTGGCGCAGCATCACTACCCTGGACGGTTCTGACTTAAAATGTGTGGACAACTACAAATACCTAGGTGTCTGGTTAGACTGTAAACTCTCCTTCCAGACTCACATTAAGCATCTCGAATCCAAAATTAAATCTTGAGTCAGCTTCCTATTTCACAGCAAAGCATCCTTCACTCATGCTGCCAAACACCCTCTTAAAACTGACTATCCTGCCGATCCTTGACTTTGGCGATGTAATTTACAAAATAGCCTCCAACATTTTACTCAGCGAATTGGATGCAGTCTATCCCAGTGCCATCCATTTTGTCACCAAAGCCCCATATACTACCCACCACTGCGACTTGTATGCTCTTGTTGGCTGGCCCTCGCTTCATATTCTTCGCCAAACCCACTGGCTCCATGTCATCTATAAAAGTATTTGCAAGGTAAAGCTCCGCCTTATCTCAGCTCACTGGTCACCATTGCAGCACCCACCCATAGCACGTGCTCCAGCAGGTATATTTCACTGGTCACCCCGAAAGCCAATTCCTCCTTCGGCCGCCTTTCCTTCCAGTTCTCTGCTGCCAATGACTGGAACGAACTGCAAAAATCACTGATGCTGGAGACTCATATCTCCCTCACTAGCTTTAAGCACCAGCTGTCAGAGCAGCTCACAGATCACTGCACCTGTACATAGCCCATCCAACTATCTCAGGATGACCTCAGGATGAGGTAGGTAGATTGGGTGGGCTATTTAGAGATGGGCTATGTATAACGGCATTGAACAAAGGCTGGTGCTACATTGTACCAACCATCACAGTTGATGGGAAGCCCGTCCCCAGGGATGCAGGACATCCACACGACACCTTCAGTGACCCCTACTGAGTAATGCCCCACACTGCTGCCCACTTTTGTGCCTTGGGAACACCCTCCCCTTCCTCAACTCCCTCTAATGTTGTGTCCCGATTCGATTAAATGGCTTCCTTTAGTCATCATCCTCCTGAGTGACTGATTTGAAAGGACTTTCTGTAGGGGAATGAAGGTTGGTAACAGGGAAATACTGCTTTTTGAGAGCATTGGGACATAGTATCTGTGTTCTTCGTAAATAAAAATGTTTTGCTACTGGCCAAAAATATATATATATTTTATGCAACCGGGCCCAGGGCCTATCTACAACTCTCCCAATGTATCAATAGTGTAACTATGTCTATCAGTCAGTAACACTGTGAACTTCAAACCTGTCTCTATTGTTTTAACATGGACCCTCTTTATTTTTCTCCTCTATCCATGACCCACTCCCTACCTCTGTCATGCACACATACGTGCACACATACGTACAAAGACACACACACATGTACAAAGACACACACACAAACACCGGCTTTGATGCTAATTGATTTATGTTTTTTTTTATATAATGCAGAAAGGAATGAAGAAATTCTAATAAAATCAATCAATCAATTGTATTTTATAAAGCCATTTTTACATCAGCAATTGTCAAAGTGCAATTGGCCTACAGAGTTTGCAATGCAGATGTAGAAGCACAGTGGCTAGGAAAAACTCATAGAAAGACAGAAACCTAGGAAGAAACCAAGAGTCGTGGCCAGTCCTCATCTAGCTGCACCGGATTGAGATGATAAGAGTATATGGACATTAAGGCCAGATCATCAGACGTTCATAGATGACTAGCAGGGTCAAATAATAATCACAGTGGTTATAGAGGGTGCAACAGGTCAGCACCTCAGGGGTAAATGTCAGTTGGCTTTTCATAGCTGAGCATTCAGAGGTTGAGACAGCAGGGGTGGCGGAGAGAGAGAGAAAAATAATGAGAGAGAGAGATCTGGAGAAATGCAGGCCATTAATGCAGTGGTCACTTCCAGGGTCCAGATTTAAAAGAACCATCTGAAAACGACTTGTATTGCTGTTATTGTGATAAATTAAATTCTCTGTTTCAAAAAACAAAGTTTACATGTGGTATTATGTCTGAATGCATTCTCCAGACTCACTACCCATTTGGGATCTTTCAGAACCTGACTGTCTGTCTTCTCTGCTGAGGTTGCACTCTGTTGCACTACTTATCCTACTCGTAGGCAAAACTGGAAAGATGGGAAGAAAGATGGCAGCTATCAGTATAGTTTCTTTAAAAAAACTAAAGAATGCTCCTGTTCATATAATTTAGATTGATGATAGAGGTATCAAAGTGTTAGGTATACAATACCTTCATAAAGTTTTTTTTTCTTCTCACCCATCTACACACAATACCCCATAATGACAAAGTGAAAACATGTTTTAGGAAATGTTTGCAAATGTATTGATAATGAAATACAGAAATATCTCATTTACATACAGTACCAGTCAAAAGTTTGGACACACCTACTTATTCAAGGGTTTTTCTTTATTTTGACATTTTTTACATTGTAGAATAATATTGAAGACATAAAACTATGAAATAACACATATGGAATCATGTAGTGTGCAAAGCTGTCATCAAGGCAAAGGGTGGCTACTTTGTTTAACACTTTTTTGGTTACTACATGATTCCAGTTTTGATGTCTTCACTATTATTATACAATGTATAAAATAGTAAAAATAAAGAAAAAAAATGTTTTTAGTCTCTAAAAGCTTTGCACTGAACCAGGTTATCCTCTAAGATTTTGCCTGTGCTTAACTCTATTCCGTTTCTTTTTTATCCTGAAAAGCTCCCCAATCCTTAATGATTACAAGCATACCCATGACATGATGCAGCCACCAATATGCTTGAAAATATGTAGAGCGGTACTCAGTAATGTGTTCTATTGGATTTGCCCCAAACATAACACTTTGTATTCAGGAGAAAAAGTTAGATGCTTTGCCACATTTTTTTGCATTATTACTTTGGTGCCTTGTTGCAAGGATGCATGTTTTGGAATATTTGTACAGGCTACCTTCATTTTCACTCTGTCAATTAGGTTATTATTGTGTAGTAACTACAATATTGTTTATCCATCCTCAGTTTGCTAATATCACAGCCATTAAACTCTGTAACTGTTTTAAAGTCACCATTGGCCTCAAGGTGAAATCCCTGAGGGGTTTCCTTCTTCTCCAGCAACTGAGTTAGGAAGGATGCCTATATCTTTGTAGTGACTGGGTGGGTGCATTGATACACCATCTAAAGTGCAATTAATAATTATTATGTGTAGGCCAGTGACACAAAATCTTAATTTAAACCATTTTAAATTCAGGCTGTACCACAACAAAAGGTGGAAAAAGTCAAGGGGTGTGAATACTTTCTGAAGACACTATAAGTAACCACCTACTTATGTGTCAAGCGTCTAGAAGAGTTTAGAATATTAAAAACAAAGTGGAACAGAATAAACACATTGTAAACACATTTTATTTAAAGGGGGTGCCCCTGGTAGAATATACTGTACCATGATGACTTCTGCTTCTGTACATCCACTTGATGGAGACATGTGCCACATTTTTTGAGTCATTAACTATTGAGTCAATAAGTATTCAACCCTTTTGTTATGGCAAGCCTAGATAAGAAACAACAAATATAATACAAATAATCTGAATATGAGGTGACCTGCATTCAATTACTCTATATGGGGCATTAGTCTCAAGGTACAGGGCTGAGTAACAAACACATACATACAAAAAATAATATGACTGGAATTACAAAACCTTTTGACATTAAAAAAATAAATGTTGTCTTCCAAATTCAAGTTATTCCTTTGAAAATGTATGGACCTGTGGCTACCCCCTTAGTGCCTGTCTGTGTTGTTACGTGAGAGACTAGGGTCTGTGGCTTTTTAACTCAGGGTAAGGGTCGCAGGGAGAGATGGTGCATGGCATGCGTGTTGTATAGATAGGTCAGTGCAGGGACAGGCCCACTAGTGTGTCTGTCTGACACATCAGTTTAGCAGACTGGGGGGAACGTTTGAGAGGAAGAGTCACCGCGTGGTCATGCTAAGAGTAGAGCACTGTCTGTGTGCCAAATTGCCAATACATCATAGCACATGCACCAATAACCATTCTATCATACTACCTTGACCAATGTTTTTGGCATTGTATGCATATGTACCCAATGTTACTCAATGGTGAAATAATAGTCAGAATACAAACATGTTTTCAGTTGTCCTCAATTTATATAACATTCACAGTAAAGTCACACTTCTAATAGAATATCAGTAGTCTCCTTAGCTTTATCTAGATTCATTGAGTCAGACTAGCTATATTCAGTAATAATAGCAGACATTTATCCAACATAATTGTCATTATTACATCCCCCTCTACTGTTAGACAGCTGTGTGACTTGAATTCCAGACAGCTTCATAATAGTAGATGGCCACATGTGGAATGTGTGTAATGCGTTGTGCCCTTAGGTAGAATTAATAAATTGCATAAAGAGAAAAAGCATGTCTGTTTAAATGTCAGTGCAGCTGTAGCTTTGCATTAAAAGCTCAGTGTGACACCGCCATATGTGTTGCCCTGATGGGTAAGACATTTGCCAGAATGAATCTGCTCAACACATCTTTTGATTGCACTTTATTTTGCTCTGCTGTTTTCATTGGTATTTAGGCCTACCTGGTATTTTGTAGGACATTATGAGTACTTTCTGGTACTTGGTAATCATTTAACGCAGCTGATAAATGGTGTCAAGTGATGCTTGATTTAATGAATCCACCAAAAAAGTAAATCTTAGATTATTACTATGTAATAACACTTTTCTATGTCATGTAAAATATTGCTACCCAGGTTTTTAATTTAATTCTTTCAAATACACTGTGCAAATAAAGAAATAAATATATTATGAAAGTGACACAAACAATTGCAAGATAAGACATTGATATTACTTGGTCAACTACTGCCATTGAAAAATTATACCAAAGTTAGCAAATAGAACAAACATTGTTTAAAATTAAAAATGTTATACCCTCCTAAAAATGCATCTAAATAAATATGCACTAATTCATATACACTTTGTAGCAACATCTTTTCAATAAAAATGTTGGCCCTTAAATGGGCAATCTGCGATTGCTACATCCATTTTGGACTTCAAATTCATGATATATGGCCAATGATTCTTGACAAACATGACTTATTATGCATCACGAGCTTAGTTCGTCTGTCGTACCCCACCAGAACCCAAAATATAAGCTTGTTTGAACTGCAGATTGCCCTTTAACTAATACATGACACTTGTGGGAATACAGCACCATTGGATATAGAATGAAATAACATAATATCCTATTAATAATAAAGTGATTTTCATTGGAGCAGCAAAATCAAGTACCCATTGCGCTAATTTTGTTGGATATAGTTTGCAAATTTGTGTTAAAAAAGTGTGAGAGAGACAGAAGTAAATAAAATCAGATTAAGATTGTGTATTGATTGAGTATTAATTGATTGCGTTAAATCAAATCCCAATGTGTTTTAGCTGACTGTGCTAATATCAGAGGACTTTAGAGTATTTGAGACAAAAAAGGAGGGAGCAAGAACCTGGACAGAGGGACACAAAGACAAACAAGAGCAGAGTATAAGGGAAAGTCATATATTGAGCAGCG
Organism: Oncorhynchus mykiss; assembly: GCF_057628025.1. Taxonomy (NCBI): domain Eukaryota; kingdom Metazoa; phylum Chordata; class Actinopteri; order Salmoniformes; family Salmonidae; genus Oncorhynchus; species Oncorhynchus mykiss. The sequence continues at coordinate 25,704,391 of NC_143028.1, read as the reverse complement.
AGGGCGGTGGGGGAGTTCCTCATATGCAGGCGTCGAAAGCCCAGCCAAGCTCCTTCAAAAAGCTCTTCTTCCCACACTTGACCTTTCCGTAGCGTTCCAGCTGCAGCTCGGGCACTGCTGAGCGCCAGCCAATCAGAGCCTGGGTGGTCTGCGGAACAGGGGGAGAGGGTCCCACCTGCAACAAACCTCAGTGTCACGCATGGCCAAGCATTTCCGTCTGCATCCCAAATGGCACCATATTCTTTACGTTTTGCAATACTATGTACACTCGCATCCATATGTATTTGAACAGTGAGGATAAAATAAAAAATCCATCAGTTTTGATTTGAGATCAAATGTTTCATATGCAGGCGACAGTACAGAATGTCACCTTTATTTGATGATTGTATGAAACTAACAGTCAGGTAAAAAATAATTGGCACCGTTGATAATGGTGAGCAAAAACTATATTAAAAATACTGAGCTACTGTATATTGTATGCTCCAAAAAAATTGAAAATGATTTTATACTAACAATGCCTTAGAGAAAGAGATTTTGCTTAACAAGATATATTTTTTTCTCTGAAAAAGAGAGGTCAAAATTATTGGCACCCCCGTTTTCAATACCTTTCAATGCCTCACCTACAGAAGCAACCAGGTTTTTGGCTAAAATGTCCTGGTACTGGGTAAAGTTTATGATGCCGTTGAACTTAAAGCAGGAATGCGCAGGTTGTGGGCGCCCCTACAAAAAAATACAAAATATGCATGACATTGTCTAGTGGTAACCTAGTGGTTAGAGCGTTGTACTAGTAACCGAAAGGTTGCAAGTTCATATTCCCGAGCTGACAAGGTACAAATCTGTCGTTCTGCCCCTGAACAGGCAGTTAACCCACTGTTCCTATGCCGTCATTGAAAATAAGAATTTGTTCTTAACTGACTTGCCAAGTAAAATAAAATAAAAAAATTGGAGGACCCAAAAAAGTCGATAGCGATTAATCGGGCAATTTTTAAAATGTATTTGTAATAATGACAATTGCAACAATACTGAATGAAAACTTATTTTAACTTAATATAGTACATCAATAAAAATCAATTTAGGCTCATAAATAATGAAATATTTTCAATTTGGATTAAATAATGCAGAAACAAAGTGTTGGAGAAGAAAGTAAAATTGCAATATGTGCCATGTAAAAAAGATAATGTTTAAGTTCCTTGCTCAGAACATGAGAACATATGAAAGTTGGTGGTTCCTTTTAACATGAGACTTCAATATTCCAAGGTAAGAGGTTTTAGGTTGTAGTTAATATAGTATTTATAGGACTATTTCTCTCTATACCATTTGTATTTCATATACCTTTGACTATTGGATGTTCTTATAGGCACACTTTAGTATTGCCAGTGTAACAGTATAGCTTCCGTCCCTCTCCTCGCCCCTACCTGGGCTCGAACCAGGAACACATCGACAACAGCCACACTCGAAGCAGCATTACCCATCGCTCCACAAAAGCTGTGGCCCTTGCAGAGCAAGGGGAACAACCACTCCAAGTCTCAGAGCAAGTGACGTTTGAAACGCTGTTATCGCGCACCCGCTAACTAGCTATCCATTTCACATCGGTTACACCAGCCTAATCTCGGGAGTTGATAGGCTTGAAGTCATAAACAGCGCTGTGTTTGCGAAGAGCTGCTGGCAAAACGCACGAAAGTGCTGTTTAAATGAATGCTTGCGAGCCTGCTGCTGCCTACCATCGCTCAGTCAGACTGCTCTATCAAATATCAAATCATAGACTTTATAACATAATAACACACAGAAATACGAGCCTTTGGTCATTAATATGTTCAAATCCGGAAACTATCATTTCGAAAACAAAACGTTTATTATTTCAGTGAAATACGGAACCGTTCGGTATTTTATCTAACGGGTGGCATCCATAAGTCTAAATATAATTACGTAAAATTCTGGCAAATTAGTTCGCAATGAGCCAGGCTGCCCAAACTGTTGCATATACCCTGACTCTGCGTGCAATGAACACAAGAGAAGTGACACAATTTCACCTGGTTAATATTGCCTGCTAACCTGGATTTCTTTTAGCTAAATATGCAGGTTTAAAAATATATACTTCTGTGTATTGATTTTAAGAAAGGCATTGGTGTTTATGGTTAGGTACAGTCGTGCAACGATTGTGCTTTTTCGCAAATGCGCTTTTGTTAAATCATCCCCCTGCGTTGCATCGATTATATGCAACGCAGGACACGTTAGATAAACTAGTAATATCATCAACCATGTGTAGTTAACTAGTGATTATGATTGATAGATTGTTTTTTATAAGATACTAGTTATAATCACTAGTTTATAAATCACTAGTTTAATGCTAGCTAGCAACTTACCTTGGCTTCTACTGCATTTTCGTAACAGGCAGGCCCCTCGTGGAGTGCAATGAGAGGCAGGTGGTTAGAGTGTTGGACTAGTTAACTGTAAGGTTGCAGATTGAATCCCTGAGCTGACAAGGTAAAAATCTGTCGTTCTGCCCCTGAACAAAGCAGTCAACCCGCCGTCATTGTAACGATTCTCTTCTTGTGAAGTAGAGGCGGACCAAAGCGCAGCGTGGTGGTTGTTCATTGTATTTTATTCACGACACTATACATGAACAAACTAACGAAAAAACAAGAAACGTGAGAACTCAAAACCTAATACAGCCTATCTGGTGAATACTACACAAAGACAGGAACAATCACCCACAAACACACAGTGAAACCCAGGCTACCTAAGTATGATTCTCAATCAGAGACAACTAATGACACCTGCCTCTGATTGAGAACCATACTAGGCCGAAAACATAGAACTGCCCCAAAACATAGAAAAACAAACATAGACTGCCCACCCAACTCACGCCCTGACCATACTAAATAAATACAAAAACAAAGGAAATAGAGGTCAGAACGTGACAGTACCCCCCCCCCCCAAAGGTGCGGACTCCGGCCGCAAAACCTTGACCTATAGGGGAGGGTCTGGGTGGGCGTCTGTCCGCGGTGGCGGCTCTGGCGCGGGACGCGGACCCCACTTCGCCATTGTCTCAGTCCGCCTTATTGTCCGCCTCCGTGGCTTACTCACCATGCCCACCCCTCTCAATGACCCCACTGGACAGAGGGGCTGCTCGGGACAGAGGGGCAGCTCGGGACAGAGGTGAAGCAGCTGCTCGGGACAGAGGGACAACTGCTCGGGACAGAGGGGCGATAGCAGCTCGGGACAGAGGGACAGCTGCTCGGGACAGAGGGACAGCTGCTCCGGGCGGAGGGGCTCTAGCGGCCCCTGGCTGACTGGCGGCACTGGCGGCCCCTGGCTGACTGGCGGCCACTGGCTGACTGGCGGCGCTGGCGCTGGGCTGACGGGCGGCACTGGCGGCCCCTGGCTGACGGGCGGCGTTGGCGGCCCCTGGCTGACGGGCGGCGCTGGTGGCGCTGGGCAGACGGGCGGCGCTGGCGGCGCTGGGCGGCGCTGGCGGCGCTGGGCAGACGGGCGGCGCTGGGCAGACGGGCGGCGCTGGCGGCGCTGGGCAGACGGGCGGCGCTGGCGGCGCTGGGCAGACGGGCGGCGCCGGCGCTGGCGGCGCTGGGCAGACGGGCGGCGCTGGCGGCGCTGGGCAGACGGGCGGCGCCGGCGCTGGCGGCGCTGGGCAGACGGGCGGCGCTGGCGGCGCTGGGCAGACGGGCGGCGCTGGCGGCGCTGGGCAGACGGGCGGCGCTGGCGGCGCTGGGCAGACGGGCGGTGCTGGCAGCGCTGGGCAGACGGGCGGCGCTGGCGGCGCCGGGAAGCATCGATGGCGCCGGGCAGACGGGAAGCTCCGATGGCGCCGGGCAGACGGGAAGCTCCGATGGCGCCGGGCAGACGGGAAGCTCCGATGGCGCCGGGCAGACGGGAAGCTCCGGCAGAGGCGCCGGGCAGACGGGAAGCTCCGGCAGAGGCGCCGGGCAGACGGGAAGCTCCGGCAGAGGCGCCGGGCAGACGGGAAGCTCCGGCAGAGGCGCCGGGCAGACGGGAAGCTCCGGCAGAGGCGCCGGACAGGCGGGAGGCTCCGGCAGAGGCGCCGGACAGGCGGGAGGCTCCGGCAGAGGCGCCGGACAGGCGGGAGGCTCCGGCAGAGGCGCCGGACAGGCGGGAGGCTCCGGCAGAGGCGCCGGACAGGCGGGAGGCTCCGGCAGAGGCGCCGGACAGGCGGGAGGCTCCGGCAGAGGCGCCGGACAGGCGGGAGGCTCCGGCGCCGGACAGGCGGGAGGCTCCGGCAGAGGCGCCGGACAGGCGGGAGGCTCCGGCAGAGGCGCCGGACAGGCGGGAGGCTCCGGCAGAGGCGCCGGACAGACGGGAGACTCCGGCAGCGCTGGAGAGGAGGAAGGCTCTGGTAGCGCCGGAGAGGCGGGAGACTCCGGCAGCGCTGGAGAGGAGGAAGGCTCTGGACGGATGGGCCGGAGAGACAGCCTGGTACGGGGAGCTGCCACCGGAGGGCTGGGGTGTGGAGGTGGTGACGGATAGACCGGGCCGTGCAGGCGCACTGGAGCTCTTGAGCACCGAGCCTGCCCAACCTTACCCGGTTGAATGGTCCCGGTCGCCCTGCCAGTGCGGCGAGGTGGAATAGCCCGCACTGGGCTATGCAGGCGAACCGGGGACACCGTGCGCAAGGCTGGTGCCATGTAAGCCGGCCCAAGGAGACGCACTGGAGACCAGATGCGTAGAGCCGGCTTCATGGCACTTGGCTCGATGCCCACTCTAGCCCGGCCGATACGCGGAGCTGGAATGTACCGCACCGGGCTGTGCACCCGCACTGGGGACACCGTGCGCTCCACAGCATAACACGGTGCCTGCCCGGTCTCTCTAGCCCCCCGGTAACCACAGGAAGTTGGCTCAGGTCTCCTACCTGGCGTAGCCATACTCCCTGTTAGCCCCCCCCCCAATAAATTTTTGGGGCTGACTCCCGGGCTTCCATCCACGACGCCGCGCTGCCTCCTCATACCAGCGCCTCTCCGCTTTCGCCGCCTCCAGTTCTTCTTTGGGACGGCGATATTCTCCTGGCTGAGCCCAGGGTCCTCTTCCGTCTAATTCGTCCTCCCATGTCCATACCTCCTCGCGCTGCTCCTGCTGCTGCTTTTTCCTTTGCCCATTACCACACCGCTTGGTCCTGTTGTGGTGGGTGAATCTGTAACGATTCTCTTCTTGTGAAGTAGAGGCGGACCAAAGCGCAGCGTGGTGGTTGTTCATTGTATTTTATTCACGACACTATACATGAACAAACTAACGAAAAAACAAGAAACGTGAGAACTCAAAACCTAATACAGCCTATCTGGTGAATACTACACAAAGACAGGAACAATCACCCACAAACACACAGTGAAACCCAGGCTACCTAAGTATGATTCTCAATCAGAGACAACTAATGACACCTGCCTCTGATTGAGAACCATACTAGGCCGAAAACATAGAACTGCCCCAAAACATAGAAAAACAAACATAGACTGCCCACCCAACTCACGCCCTGACCATACTAAATAAATACAAAAACAAAGGAAATAGAGGTCAGAACGTGACAGTCATTGAAAATAAGAATGTGTTCTTAACTGACTTGCCTAGTTAAAAATAAAGGTGTAAAATAATAGTAATAATAATAAAACAGCAAAATCGGTGTCCAAAAATACCGATTTCCGATTGTTATGAAAACTTGAAATCGGCCCTAATTAAATCGGCCATTCCGATTAATCGGTCGACCTCTATTCTGAACGTCACATAATTCGTAAATCTGCACAAACCACACAAATGCAATTGATTATTTACGCATAAGCTAAATGATAACATAATATACACATACACAGACAGTCTAGGTTATTGGTTAGAACTTAATACAAATGGCAACAGGTCCCTAGTTGACCAACACAATATGACACAGATTTAAAGAGAGAGAGCATGAGAGAAAAGCATACTTGGATACATTTGTAAACTATGCCTAGTTTAGCCCTAATACCATGCCCCAAACTGTCACTCTTATGGGTTAGAATTATAATGCATGTATTTATGTGTTGGTCTCCGTTGGGTATCTCGTCATAGACCGAGTTCTGCTTAGTGGGATAGGTTTGGCTGACGCCCTGGCCGACACCCTGGTTTGGCCGACGCCCTGTTCTTCGTTACCGGGTGTAAAGTCTCTGATTGTACACACGATGTCACAATGTCCTTTCTCTTGGTTGTCTGTTCCCTTGCACTCGTTCTGTGAGAATGGTCTTCTTGGGAGGCTAATCAGCCATGTCGACGCTCCCAGCTTGGGCAAGAGGGCTGTGTAGACAACCGATGACTTGAAGAGAATAACAAGTTGGTCCTTCTTGAATTCACATTCTTAGATACAGTAGGATTCATTATTAAGAGGTTCCTTTGTCCTCTTCAACCTCGTGTTGCGTTTCGGGGTCGCGACTACTTGTAAACCTTGCCTGCACTGCGTGGTAAACTTAGTCTGGTATGTAAATTCTTAACTCACATGTTTTATACCCCAGGGTTGAAAGGCGTTCCCGTCTTTATGACACACTCTCTGGGTTACCTGGGGTGTAGCTAGTTTCGAGGTATTATAAATGGCTATGATCTTGTTTAGACAACTAAAATCACAGTCTTATTGTCATCAAAACATTCTCCTTCATCTGGATATTTTCTACACAACATAAAGTATGTATGTAAACATCACATACACATTATGAAAACGCTTTAAGTTAATGTTTTCGTTATAGCGTCTTCTAACTTTTAATTAAATAACAAAATCGACATTCCTTTTCATATTCCATCTATCATTGTTACCACCATTTTGGCTGATGAAATATAATGTCCCAAAGTCTATTTATTGCATGTTACAGTTCCGAGGTAGAGTCTCCATAAGGAAGGCCCACACAGACATTCCAGTCCCAAACACTAAAGGAAGAAGGATTTATAACGGGCGTGAGGTGTCATAATGGTCGGGGATCTGTTTGTTAACTTGGCTTTCAAGGGTAGGATAGATATACAGTATGTCTGTAGCAGTTTGGGTCTAGAGTGTCTCCCCCTTTGAATAGGGGGATGCCCGCAGCAGCTTTCCAATCTTTGCGGATCTCAGACGATAGGGGTTGAAAGAATTTTGGCAGATCATTTTATAAGGAGAATGTCCAGATTGTCTAGCCCGGCTGATTTGTAAGGGGTCCAGATTTTGCAGCTCTTTTAGAACATCAGCTATCTGAATTTGGGTGAAGGAGAAATCTGGGAGGCTTGGGCAAGTTGCTGTGGGGGGGGGGGGGGGGGGGGTGCAGGGCTGTTGACCGGGGTAGGGGTAGCCAGGTGGAAAGCATGACCAGCCGTAGAAAAATGCTTATTGAAATTCTCCATTAGCACGGATTTATCGGTGGTGACAGTGTTTCCTAGCCTCAGTGCAGTGGGCAGCTGGGAGGAGGTGATCTTATTCACTATGGACTTTACAGTGTCCCAGAACTTTTTGGAGTTTGTGCACAGGATGCAAATTTCTGTTTGAAAAAGCTAGCCTTTGCTTTCCTAACTGCCTGTGTATTTTGGTTCCTAACTTCCCTGAAAAGTTGCATATCGTGGGGGCTATTCTATGCTAATGTAGTACGCCACAGGATGTGAAGCTGGTTGAGAGAATGCCAAGAGCGTGCAAAGCTGTCAAGGCAAAGGGTGGCTACTTTGAAGAATCTAAAATATATTTTGATTTGTACATGATTCCATGTGTTATTTTATAGTTTTGATGTCTTCACTATTATTCTACAATGTAGAAAATAGTAAAAAATAAAGAAAAACCCTTGAATGAGTAGGTGTCCAAACCTTTGACTGGTATGGTACGTTGTAAACTTTCATTCATAGGCTAGGTTTTAGCAACCTCATGATGGGTGTAGAGAAAATGATAGTATCATGTAGTAACCTAAACCTATCACTGTTACTTTGAACTGGGTGAATGGAATATAAATGAGAGTCATCCAATATTCTGTAATTGAAATAAGGCCATGCTCATGGAATTTTTTTGTTGTCCTCTTCATCTTAAACGGCACTGACTGTCACTGGTGTGCACTACCTGGTACAGTAGCTCTTTGCCCTCGGACTCTTGTTGGCCCTTCTCAGCTCTGTGAACTACAGTGGCTATCAATTAATAAAAGGGTCAATTGTGCCTGGTACAGTCCCCCAGTATCTAAAGAACTACTGTATATCACTACTGTTAGGGACTGTCATTCCTACGCAACGAGAGGCAGTGCCAAAGATTTTGTGTCATGTCGATTCAAGATTGATACTGGCCAGAACAAGTTTTTGAAATACGACTGGTAGAGTGGAATAAACTCCTGGCTGAGATAAAAACTGTTTCTGCCAGTCTTAGGTTCAAATACCACTGCAAGGCTTGGTTAATGTTGAGATGTGTAACATGTAAAGCCAATCTGCGCTAGAGGAGGTATTTGTTAGATGTTTATATATGCTATTTTTTTTGTATAGATCTAAATGTGGACATTGTGCATGATTGAATCTATGGCACGTGTTTGGCCCTGCAGCCACTTGCCTACCAATAGAGGACCACAATGACTTTTTGTGTATATAATCCTCTGCAATTTGGTATTAATATTGGTTGCCTGGTGTGGCTTCTTAAAGTATTTTAAATGGTCAAATAAAATCGATGGCACACACGTGCGTTCATTCTATCTTGTGAATTGAAATAAGGAGAAATAAAGTTGATTTAGTAGGTTTCTGGTGTAGCAGGTTGAACATCACATTGACACAATGATAGCGATGCATGTAGCTGAAGGGTTAGGCTGTTCGTCATCATCTATGGCTGACTTTGTTTCCTCCATCCAACAGGTACAAACTATCCTGTGCATTATAGGTTGACGTAGGAAACCATGAAATAAATTGTTACTTCAATCGTACATGGTACATTGCAATGTAATATTCCCGTATACACCCCACTGTTTCCTGTGTGTATGCCAAATAAACTATTTTGATTTGATAATTATTCATGGAAAAAGCGTACATTACAGCGACGACGACGTACGCACCGTTTATGAATTCAACCACCTCATCTTCTTTAATGCTCTCCAGGGTTGTGAATCACCATCAATGTTCTGTTGATTACAGCCACATTTGGGGGGGAAAGACATTACTACCAAATAAGTACATGTCACAACAGCAACCTTTACATACATAGGATGTGGTGTTGTGCTGTAACCAGTGTAATGTGTCATGCTAATGTAATAATCCTATTACTTGATGGCCCAACGTCCACCAATATGTCATGCAGATGAGCTATTGTTTACTTTGCTGACCACGCTGGATATTCATTCAAGTGTTCTGGTGGGTAGTTCACACTAGGTAGGAATAGGCTAACTATTTTTGGTCGATTACCAACTAAATAATTATTGAATCACAAAGCATAACAAAAAAATGCATACAGAATTTCTTACTTTTCTTTCAGAGTTGGGGTTTGCACAACTACAACTTGTACTGCCTCAGGTTCCCTCGAAATCAGACTGTCTCCACCAATATCTCGATGAGAAATACGTGTGTGATGTTACTGTAACGTTACCAAATAGCTAGGTGGTCGAGAGCATTTTCATCCAAGGACCACCCCAGAAAATGCTCTCGACCACCTAGCATGATCCTCTACAAACCAAACACACTAACTTTATCATGTCAACAGTCTGTAGTTGTAGCATTAGCTAGCTAGTGTTAGCTAGTTGAAATAAAGGCACTCGAGGGCCTCCTGGGTGGTGCAGTGGTTAAGGGTGCTGTACTGCAGTACTCTGTGCCACCAGAGACCCTGGGTTCGTGTCCAGGCTCTGTCGTAACCGGCCGTGACTGGTAGGTCCGTGGGGCAACACACAATTGGCCTAGCGTCGTCCGGGTTAGGGAGGGCTTGGCCGGTAGGGATATCCTTGTCTCATCGCGCATCAGCGACTCCTGTGGCAGGTTATGTGCAGTGCACGCTAACCAAGGTTGCCAGGTGCACAGTGGTGCGGCTGGCCTCCGGGTTGGATGCGCTGTGTTAAGAAGCAGTGCGGCTCGGCTTGTGTATCGGAGGATGCATGACTTTCAACCTTCGTCTCTCCCGAGCCCGTACGGGAGTTGTAGCGATGAGACAAGATAGTAGCTACTAAACAATTGGATACCACGAAATTGGGGAGAAAAAGGGGTAATTTAAAAAATAAATAAATAAAGGCACTCGGCACCTTGTGGGGTTTACAATGATGCTATTCCTTTGAGTACAAACCAGCCAGAATACAGAAAATGTTAGCTACCTAGCTAGCTTGAACATTTTACCATTGAACACAATAAGGTTAGCAGCTAACATAGCTAGCAGGCTAAAACACTTACCTAATGAGAACGGTGGTCATTTCGGCAACACCTTTCAATGTTAATTACAATGTTTATCCAGTTTCTGGATTGGTCACGAGGAGTCTTTCTCTTCTGGGGTCGAGTTGGTTAGGATCCAAGAACCGACAATGATGCTTGTTTCTGTTGTCCCTGCGACAAGGAGCTTAAATGCAACATAGTATGTGAGCAGAGTTGAGCTGTTGGAAATGACTCATGAGCGGTGCTTCCACTCACTTAAAACCTGCTCTAAGCTCACAGGAGAAAAAAAACCCCGCTCCAAATTCGCTACATTCATTCAAATCACAATTTAACCAAACCCAATCTATTTTTGTGACGACCTGTAAGAAATTAACATAATTTCAAATTGGCTACATGTCATAATAAACAGCATATACAGTAAATAGGTCATGAGCCAGGAAATCAATAATTTAGGCTATATTAGTTCAAGGCTTTAGCCTACAACGAAATACATTGTGAAGCATTTCCGAGAGCGACATAATAGACTGGTAGGGACATAAAGCGCTCAGCATTTAAACACCATTTCATTGTATGAAATCATTATAGTCTATATATTGCGCATACAGTGGGGAGAACAATGCAAATGAATTACTTAAAAATCATACAATATGATTTTCTGGATTTTTGTTTTAGAGTCCGTCTCTCACAGTTGAAGTGTACCTATGATAAAAATTGCAGACCTCTACATGCTTTGTAAGTAGGAAAACCTGCAAAATCGTCAGTGTATCAAATACTTGTTCTCCCCACTGTATAGGTTGTGACTTACTTAAAATAAAATACAAATTAAACTTTAAATGATTTATTAGTGCCTTTGAATTCATTTTTAGAAACAGAAGTTTGGCCCAGTCTGTGGCTTCAGGCTCAAGCAATGGTACCTGGACAGCCAGCCAGCAGCGGAGAATATCCTCTCCACCCTTTTGGCCACTCTTGCCAGACTGGGCAGAGATGCAGAGTTGTTTTAAAAATGTTTTTCTATAGGTAGGCCTAAAGGTTTTTAGGCAAAATAACCCAACCAAAACAGAAAGCTCCTTGAACGTGGGAGTATGTCAGGCGTATTGGGCAAAAATAATTTAAGGCCTATTGTATTGTAACGACCCTGGGTTTATAACCACGGAAATCGACTCTGCCGCATGAGTACGCTTTTACGTCACTGTCGATAGCGCGCCAGACCTCGGGCTAGAAGGATGAGGATTCGAGACCTGCTCCCTGTTGTTTCATTACATTGGTGTCAGAAGTGGGATCGACCACAGTATATAGATAACAGAACGAAAATGAACGAAACGTTTAATATATCAGATTTTTTTGTTAATAAACACTTTGCTACGATGACACACTCAGTTATCTACCAACCTCGTTCCTTTCTTTTAGCATATGCACGTAGTAAGAAGACCATCATACTTTTGGGATAAATGTATTTTCAGATTCCACAATGATAGTTGTAGATGTTTCATGTAGCCAGCGTGTAACAACTGCCATACATCCCACGCGTAGAACTATGGCATCCGGTCTATAACCTAACAGTTTAGCACCATACCAGCAGGTGGCATCCAAGCCTTACACATAACAGTGGACACTACATCACAACACTCCCTCTCTTGCTCCTCATCTTTGTAAGTCACCTTCAATTAGAACTTGTGTGTTTTATTTATTTCTTTATGAAAATATTTAGCGACCTCCATGACAGTAGCTAAAGCAAGGGGCTATTAGCAGTACACAAGTAGACTACAAATGCATGCTGGAGCGGACATGCCAAGTGCCTGAATTGAACGCTACTGGAGCGAAATTCGAGTGGTTGAGGCCAACACTCCAGTCTTTGGGAATCTCGCTCCAGTCAAATTGGGCACGCTCGGCTACTCGCTCCACTCCAGCACCGCTCACATCTGCAAACAAGTTAGCTGGCTTGTTGGCTTTGTCTGCTCTGTGTTTGTTTCTGGTGGCTGTCATGTTAGCTTGCAAGTGACTTTAACTTCCTCTCCACCTCTGGGACAGCAGGGTCATTCGAGTAGGCGGGTTTACGCAAAGACACACCAGACTTGTTTACGTGTTGCTGTGTGTTCTGTTGCCAACCTTACTTTGCTACCTGACAACTTTACGGTTTTTACTTTTTAATTACGTTTATATTTTTAGTTTTTCCCTCACTCAACTTTTTCTCATTCAACTTGTTCACTCCGGATGCTTTATCTGGACATGGTTCGTCAGGACTTCCAACAGCCGAAGCTAAGTAGTAACATTAGCATGAATCCTTCTAATTGCAGTCACTGTACTCCTAATATACAGGAGAACGATTGCCTTACGGCGAGGATAGCTGTGCTGCAAGCCCAGCTATAGACACAATCGTAAGGCAAGGGTAATTTCAGCATAGGAAAGGATGAAACAGCATCTGCGCCAGCAGTAAGTACAGATAGTAACATTAGTACAAATCCACCGCACGGTCCCCGCAGCCGGACAACTTTCTCATGGCTTCTGGAGGGAAATGCTGTAGGAATGCTCAACCGGTGTCGCTCATTAAGCCGACAGAAACTTTCAACCGGTTTTCCCCATTAAGCAGCAAGTCGGAGTCTGAGGCCAAGCCTTCTCTGGTCTCTACTCCTCCCGTTACGGGGTCTGAGACGCCGAAGCTTCCCACCATTAGCTCTGACAAATTGAAAGCCCTAGTCATTGGCGACTCCATTACCCGCAGTATTAGACTTAAAACGAATCATCCAGCAATCATACACTGTTTACCAGAGGGCAGTCATAGCAGATAATATTCAAATTTTTTGTGAATTTAATAGTCACACGGAAAAGTCCACAGACCCACTCCAAAAGGCTTTCGGAGCCATCATCAACTCAGTGGGTTTTGTCCAACATGTCTCTGGACCTACTCACTGTCACAGTCATACTAGACCTAGTTTTGTCCCATGGAATAAATGTTATGGATCTTAATGTTTTTCCCCTCATAAACCTGGACTATCGGACCACCATTTTATTACGTTTGCAATCGCATCAAAAGTCGTGCTATAAATTCACAGACAACACAAAGATTCCTTGATGCCCTTCCAGACTCCCTCTGCCTACCCAAGGTCGTCAGAGGACAAAAATCAGTTAACCACCTAACTGAGGTACTCAATTTTACCTTGCGCAATACCCTAGATGCAGTTGCACCCCTAAAAACTAAAAACATTTGTCATAAGAAACTAGCTCCCCGGGAATACAGAAAATACCCGAGCTCTGAAGCAAGCTTCCAGAAATTGGAACGAAAATGGCGCCACACCAAACTGGAAGTCTTCTGACTAGCTTGGAAAGACAGTACCGTGCAGTATCGAAAAGCCCTCACTGCTGCTCGATCATCCTATTTTTCCAACTTAATTGAGGAAAATAAGAACAATCTGATATTTCTTTTGATACTGTCGCAAAGCTAACTAAAAAGCAGCATTCCCCAAGAGAGGATGACTTTCACTTCAGCAGTAATAAATTCATGAACTTCTTCGAGGAAAAGATCATGATCATTAGAAAGCAAATTACGGACTCCTCTTTAAATCTGCGTATTCCTCCAAAGCTCAGTTGTCCTGAGTCTGCACAACTCTGCCAGGACCTAGGTTAAAGAGAGACACTCAAGTGTTTTAGTTCAACATAGGAGGGCCAAACACAGGAAGCAGCTCTTTCAGTAGTTTAGTTGGAATATGGTACAGTATGCAGCCTGAAGGTTTATTTTCATCATTGTGTCAAGAGATAGAGTACATAATAAACGGCTCTCTATCCACCGGATGGGTACCAAACTCACTAAAAGTGGCAGTAATAAAGCCTATCTTGAAAAAAACAAACCTTGACCCAGAAAATATAAAAAACTCTCCGCCTATATCGAATCTTCCATTCCTCTCAAAAATTGTAGAAAAGGTTGCACTTGTAGCACTGAGACTGCACTTGTGAAGGTGGTAAATTACCTTTTAACGGTGTCAGACCGAGGCTCTGCATCTGTCCTCGTGCTCCTAGACCTTAGTGCTGCTTTTGATACTATCGATTGGCACATTCTTTTGGAAAGATTGGAAACCCAAATGGGTCTACACGGACAAGTTTTGGCATGGTTTAGATCTTATCTGTCGGAAAGATATCAGTTTGTCTCTGTGAATGGTTTGTCCTCTGACAAATCAACTGTAAATGTCGATGTTTCTCAAGGTTCCGTTTTAGGACCACTATTGTTTTCACTATTCATTTTACCTCTTGGGGATGTCATTCGAAAACATAATGTTAACTTTCGCTGCTATGCGGATGACACACAGCTGTACATTTCAATGAAACATGGTGAAGCCCCAAAATTGCCCTCGCTAGAAGCCTGTGTTTCAGACATAAGGAAGTGGATGGCTGTAAACTTTCTACTTTTAAACACGGACAAAACAGAGATGCTTCCCAAGAAACAAAGAGATCTTCTGTTGAATCTGACAATTAATATTGATGGTTGTACAGTCGTCTCAAATAAACTGTGAAGGACCTCAGCGTTACTCTGGACCCTGATCTCTCTTTTGACGAACATATCAAGACTCTTTCAATGATAGCTTTTTTCCACCTAAGTAACATTGCAAAAATTATGAAACTTTGTCCAAAAATGATGCAGAAAAATTAATCCATGCTTTTGTTACTTCTAGGTTAGACTACTGCAATGCTCTACTTTCCGGCTACCCGGATAAAGCACTAAATGCACTTCAGTTAGTGCTATATACAGCTGCTATACTCCTGACTAGAACGTGCATAAGGCTGGGCTGAGTGAGAGTGGCGAGGTTCATGCGCGTCAGGCCTCCCTTTGCCATGACTATGATGCCTGGTTTCTGGGCTGTGGGTTCCACAGTGGTGTAGCCTGACTCAGCTGTTTTCTACGTTCGATGGCCCGCTCAGCCGCGGGGCCGAAGAGCAGTCCGGGGACCACTGGGAGCTTTCTCAGTGTCCGTCTGGAGTCAGACATTGGGGCTTGGGCGAGCCAGACCTGGTGACGAATCTCAACAAGGGTGGACATTAGTCTGCCCAGCTCTCTGGTCATGAATGCAAACGCTTGAAGAGATGCATTGCAGAGGTCCAGGTCTGCGTGCTCCGGGTGAAGCATCCTGTTCTGTGCTAGCTTGAGCACTAAGAAGGAGTTCCCAATGCGAACCGCTGTGTCATAGGCCCATGACAGTAGCTCATCCTGGGCCCTGCACTGAGGTCTGGAGTCATCTTTCAGGGCTTCGTCTGGGGAGAGCATTAGCTTTGCTATGCATTCATCCACCTTAGGCATATGGTCCAGACCATGTTGTTTTGCGCCGCGCATGGCAGATAGTGCCTTACTGTCCTTGCCGTGGTGGGCAAGGGCCCACGGGTCGGCACAGCATCTCCGAAGCTCCGTGAAAAAAGCCTTTGAAGGTGGCACACTGAATGGTGTAGCTGCCGGGGCCTTCTTAAAGAATGGGTTAGCTGCAGGGGGGTTGGCTTTAGGGTAATCAAGCTCTACCCTAGCAAAGGCCACAAGCAGGACCAGGCGATGTGAGGCAGAGCTTCCTTCTGGCTATGTCTGACCCAGAGCCTCGGAATGACTCCTGACCCATCTTTAGTGTTGAGACTGAATGTGTCCACAACACTGGTTGGCACCTCCTTCACCATGTTGGGTGTGTCATCATCCTGGCCACTTGGGGCAGCAGGGTAGCCTAGTGGTTAGAGCGTTGGACTAGTAACCGGATGGCTGCAAGTTCAAATCCCAGAGCTGACAAGGTACCAATCTGTTGTTCTGCTCCTGAACAGGCAGTTAACCCACTAGGCCATCATTGAAAATAAGGATTTGTTCTTAACTGACTAGCCTAGTTAAATAAAGGTAAAATAAAAAAGTGCTGGTTGGATGCCTGAGTAGACAACCCCTGACTCAGGGGGCTTGAAGGAACACAAAATTGTTTTTTGCTGCTCTTTCAGTGGATATGGAATCGACCTTCTGAGTGAGGCTCTTATTTAAAAAAAACTTCATCGGGTTGGCGCCATCGGTTTTGTGCCTATCCCTCTTTTGGTTGCCCTGGGTGGGTTCTGGCAAACAATGCCGGATGCTGGTATGTTATCTGTGAAACCAGCCACGCTTCCCTTACCTTCACAGGCAAGATGGCGCAGTCAACACAGGGGTCACGCAGGTGGCCAAAGCCTAAGCTGGCTTGGCACAGGTCATGACCATCTTCTACTTGTAGTTCAGCTCCACAGGTGGAGCAGCCATGTATGCCCACTATAATGGTGATGCGGTGTTCTCTCAGTTCAGAATGTGCAGAAAATAAATGATAAAATATATCTTATGCAATACACGGATTCATCAAATGAACTAATATAATAGTAACCTAAGACTGTATACAACAGCTACCATAATACAAAGTAAGGGTAGAGAGCTACAATAACCTGGTGGGAGCTGTACTGCACCAAAAAAATGTTACCTCCTACTCTGGGCTGGAGTAGGAGATAACATATTTAAACGTAGGCTTATTTATGTGAAAACACGCAAAAATGGCTGCCGTTTGGTAAGCCAAGCTGACAACACACAGTGGCAGCTATATGGAGTTGGTAAACTAGCTGATGACACACAGTGGCAGCTAGGTTGAGTTAGTAAACTGGCTAGCTAGCTTGTAGCATGCTAGTAATACCAGAGGAGAGGGATGCCTAGGGGAGGCAATCCAAATCTCACGTCATATAACATTAGCTGGCTAGGCTAACAATTTTCCTAGATCTGATTCTAGGGAAGTGACTCGTTCGAGTTTTAAATAGTTGAAGGATGACTAGTGCCCTGCGGCCTCGATAACGAGCACAGCAGTGGAGAATATCTTGACAAGGTTAGCACCGGAGTATGGTGGCCAACACACACACTAGCTGGTGGGCTAAATCAGCATAAGACAATGAAGCCCCGATATCTTCCGATAAAAGGGAAAGGTAGGTAAGGGAGAGCCGTCACACAGCCTTGGATGGCGAATTTCACGCTCTGACTGTTGGTGACAGACTGACATTACACACTGTCAGTCTGACAGTACACACAACTACTGAGTTTAGCTTACCCTACCAGGACCTGGGAAGATGCAATCTGAAAAACGGGACTAGCGGAGCAGTCACCTTGTGCAATATGGCTAAGTTAACTTTGCGAGAACAAATAAGAGACCTACGCACTGTTTTATATGAACTGTGGGGCATGTCCTCCCACAATGTGACGTCACCGACATGACTTTGTTGTTATTATTACTCGACCTGAGCAGAGAGCGAGGGATATAATCCATACTTTCAACCATACTGAAAGTTATGAAGTAGAACTGGGCAACTTACATTGAACGACTGGAACAGGACTTCATTGCAAAAGTCATTTTATTTGACCTTTACTAGGCAAGTCAGTTAATTAAGAACAAATTCTTATTTTCAATGACAGCTTTGAAATGGTGGGTTAACTGCCTTGTTCAGGGGCAGAATGACAGATTTTGTACCTTGTCAGCTCAGGGATTCGATCTTGCAACATTTCAGTTACTACTCCAACACTCTAACCACTAGGCTACGCTACCGCCCATTGCTGATAACAAGAGAGTACCAGTGTTGTTGAGTTTTAAATGTTTGCTCACAGAATCAGATCTAACTTTTGCAAAGGCTGTTCAAATTGCTGTAGCTATGGAAATCACGACCAAAGATGCAATTGAGTTGCAAAGTAAAATAAATATACAGACCTATCACAAACTTCCCTGCATAAGTTACAGCGCGCACCTGTGTGGCTGAAAAATGCAACAGGTGTGACAGAGGAGAGGACTGCCATTTTGAAAATGAAATTTATCACGAAAGCAAAATACGGTCACAACAGGAAACTGAAAAAAATGAAAGGGTCTGTGAATGCATTAGCAGAGATTCAGATGAACAATTAATTGGTACAACGGAGTTAAACATAGTAGCTGTGTTTGAATACCCATACTAATCTACTGTATACTACATACTTAACGACTACAGTACCAGTCAAAAGTTTGGACACACCTACTCATGCCAGGGATTCTTTATTTTTACTATTTTCTACATTGTAGAATAATAGTGAAGACATCAAAACAATGAAATAACACATAAGGAATCATGTAGTAGCCCAAAAAAAAGTGTTAAAACAAATCAAAATATATTTGACATTTTTAGCCACCCTTTGCTTTGATGACAGCTTTGCACACTCTTGGCAATCTCTCAACCAGCGTCATGAGGTAGTCACCTGGAAGGCATTTCCAGGTGACTGGAGGCAGACCTTCATAAATGTAATTTGTGGAATTTCTTTCTTAACGCGTTTGAGCCAATCAGCTGTGTTGTGACAAGGTAGGGGTGGTATGCAGAGGATAGCCCTATTTGGTTTATTGAACAGCTCAAATAAGCAAAGAGAAACGACAGTCCATCATTACTTAGTCAATCCGAAAACATTTCAAGAACTTTGAAAGTTTCATCAAGTGCAGTCGCAAAAACCATCAAGAGCTATGATGAAACTGGCTCTCACGAGGACTGCCACAGGAAAGTAAGACCCAGAGTTACCTCTGCCGCAGAGCATAAGTTCATTAGTTAACTGCACCTCAGATTGCAGCCCAAATAAATGCTTCACAGAGTTCAAGTAACAGACACATCTCAACATCAACTGTTCAGAGGAGACTGCGTGAATCCGGCCTTCATAGTTGAATTGGTGCAAAGAAACCACTACTGAAGGACAAAAATAAGAAGAGACTTGCTTGGGCCAAGAAAAATTAGGAATGGACATTAGACCAGTGAAAATCTGGCCTTTGGTCTGATGAGTCAACTTTGAGATTTTTGGTTCCATCCGCTATGTCTTTGTGAGATGCAGAGTAGGTGAACGGATGATCTCTGCATGCGTGGTTCCCACCGTGAAGCATGGAGGAGGTGGTGTGATGGTGCTTTGCTGGTGACACTGTCTGATTTATTTAGAATTCAAGGCACACCTAACCAGCATGGCTACCACAACATTCTGCAGCGATACGCCATCCCATCTGTTTTGCGCTTAGTGGGACTATCATTTGTTTTACAACAGGACAATGACCCCAAAACACACTTCCAGGCTGTGTAAGGGCTAATTGACCAAGAAGGAGAGTGATGGAGTGCTGTTTCAGAAAACCTGGCCTCTACTATCACCCGACCCCAACCCAATTGAGATGGTTTGGGTTGAGTTGGACTGCAGAGTGAAGGAAAAGCAGGCAACAAGTGCTCAGCATATGTGGCAACTCTTTGAAGACTGTTAGAAAAGCATTCCAGGTGAAGATGGTTGAGAGAATGCCAAGAGTGTGCAAAGCTGTCATCAAGGCAAAGGGTGGCTACTTTGAAGAATCTAAAATATTAAATAAAGATTTGTCTAAAACGTCTTTGGTTACTACATGATTCCATGTGTTATTTCATCGTTTTGATGTCTTCACTATTATTGTACAGTGTAGAAAATAGTTTTTTTTTAAATAAAGAAAAACCCTTGAATGAGTAGGTGTGTCCAACATTTTTGACTGGTACTGTATATACAAAGATTTTTAAAAGTGATTAAATTAAACAATTAATACTAAAACGTACTTGCGTGTCCGATGTCATCAATCTAAGAAGCATCCTAAAATACTACATACAGTATTTGGCGACGAGGATGACAATGGATGACTGCGTTGGATTTGTTTGCCACAAATTCAACGGAGTGTTTGGCGTGAGTGTTTGGCGTGCAACGCTGGATGTGAGACTCAAGTGAGCTGTGGAAGGTTCTGAAGGATTGATTCCCTGGATACGGGTAGGGAAAATGATTGACTGTGTGAGGGGAGAGAGAATCAGAAAATGGCTTTGGCAACAATAGACCCGAGGAGCCGAAGGTAAAGAGAATGGCTAGCATCGGGAAAATAGGGATCTGACGGGGCCGAATTGAAACAAGTCATGGTCAGAAGAGGCTGAAAATTACCATTATATCAATCTAATGTGCCTTTCCCTGTGTTACAAACCAATAATGAACACCATCTCTGCATATGAGTGCACACATGACAATGCCTTTTGTAAATTATTTATAGACTCCGGTACCAGCCTGGAACTGCCCCCACATTATTTGGCAGGGAATGGCTTTCAAAAATAATGCTGAACTGGTGTGATTTGAAAATGCTCCACACGTTCCAGTCCAAAGGGAAAGGCACAGAACAAACACTGGAACACTTGCTGAAGAAATACAACACAGTTTTCAGTGATCAGATGGGAACAGTAAAAGGCTTCACAGCAAAACTTGTACTGAGAGTTGACGCAACCCCAAAATTTTGCAAAGCCAGATCTGTTCCATACTCCCTGAGACCAAAGGTGGAAGCGGAAATCAATCTCTTGCAGGATACAGGGATCCTGATGAAAGTGGACAGAAGCGAATGGGCCACACCCATAGTTACTATTGTAAAGAAAGATGGGTCTGTTAGAAGGTGTGGGGACTTCAAGGTAACTGTGAATTAAATGTTTCATGTGGACCAATACCCCCTACCACGTCTGGATGACATCTTTGCTGCACCAGCTGGTGGGAAACACTTCAGTAAAATCGATCTGAAACAGGCATACCTGCAGCTACCGGTTGAAGAGAGCTCCAAACAGTACCTGACAATAAACACACAAAGGTCTATACAGGTATAACCACCTGGTTTTTGGTATTGCATCAGCCCCAGCCATTTGGCAACAAACTATTGACCAGATTTTGCAAGGAATCCCAGGAACCCAGTGTATCCTGGAGGACATGATCATAACAGCATGCACCGACAAAGAACACCTGGCTTACCTGGAAGAGGTCCTGAAAAGACTGAAAGAGCATGGTCTACAGGCAAACTTACAGATTGTGTGAGTTCTTCAAAGACAAGACTGTCTTCTGTGGACATGAAATTGACCGAAATGGATTTCACAAAACACAGGACAAAATCGATGCAGTGGTGCAGCACCACAACCACAAAATATCACAGAAGTGAAATATTTTACGGGACTGATCAATTACTACAAATGATTCCTCCCAAACCTTTCAGCAGTAATCCAGACTCGAAATCAGCTCCTGGAAAAGAATAGGACATGGCGGGGGACAGAACGGTGTGAATATGTGTTTCTTGAGGTAAGATGGCTCATCACATCTGAACAGGTCCTGATGCACCACGACTCTAAACTGCCAGTGAAGTTGGCTTGTGATGCGTCCCCTTATGGCTTAGGGGCTGTCCTTTCACACACACTGAAAGATAGGTCAGAGAGGCCAGTTGCATTTGCGTCACGAACATTGAATAATCCAGAGAAAAACGACTCACAAATCGACAAAGAAGCACTGGCGCTAGTGTGGGGCATCAAGAAATTCCACGCATACCTATATGGCAAGCGTTTCACACTGGTTACGGATCACCAGCCGTTGCTTTCCATTTTCAGTCCAAAGAAAGGCATTCCGGCAATGACAGCGGCCAGGTTACAGCGATACGCCTTGTTCCTTGCCAGTCATATGTATGACATTGAGTTTAAGCCCTCGTCCCTCCACACATGCAGATGGATTATCCAGACTGCCGTGTACAAGAGAAAGACAAAGGAGTATGGATGCAGTGGACATTTTCCATGCCACTCAGCTCGAGGCACTACCGGTCACAAGCACAGTTATCAAACAGGAGACAAGTAAATGTGTAGATGTAGAAGTAGATGTTACCTTGTCAAAAGTATACACCTACACCATGTCAGGATGGACAGCTACTGGCAGAAAGGAGCTGACTCCGTATTTACAGCGGAGAAACGAAATTACAATGTACCAAGGATGTTTGATGTGGGGAATGAGATTCATGATACCCCAGAAATGCCAACTTCGGGTTTTGCAGCAACTACATGAAGGTCATGTTGGAATTGTCAAAATGAAGCTGCTCGCAAGGAGCCACTTCTGGTGGCCCGGTCTGGATCAACAGATAGAAAAAATGGTGAAGAACTGTAGGGGATGTTTGGAAACACTTCAAATGCCTGCTCCTGTCCCAGTCCACCCATGGGAATGGCCCACAGAGCCATGGCAGAGAATTCATGTGGACTACGCTGGTCCCTTTGAAAAGCATATGTTGCTGGTTATAGTTGATGCCCATTCCAAATGGCCAGAGGTGTTTTGCACTGAGTCCTCCACCTCAGCTCAGACGATAGAGTGTTTCAGAACAACGTTTGCACGCTTCGGATTGCCGCTGCAGCTGGTAAGTGACAATGCACAAGCTTTTGTAAGTGACGAGTTTACAAGATTCATGTCAGTAAATGGAATCAAACATTCAACCTCAGCTCCGCACCACCCTGCCACCAATGGGCTGGCAGAACACTTTGTGCAAACCTTAAAGCAAGGACTCCGTGAAGCATAACGAGACGAATGGACTTTGCAAACAAAACTGGCCAAGTTCATGGCCTCCTACCGAAACACCCCACATGCCACTACAAATGAAAGCCCAGCCGCACTCAGGTGGACATCATGAAGCCAAACAGGCGTAATGACGTGCTGAACAAACAAGCCAAGATGCTCTCCGGTGGCCAGGAGCGCCATCTCCAAACAGAACAGGAAGTGATGTTGCAAGACTACAGAAGGGGAGGGAAGTGGACAAGAGGGACCGTACATACACAAACGGGGCCCAGACATAATGTGGCAGCGTCATATTAACCAAATGCATTCCCTGGAAAACAGCACAACAATCGAGAGAGAACAGGCACAGAGAGCTCCTGAGAGTGACACACAGGGAACTGTAGAGGTCAGTGGGGCAGTAAAGAGACCCTAGGCTGAAAAAAAGGGAACGTGTTGCTGCTATAGCAGAAGCTATAATGGAGCAAGCACACACTGAGGATGTTCAGGAGCCTCCTGACAATCCAAGGCGCTACCCAGAACGAAGGCACCGTCCACCAGACAGACTGGACTTATAAACAAACAAACAAAAACAAACTGTTCAAGTTCAAATTAAAAGATGCAAAATAACTACAACAAGTTCTGGGAAATGTTTCAGTTGTGGTTTGGTAAAAGTAACTCTGAATGTATAAGAGAAGGAGTGTTATGTTCTGTTAATTACTGATGTCCCCTTTAAGAATGGAGCACCCTTGCTCATGCGCAGTGTTGTTCTATGTTATTCTGGTACTAACTCGTTTTAGTAAATGTGAAACTCCGGTTCAGTTTATTGTATTCAGTCTTTCTTATTATATAAACAAGTAATAAGAGCTAAGACGCTACATCCTGTGTGTAGTGTCACACTGAACAGTTCCCAATTCAATGAGAAATTGAAAAAGGTGAAGTGCCTAAACTGAGGGACACCCCCCATCAACTCAAAACGTACACAGGGATGAAAATCACTGATTGGAGTTGCTGACGTTCAAGTGGAATATCAAGGACAAAAGAAAAGTCTGCCTCGCTTATTAGTGGAAGGTACGGTTCCCAGCTTACTAGGGAGAGGGTGGTTGGAGGACATAAAATAATATTTTATTTGTTACATACACATGTTTAGCAGATGTTATTGCGGGTGTAGCGAAATGCTTGAATAACAAACAAAAAAACAAAATACTGCAAAGTTGCTTCGAAGCTAGACGCAGAGCTGCCCTATCTGTCGATACCATCTTGAACTGGGATGAAATCAAACATATCACTACAGAGACATTGACACTGCAGCAGGTGCTTTCAAAGCATGAGCATGTTTTCAAAGAAGAGATAGGGACATTAAATTGGGTCCACGCTACCATTCATGTTTCTGCAGATGCTACTCCCAGATTCTATAGGCCAAGATCAGTTGATATGCTATGATGCCTAAAGTGGATGTCGAAATTGACAGAGCATATCATTATTCCTGTCAAATTCTCTGAGTGGGCAGCACCAGTTGTTCCCATACTCAAACCAGATGGTTCCATCAGATTATGTGGTGACTACAAGCTGACTGTAAATGGAGTTTCATCACTGGTTTCATCAAGTGCAAATAGATGAAGCTTCACAGAAGTACATGACCATAAACACCCACATAGGGATGATTACCTATAAACGCTTACCTTTCAGGGTGTTTTACGCACCAGCTATCTTCCAAAGAAGCATGGATGGAGTTCTGCAGGCGATAGCCAAGGTAGCGGTTTACCTCAACTACATTCTGGTCACGGGAGTCACGAAGGAGGAGCATCTCAGAAACTTGGGTGAAGTTTTGAGGAGGATGGAAGAGGCCGGTCTCCGGCCGAAGAGGTGCAAGTGTACACTGTTAGCTGATGAAGTGCAGTACCTGGGTCACAAGGTGGATGGGGTTACACGCTGTCAAAGCTAAAGTGAGGGCTGTTGTGGAAGCTCCAGCTCTGACAAGCATTACAGAGCTGAAAGCCTATCTAGGCTTACTGAACTATTACAATTGCTTCCTCCCTAACCTCTATGCCCTCTTAGCTCCAATGCATCAACTGTTAATAAGGAAGGATGTGGCCTGGAGACCTCATCTTATTGTGTGACACCTCATCGTATGGTGTGGGGGCGGGTATCACATCGGAAGGAGAATGGTGCAGAGGAACCTATCGGGTTCATGTACAGAACATTGTCGTCAGTGGAGAAAAAGTACTCCCAGCTGGACAAGAAAGGACTGGCTGTCATATTCGGAAGACAAAGATTCCACAAGTACTTATACGGGAAAACATTCACTATTGTGACCGACGATAAGCCTCTGATCTATCTGTTCCATGAACAAAAGCCAGTACCAAAAGCCAGTACCACAAATGGTCTCTCCAAGAGTTCAACAGGCTGTGTGTCTCTGGCCTACAATTACAGAATAATCTACAAGCCAGGTTCAAGATGAGTGTGTTCTGTGGGGCTCAAGAGTAATTATCCCACCACAAAGGCAACTACTGCAGTTGTCGCATCCAGGTATGTCGAGAATGAAAGGCCTAGCGAGGTCATACGTCTGGTGGCCAAAGACGGACCAGGATGTGGAAAATGAGGTTAGCCGGTGTGCAGATTGTCAGAGTAACAGGAAGTCACCGCACCATTACATCCATGGGATGGCTGGAAAAAATATGGACACGACTACATGTGGACTACGCTGGACCCGTCCTAGGGCAAATGTTCCTCGTGCTGATTGATTCTGATTCAAAATGGATGGATGTTTACCCCATGAACACGACAACATAGAACGCTACGATTGAGAAGTTGAGACAAAGTTTCAGTGCCATGGGATTGCCTAAAATGTTGGTTGGCGGCAATGCTACTTGTTTTACAAGAACATAATTCACAAGTTTCATGAAACAAAATATAATTCAGCATGTAATGTTTGCCCCTTTTCACCCATCTTCAAATGGATTAGCAGAACGTGCAGTTCTGACCTTGGATGAGGAAGATGCAAAGGTGTCAAGATTCTTGTTTAGCTACAGGATCACTCGTCAAGCTACAATTTGATTGTCACCTGAAGAAATGCTGATGTCAAGGAGGTTAAGGTCAAACTTGGATCTCATCGGGCCAGACTTGAAAATGAAAATACAAAAAAAGCAATGGAATCAAAAACGTAATCATGACAACAGAGCCAAACTAAGAAGTTTCTCACCTGGAGACGATGTCTGCACAAGAAACTATGGGTTTGGTCACAAATGGATGCCAGCTACAATTGAGGATTGTTCAGGACCAGTATCAAATACTGTGATCATCGGAAGTGGACAAAGACTAAGAAGACATGGATCAGATCCGAAATCGAATTCCAGTTCCATCCGTGGACATGGATCAATGCTTAAACGAGCAGGACAGGACATTAGAACGTTCCCCAGAGTTGCAGTTGGACCAACAACCTGAGACCAACAAGGCTCAATTGACCACCAGTACGGGACGACCTCCTGTGAAGTTGCCACAAAATGACTTTGTTTCACCGTCATGGTGGCACCGCCTACTCCACCTCTGAGACGCTCTATTAGAGAGACACGTCCTTCAGACTATTTCAGATCCTAAGGGAGATCATGTTCCCAGAGGTCGTAAAAATAAATAAAAAGATGTGATTGTTATGAGAAAATCATAAATGTTTAGTTGGCAGCCTAGCTCAGAAAGGAATTAAGTTTGGTTATGAGCCTTAAAGGGGGGGATATAGTCATCTGGTATATTTATGCCGTAATAAAGAGATGCTCTGCTTTTTTGACACTACACTCCAAAAAGCAAGTTGCAGGTTCTAATTGAGTCTAATCTTGATTATTGTCCAGTCGTGTGGTCCAGTGCTGCAAGAAAGACCTAGTTAAGCTGCAGCTGGCCCAGAACAGAGCGGCACTTCCTTCCATCTCATATTGTTCAAATAAACAGCAAACCTGGTTTCAAAAAACAGATAAAGCAACACCTGCCCGGCACAACGCCTCTCCTTTATTTGACCTAGATAGTTTGTGTGTATGCTGTAGTATGTAGTTCTGTCCTTGAGCTCTCCTTGTCTAATGATGTTCTGTATTATGCCATTCTGTATTATTATTGTGTTTGGACCCCAGGAAGAGTAGCTGCTGCTTTTGCAACAGCCAATGTGGATCCTAATAAAATACTAAATTCCAACATATGGACAGCTACCAATACCTAGGTGTCTGGCTAGACTGTAAACTCTCCTTCCAGACTCATATTAAACATCTCCAATCCAAAATTAAATCTAGAATCGGCTTCCTATTTCGCAACAAAGCCTCCTTCACTCACGCCGCCAAACATACCCTCGTAAAACTGACTATCCTACCGATCCTCGACTTCGGCGATGCCATTTACAAAATATCTTCCAATACTCTACTCAGCAAACTGGATGCAGTCTATCACAGTGCCATCCGTTTTGTCACCAAAGCCCCTTATACCACCCACCACTGCGACCTGTATGCTCTAGTCGTCTGGCCCTCGCTACATATTCGTCGCCAGACCCACTGGCTCCAGGTCATCTATAAGTCACGATAACAACACTCACCCGTAGCACACGCTCCAGCAGGTAGATCTCACTGGTCATCCCCAAAGCCAACACCTCCTTTGGCCACCTTTCCTTCCAGTTCTCTGCTGCCAATGACTGGAACGTATTGCAAAAATCGCTGAAGCTGGAGACTTATATTTCCCTCACTAACTTTAAACATCAGCTATCTGAGCAGCTAACCAATCGCTGCAGCTGATCATAGCCCATCTGTAAATAGCCCACCCACCCAATCTACCTCATCCCCATAATGTTTTTATTCACTTTTCTGCTCTTTTACACACCAGTATCTCTACTTGCACATCCCCAACTGCTCATCTATCACTCCAGTGTTAATTTTCTAAATTGTAATTACTTCGCTACTCTGGCCTATTTATTGCCATACCTCCTCACGCCATTTGCACACACTGTATATAGATTTTCTTTTTTTTCTATTGTGTTGACTGTACGCTTGTTTATTCCATATGTAACTCTGTTGTTGTTTGTCACACTGCTTTGCTTTATCTTGGCCAGGTCACAGTTGTAAATGAGAACTTGTTCTCAACTAGCTTACCTGGTTAAATAAAGGTGAAATAAAAAAAAATAAAAACAATTAAATATGTTAAGTATAATGATTACCAATAGATGGAAGTATTGATTAATACGGGGTTTGCTTTCCCCAATCCGTAGCCGTTTAAATATCTACCATATATATCGTGCTCGAGAGCGTCCGGTAGTTTAACGCCAGGTACATTCCAGTAATGTTATTCAAAGTTAATAAGTGCTAAAACGTACTCGCGTGTCCGGTGTCATCAATCTAAGAAGCATTCTAAGATACTACAATGACAGACTGACCAGGTGAATCCAGGTGAAAACTATGTTCCCTTAATCTATGATCACTTATTAAATCCACTTTAATCCGTGTAGATGAAGGAGAGAAGACGGGTTAAAGAAGGATTTTTAAGCCTTGAGACAATTGAAACATGGATTTTACATGTGTGCCATTCAGAGGGTGAATTGACAAGACGAAATATGTAAGTGCCCTTGAAGAAGTTAGGTTTCAGGATTCCCAGGAGCACCAGTTTTTTATCAAGAACTGCAATGCTGCTGGGTTTTTCATGCTCAACCGTTTCCCGTGTGTATCAAGAATAGTCTACCACCCAAAGGACGTCAAGGCAGTGAGGCAGGCTGCTGTTGCTGAGTGAGTGAGTGGTGGCAGGGAAGGAGCTTCATACAGTGGGGCTCCCGAGTGGCGCAGCGGTCTAAGGCACTGCATCTCAGTGCTAGAGGCATCACTATAGACACCCTGGTTTGAATCCAGGCTGTACCACAACCAGCCGTGATTGGGAGTCCCAATGGGTGTCGCACAATTGGCCCAGCATTGTCCGGGTTTGGCCGGTGTAGGCCGTCATTGTAAATAAGAATTTGTTCTTAACTAACTTGCCTAGTTAAATAAAATAACTACAGTTGTTGGAAGGGAGTTGTGTGTGTGTAGTACTGCTGAGAAAGAGTGCTTCTGCTGCAGCAGGCAGTTCAAGTTCAGCTGACTCATGTCAGTGAGAGGAGAACAGCATGCACGCACATCATTCAACAACGAATAGCAGCGCTAGCTAACTACATACTTCTCCCTGAATATTATTCTTTGCGTCATTTTTTTTGTATCCTGACCTACCAATCATTACAGCCAATAGAACAAGGGAGAAAAACTGAGAAAAAAATCAGTTTCAGAAAGCAGGAGAAAGGGTTGAACAATGTCTGGGTATTTAGCTAGCTAGCTAACATTGGCCAGAAAGTTGAAGTCAGAGGAGAGAGGGAGTAACATGCAGAGATGAGAACATATGAATGAACCTCTTTGACACGCTAGTTTACTGGCTAGATACGATTCTACTGTCAGTATGCCAGGTAAATGGGGAAAAATATGGGCATCCCAGGAGAGGACAGAAAAGTATTCTGTAGGTACAGGGCCGGTCTTTGCTGTTCTGCCTCATAGGCCAGACCAAAAAACAAGAAAAAAGCAGGGTGAGTAACTTTCACAAGCATTATTTTTGAGTCTACATTCCCCCTGTGGTGATGGGGAATGGCAGCAGCGCCAACTTGTATGTGGATCACCAGCATGTATCTCCTTTGGCCCCTCACTGGCTGGAACCCTGTTGCTCAGTGTCCTCTAAAGTTCAATAATTGGCTTCAACCTGGTAGTGGGGCTCCTGGTTGGCCTAACCCAGCACTTTGGGGGTGAGCAGAACACACACACACACACACACTTCCTTCAGTCATGTCTGTAAAGTCTCATTCCCTCTGTTTATCTAATCCCTCATTATAGCGCTGCCTGTTCGTCTAGTCTCTGTAGAGCAACATATGGGGAATGGCAGCAGCAGCACCAACTTGTATGGGGATCACCTCATCCTCTAGATGGAGCTAATATCAAACCAGCACTACTGTTTTGGTGAGTACTTAACTCTACACATTAATTTACATTTATTATTCAATTCAATTATCCAAAAAGCAAACTGCTTTTAGATTTTTAGAATCCAGATTAAAGGAATACTATTATTTTAGAGCAATGTGACTTGTATTAACACTATTTCACAATAATGTTTTCTGAAGATACCTCTTAACCATTTACTATCAATCACTTCTATAGTTCAGATTAAATAAATTGGTGTGATGAACCAATAACAAAAGGGGGAAATGCAGTGAAACACAAGTATTTAGATTGTTATTATGGATACACCTATTGGATAAATGTGTAAACTCCTCTCTTGCTTCTGAAAAAAATGGGGCTAGTTTTCAGGCCTTGTGGGTTGGTTTTGAGTGGTCATATCTCTATAAATTTTAGCTTGACCTAGCAACACTGCCAATGAGAAGCAATCTGCCAGTCCGTCAAAGTAACAGATTACTGACCATTTCAAATCCCACCATACCTTCTCCGCTATGCAATCTGGTTTCAGAACTGGTCATGGGTGCACCTCAGCCACGCTCAAGGTTCTAAACGACATCATAACCGCCATCGATAAGAGACATTACTGTGCAGCCGTATTCATCGACCTGGCCAAGGCTTTCGACTCTGTCAATCACAACATTCTTATTGGCAGACTCGACAGCCTTGGTTTCTCAAATGATTGCCTCGCCTGGTTTACTAACTACTTCTCTGATAGAGTTCAGTGTGTCAAATCGGAAGGCCTGTTGTCTGGACCTCTGACAGTCTCTATGGGTGTGCCACAGGGTTAAATCCTCAGGCCGACTCTCTTTTCTGTACACATCAATGATGCTGCTTTTGCTGCTGGTGATTCTCTGATCCACCTCTACGCAGACGACACCATTCTGTATACTTCTGGCCCCTCCTTGGACACAACTAACCTCCAGACGAGCTTCAATTCCATACAACTCTCCTTCCGTGGCCTCCAACTGCTCTTAAACGCAAGTAAAACTAAATGCATGCTTTTCAATCGATCGCTGCCCGCACCTGCTCGCCCGTCCAGCATCACTACTCTGGACGGCTCTGACTTAGAATACGTGGACAACTACAAATACCTGGGTGTCTGGTTAGACTGTAAACTCTCCTTCCAGACTCACATTAAGCATCTCCAATACAAAATTAAATATAGAATCGGCTTCCTATATCGCAACAAAGCATCCTTCACTCATGCTGCCAAACATACCCTCGTAAAACTGACCATCCTACCGATCCTCGACTTCGGTGATGTCATCTATAAAATAGCCTCCAACACTCTACTCAACAAACTGGATGCAGTCTATCACAGTGCCATCTGTTTTGTCACCAAAGCCCCATACACTACCCACCATTGCGACCTGTATGCTCTCGTTGGTTGGCCCTCGCTTCATATTCGTCGCCAAACCCACTGGCTACAGGTTATCTACAAGTCTCTGCTAGGTAAAGCCCCGCCTTATCTCAGCTCACTGGTCACCATAGCAGCACCCACCCGTAGCATGTGCTCCAGCAGGTATATCTCACTGGTCACCCCCAAAGCCAATTCCTCCTTTGGTCGTCTTTCCTTCCAGTTCTCTGCTGCCCATGACTGGAACGAATTGCAAAAATCTCTGAAGCTGGAGACTCACATCTCCCTCACTAGCTTTAAGCACAAGGTGTCAGAGCAGTTCACAGATCACTGCACCTGTACTTAGCCTATCTGTAAACAGCCCATCTACCTACCTACCTCATCCCCATACTGGTATTTATTTATTTATTTATTTTGCTCCTTTGCACCCCAGTATCTCTACCTGCACATTCATCTTCTGCCGATCTACCATTCCAGTGTTTAATTGCTATATTGTAATTACTTTGCCACCATGGCCTATTTATTTCCTTAACTTACCTCATTTGCACTCACTGTATAAATACTTTTTGTTTTCTTTTGTTCTACTGTATTATTGACTGTATGTTTTGTTTATTCCATGTGTAACTCTGTTGTTGTATGTGTCGAATTGCTTTGCTTTATCTTGGCGAGGTCGCAGTTGTAAATGAGAACTTGTTCTCAACGAGCCTACCTGGTTAAATAAAGGGGGAATAAATAAATATCTCAGACAAGGACATGAGGGGAAACAGAGGGTTAAATACACAACATGTAATTGATGGGAACAGGGGGGGGAAGGAAGACAAGACAAAACCAATGAAAAATGGATCAGTGATGGCTAGAAGGTTGGTGACATCGACCGCCGAACACCGCCCGAACAAGGAGAGGGACCGACTTCGGTGGAAGTCGTGACACCACCTTCTTTTAGCCACCTTCCTCAGACGAGTTTTTAGTCACAAGCTTGACGTAAGGAATATTGGAACAAATACTAATATTTTGATTACTTTGATACACTAAGTGAATTTGTCCAAATACTTATGACTTTTTCGAAAGCGGGGACTAGATACATGAAGTACTTTCATTTCTAAACAGTGAAACATATATGAAAATAACTTCATATATAAGGATGACATTATGTTCTGTCGCCTCATATGAAACATTTGATCTCAAATCCAAAATACTGGCGTATAGAGCACATTTTAAATGTTAGCTTTACTGTCCACGTTTGTTATACAACTGGTGCAATACTACATAGTGCAATACTTTTGACCAGGGACAAACTTGACCAGGGCCAAAAAGAGTTTGTATGGACTCACCTGGATGTATTTCTCAGGTGGGGATGGAGGACGTGTTTTAAGATGCTGGGGCAGCTCTAATCTTACAACTTCCTTCAGCTTGTGGCTCTGCTCCTGCGTCTGTAAACATTACATGGAATATCTGAACATCTGAAGAAACTCAGATACAGTGCATTCAGAAAGTATTCAGACCCCTTTACTTTCCACTTTTTGTTACATTACAGCCTTATCCTAAATGTATTACATCGTTTTTTCCCCTCAATCTACACACAATACTCCATAATGACGAAGCAAACAGATTTTTAGACCTTTTTGCAAATATATTAATAAAAAAACAAATAATACATTAACATAAGTATTCAAACCTTTTACTCAGTACTTTGTTGAAGCACCTTTGGCAGCGATTACAGCTTCGAGTCAGCTTGGGTATGACGCTACAAACGTGGCACACCTGTATTCGGGGAGTTTCTTCCATTCTTCTCTGCAGATCCTCTCAAGCTGTCAGGTTGGATGAGGAGCGTCGCTCCGCAGCTATTTTCAGGTCTCCTGAGATGTTCGATCGAATTCAAGTCCAGGCTCTGCATGGGCCACTCAAGGACATTCAGAGACTTGTCCTGTTGTAAGGTGAACCTTCGCCCTATTCTGAGGTAACAAGCACTCTTGAGCAGGTTTGTATCAAGGATCTCTCTGTACTTTGCTCTGTTCATCTTTCGATCCTGACTAGTCTACCAGTCCTGACTGCTGAAAAACATCCCCACAACATGATGCTGCCACCATCATGCTTCACCGTAGGGATGGTGCCAGGTTTCCTCCTGACTTGGCATTCAGGCCAAAGAGTTCAATTTTGGTTTCATCAGACCAGAGAATCTTGCTTCTCGTGGTCTGAGAGTCCTTTAGGTACCTTTTGGCAAACTCCAAGCGGGCTGTCATGTTCGTTTTACCGAGGAGTGGATTCTGTCAGGCCACTACCATAAAGGTCTGATTTGGTGGAGTGCTGCAGAAATGGTTGTCCTTCTGGAAGGTTTTCCCATCTCCACAGAGGAACTTTGGAGCTCTGTCAGAGTGAGAATTGGCTTCTTGGTCACCTCTCTGACCAAGGCCCTTCTCCCTCGATTGCTCAGTTTGGCTGGGCGGCCAGCACTAAGAAAAGTCTTGGTCATTCCAAACTTCTTCCATTTAAAAATTGTGGCCACTGTCTTCTTGGAGACCTTCAGTGCTGCAGACATTTTTGATAAACTTCCCCAGATCTGTGCCTCGACACTCCTGTCTCGGAGCTCTACGGACAATTATTTCGACCTCATGGCTTGGTTTTTGCTCTGACATGCACTGTCAACTGAGGGACCTTATATAGACATGTGTGTGCCTTTCCAAATCATGTCCAATCAATTGAATTTACCACAGGTGGACTAAAATCAAGTTGTAGAAACATCTCAAGGATGATCAAGGGGAAAAGGATGCACCTGAGCTCAATTTCGAGTCTCATAGCAAAGGGTCTGAATACTTACAGTGGGGCAAAAAAGTATTTAGTCAGCCACATATTGTGCAAGTTCTCCCACTTAAAAAGATGAGAGAGGCCTGTAATTTTCATCATAGGTACACTTAAACTATGACAGACAAAAGGAGAAAAAAAATCCAGAAAATCACATTGTAGGATTTTTAATGAATTTATTTGCATATTATGGTGGAAAAGTATTTGTTCACTTACAAACAAGCAAGATTTCTGGCTCTCACAGACCTGTAACTTCTTCTTTAAGAGGCTTCTCTGTCCTCCACTCGTTGCCTGTATTAATGGCACTTGTTTGAACTTGTTATCAGTATAAAAGACACCTGTCTACAACCTCAAATAGACACACTCCAAACTCCACTATGGCCAAGACCAAAGAGCTGTCAAAGGACACCAGAAACAAAATTGTAGACCTGCACCAGGCTGTGAAGACTGAATCTGCAATAGGTAAGCAGCTTGGTTTGAAGAAATCAACTGTGGGAGCAATTATTAGGAAATGGAAGACATACAATACCACTGATAATCTCCCTTGATCTGGGGCTCCACGCAAGATCTCACCCCGTGGGGTCAAAATGATCACAAGAACGGTGAGCAAAAATCCCAGAACCACACCGGGGGGACCTAGTGAATGACCTGCAGAGAGCTGGGACCAAAGTAACAAAGCCTACCATCAGTAACACACTACGCCGCCAGGGACTCAAATCCGGCAGTGCCAGACGTGTCCCCCTGCTTAAGCCAGTACATGTCCAGGCCCGTCTGAAGTTTGCTAGAGAGCATTTAGATGATCCAGAAGAAGATTGGGAGAATGTCATATGGTCAGATGAAACCAAAATATAACTTTTTGGTAAAAACTCAACTCGTCGTGTTTGGAGGACAAAGAATGCTGAGTTGCATCCAAAGAACACCATACCTACTGTGAAGCATGGGGGTGGAAACATGATTGTTTGGGGCTGTTTTTCTGCAAAGGGACCAGGACGACTGATCCGTGTAAAGGAAAGAATGAATGGGGCCATGTATCGTGAGATTTTGAGTGAAAACCTCCTTCCATCAGCAAGGGCATTGAAGATGAAACATGTCTGGGTCTTTCAGCATGACAATGATCCCAAACACACCGCCCGGGCAACGAAGGAGTGGCTTCGTAAGAAGCATTTCAAGGTCCTGGAGTGGCCTAGCCAGTCTCCATATCTCAACCCCATAGAAAATATTTGGAGGGAGTTGAAAGTCTGTGTTGCCCAGCAACAGCCCCAAAACATCACTGCTCTAGAGGAGATCTGCATGGAGGAATGGGCCAAAATACCAGCAATAGTGTGTGAAAACCTTGTGAAGACTTACAGAAAATGTTTGACCTCTGTCATTGCCAAAGGGTATATAACAAAGTATTGAGATAAACTTTTGTTATTGACCAAATACTTATTTTCTACCAAAATGTGCAAATAAATTCATTAAGAATCCTACAATGTGATTTTCTGGATTATTTTTTCTAATTTTGTCTGTCATAGTTGAAGTGTACCTATAATGAAAATTACAGGCCTCTCTCATCTTTTTAAGTGGGAGAACTTGCACAATTGGTGGCTGACTAAATACTTTTTTGCCCCACTGTATGTAAATAATGTATTTCTGTTTTATTTGTAATAAATTTGCAAACATTTCTAAAATCTGTTTTTGCCTTCTCATTATGGGGGATTGTGTGTAGATAGATGAGGAACATGTTTTATTTAATACATTTTAGAATAAAGCTGTAACGTAACAAAATGTGTAAAAAGTGAAGGCATCTGAATAGTTTCCGAATGCATTGTATGCGATTGAGTGACCTTATAACTATAATTGAATTGTTTTGATTCAAATGGAGACCAGTTCAGTATGTCCCTGACTGGCTAATCAAAGGAAGCTGATAAGGTTGTGTAGTTGTATTCACAGGAAATATATATTTTTTATTTTTTTACCCCCTTTTTTTCCTACCCAATTTCGTGGTATCCAATTGGTAGTAGTTACAGTCTTGTCTCATCTCTGCAACTCCCGTACAGACTCGGGAGAGGCGAAGGTCGAGAGCCACGCGTCCTCCGAAACACAACCCAACCTAGCCGCCCTGCTTCTTTACACAATGCACATCCAATCAGGAAGCAGTCTCACCAATGTGTCGGAGGAAACACCATACACCTGGCGACCTGGTCAGCGTGCACTGCGTCCGGCCCGACACAGGAGTCGCAAGTGCGCGATGAGACAAGGATATCCTTGCCGGCCAAACCCTTCCTAACCAGGAAGACACTGGGCCAATTGTGCGCTGCCCCATGGCACTGCTAGCACTGTGATGCCTTAGACCACACCGCCACCTGGGAGTTATTGGAAGTAGAACTCTTGTTCTGTGTTTATACCGCATCATGTTTCACTGGCTCACCTTGTAGGACGTGGTCAAGAATCCCCATTTATTGGGCCAGGCTTTGGCTGACTCAAGCTCTATTTTGACGTGAACTTTCCTGAAAATTAAGACACAGAGAAAGCTTTTTGAAAGAACATTGGGCCTGCATAAAAACGCCAAACGCCAAACATAGCTCAGAGAACCCTACTGACCTCAATCTATATTAAAAGTATAGGTTTTTTTAGGGGTAATCTACCTAGCTATATCTCTTCAGACACGGTTACTACTCCTGTTATCCCAATACTAGGCTACTAATACTGCTGGCTTACTTCTTATTCTACAACTACTATTACTACTAGCCTTCTACTACCACCACCATGAACGACTGTTACCAATCCACCATTACCACAACAAACAAAAACTCGTGGCTAATCCTCTTTAACAAAAGTGACAAACCTTGTGCTATATCAAAAAAGAAAGGCTAATTTGTTAGCAAAATACAAGGAATACAATTCAAAATTTCATTGCACTTGTTTTGTTGTGAACCCATAGACTTTTTAAAGAGAAGAGTTTACCAGATTTTATCCTGATCCACAAAGTTGAATTCTTTACCAGATCCAGGTTGTTTTGGGGCTGCCATCTATGCCGGCAAGCTTGTCTGTCTCTGTGACTTCTTACCTTATGGTCTCTGTAAGTTATACTGACAGATATGTTTACCGTCACCATAGCAACATATTGTAGTGACACTATCCTTTTGTGTATCCTGGGATACAATGACAAATAATTTTAGTGTCACACAGAGATCACACCATACACTGTGTGTGTGTAAAACAAGAAACATGAGTACATAATAAGGTGTTTACAGTGATGGACTATACAGTACCTATGTAAAGGTCTACACATCCTTTGCACAGTGTTCACGTTGTTGCCTTAAATTTCAATCTAAAAAACGATTAAGTAGGATTTTGTTTACTACTGATCTATAGAACTTTCTCCACATTTTCAGTGTAAAAAAAATTATATAACATTTTCTAAATAAATAACAATTGAAAAGCAAAGATGTCTTGATTTCATGCAGGTCGAAGCTCCTTTAGCAGGAATTACAGCTGTGAATTATTTTGAATAAGATTCCAATAACTTTTAGCATACAGTACATCCATTGTTTTTGTCAAAATTGCTCAAGCACAGTCAATTTGGTTGGGAATTATTGATGGACTACAATATTCAGATTTAAGTCAGCACTGAGAATGGAGCACTCAGGAACACTCAACAGCTCTTGGAAAGCCATGTGTCAGTGACTAACATGTACGCTTGGAGTCAGGAAGCAGGTGCAGAAGGGGAGTTGAATGATAAGAAAGGCAGATAAACAAAAGCAGGAGAAGCGTACTGAACTCGACCAAAAGCAGTACTGTCTGATGACTGAGGCTACTGAGGGCTAAATAAAGGGAGAGTAATCAAGGTGATGATGAGGTCCAGGTGTGCGTAACGATGGGGAGCAAGTGAGTGTAATGATGATGCCAGGACCGGTGGTTAGTAGACCGGCGACATTGAGCCCCGGAGCAAGAGAAGGTGACAGTGACAAGAATACCCATAACAAGATGCTGCCACAACAATACATATAGTTTCACTCTGATGTGTTGTTAGATTTGACCCATAACTAAATTTTTTTCATTTAGGCCAAAAAAGTTAATTTATTTGTGTTATTACTTAAGGGACTGTAATTTTAAGAAATTGAAATGTCAGACTAATAGAATAGAGAATGATTTACTTCAGATTTTATTTCTTTCATAAAATTCCCAGTGGGTCATAAGTTTACATACACTCAATTAGTATTTGGTAGCATTGCCTTTACATTGTTTTTCTTGGGTCAAACGATTCGGGTAGCCTTCCACAAGCTTCCCACAATAAGTTGGGTGAATTTTGGTCCATTCCTCCTGACAGAGCTGGTGTAACTGAGTCAGGTTTGTGGGCCTCCTTGCTCGCACACATTTTTAAGTTCTGCCCACACATTTTCCATTGGATTGAGGTCAGGGCTTTGTGATGGCCACTCCAGTAGCTTGACTTTGTTGTCCTTAAGCCATTTTGCCACAACTTTGGAGGTATGATTGGCGTCATTGTCCATTTGAGAGACCCATTTACGACCAAGTTTTAATTTCCTGACTGGTGTCTTGAGATGTTGCTTCAATATATCCACATATTTTTCCTGCCTCATGATGCCATCTATTTTGGAAAGTGCACCAGTCCCTCCTGCAGCAAAGCACCCCCACAAGATGATGCTGCCATCCCCGTGCTTCATGGTTGGGTTGGTGTTCTTCGGCTTGCAAGCCTCCCCCTTTCTCCTCCAAACATAATGATGGTCATTATGGACAAACAGTTTCATTAGACCAGAGGAAATTTCTCCAAAAAGTACGATCTTTGTCCCCATGTGCGGTTGCAAGCCGTAGTCTGGCTTTTTTATGCCGGTTTGGAGCAGTGGTGAGCGGCCTTTCAGGTTATATCAATATATAGGACTCATTTTACTGTGGATATTGATACTTTTGTACCTGTTTCTTCTAGCATCTTCACAAGGTCCTTTGTTGTTGATCTGGAATTGATTTGCACTTTTTGCACCAAAGTACGTTCATCTCTAGGAGACAGAACGTGTCTTCTTCCTAAGCGGTATGACGGCTACATGGTCCAATGGTGTTTATACTTGCATACTATTGTTTGTACAGATGAACGTGGTACCTTCGGCCGTTTGGAAATTTCTCCCAAGGATGAACCAGACTTGTGGAGGTCTACAATTTTTTTTCTGAGGTCTTGGCTGATTTCTTTTGATTTTCCCATGATGTCAAGCAAAGAGGCACTGAGTTTGAAGCTGGGCCTTGAAATATATCCACAGGTGAACTTCCAATTGACTCAAATTATGTCAATTAGCCTATCAGAAGCTTCTAAAGCCATGTCATTATTTTCTAGAATTTTCCAGGCTGTTTAAAGTCACAGTCAACTAGTATGTAAACTCTGACCCACTGGAATTGTGATACAGTGAATTATAAGTGAAATAATCTGTCTGTAAATAATTGTTGGAAAAATTACACTTGCGTCATGCACAAAGTAGATGTCCTAACCGACTTGCCAAAACTATAGTTTGTTAACAATAAATTTGTGGTGGTTGAAAAACGAGTTTTAATGACTCCAACCTAAGTATATGTAAACTTCCGACTTCAACTGTAATTATATTATTATTATTATTATAGAATTGAGAGAATCCAAAATGGCTTTTCCTCCCAAACTTGTTAAACAGTGCCCTCTGTAACTATTGAGACGGTGAAGCATTTTTTCTTCTTTTAGCACTATACTCCAAAAGTTTGGATTTGAAGACCAACAATGACTATGCGGTTAAAGTGCAGACTGTCAGCTTTAATTTGAGGGTATTTTTCATCCATTTTGGGTGAACAGTTTAGAATTTACAGCACTTTTTGTACATAGTCCACCTAGAGTCTATTGACGCATCTAAGTAAGATTTAAAAGATCCCCATCAAATTCCGTCAGTTTAAGCTACAGTATCTGTTTTTTGTATGGGTTGCATCTCAATCCACCACATCCGCTTATTTGTTGACTTTCTTTTCTGCTATTTATGAATGTGTTTGTTATTCAATGCATTTCTATGGGCTATAGTAGAGTAATTCCATAGTAAGGTCAACCTGAGCATGAAAAAACTAAATAGCTTATTTCCTAATTAAACTACTTTCATATTTACCTTGAATGTGTGTATTTTGAAGTAAAGACTACATTTGGCCTTTATATTTGCCAAATGTTACGTTATAGTTACTACAAAGTAGGATACAAAGTCTCAAAATAAGTTGTTTCAGTCAACCAGATTTCATAGCTTTTGGCAATGCCTCACAGAACTTGTTTTGGTACTCACAACTGTCCACCTGTGTTTCTGACCAAGTCGGAAGGTTAATGAAACAATATCAAACAAATGTTTGTCCATTGAGTGCCAGTGTAGAATTCTACAGCCTAATGAAGATTAGACTGCTGATTTGGACAGGCAGTGTCACATCCGTAACGTTTTTGAGAAAAGGTTGTTATTGTGGATGCGTTTCGAGTATGATTGTATGCAAACTTCCTGTGCAAAGCAAACTTTCATCAAGGGCTTAGGTGATGTATTATTGGTTTCCTTTTTCTTTTTGTCAGTACTCGTTTTAAGCATAACAGATTTGACCGTTACAGACGCTTCATAACATGATCAATGACTCACTAGTCAGCATCAGTGCATAACGCTCTCATGATAAAATATTCATGCACTTCCTACCGCCTCCGAAGTGTGTTTATGTTAACAAACAAGCTAGCAGGCAA
This sequence comes from Oncorhynchus mykiss, assembly GCF_057628025.1. Lineage (NCBI taxonomy): Eukaryota > Metazoa > Chordata > Actinopteri > Salmoniformes > Salmonidae > Oncorhynchus > Oncorhynchus mykiss. The sequence goes on along the minus strand of NC_143028.1, from coordinate 25,663,898 downwards.
TTTTTATCTTGGTGATCTATTTCGGGTATACTCATGTTCTCATATGTACTGCAAACATGTGTTGTTCTGTTAACTGGAGCATTGCATGTGATCATGTGGCATAATAAAGGTCTTAAATATCCATAAACCTTCACCAGTTATGCTGAGTTTGTTTACTTCCTTGAGCAAGTACGGGTACCCACCAGCGACAATATTGGTTTGTATCTGTGTAGTCTGCCCTGCACGTGCTTGTGAACTGCAGCAGTCAAGCCTGAGTTGATTTACGGTCTGACAAGAAACGTCTACGTGCAAACCCAGTGCCAGTGGTAGGTTGTAATTCAATTAAAACATTTTTTTCCTATTTCGCCTAACAAAAATTAAGTTTAACCCGTCATAGGAAATACATCAACGTAATGGCATACAGTATGTCAAGGTATAGTAGAGATGATAAGGTATGAGTCCAGCAAGCTCAAATAAACACTGTAATGAAATGGGTGTATCAATCCCTGAATCTACAAAACATGAAGAACTTTCCATGACATACACTGACCAGGTGACAGCCATGATCCCCTATTTATGTCATTTGTTAATTAAATCCACTTCAAATCAGTGTGGATGAAGGGGAGGAGACAGGTTAAAGAAGGATTGTTAAACTTGAGACAACTTGAGACAAACATGGATTGTGTATGTGTGCCAATGGGCAAGACAAAAAAATGGAGGCTGTTCTGAGGGTAAAGCCTTGGGTGGCTGCAGGTCAAGTTGTCCCTGTGTCCTTTTGTGGTACCATTTCATAGAGCCTGTGCTGGCAGATTAAAGGGTGTGAGATTAATACAAAGCATGAGTTTATAAGAAAATGTTGAATTGACTTGAGTTTTTGTACGTGTATTACTGTTACTTAGGTGATTGATAACATTTGATATTTTAAACAAAACATGTCATTAATGATTTAGAATGAAATTACTAAAGCGTTATGAATTTGAAATGGAGTGCATCATTTCTGTCTGTGTTTTGGGACCCTGTCACAGCTATAAACGCAAAATATCACATCCATAACATTTTTCTCAAATGTTATTTTGAAGGTGAAAATATTTATATAATTGTTGGGGTGTGCAGGACTCTAATTCGCAAAATAAAATAGATTTTCAAATAAATTGTAAATGCATTTAGCGCATTTGTGCATTTCTGGTTGGTTAGGACGGGACCACGTGTGCACTTTGATAGCCTATGCAATACCTATTCAAGATACTGGTGATTTCTTGGTTCTTTGTGGTACACTGCATTTTCAGATGAAAACAAAAGTATTATTAAGGTGATTTTTTAAAATGATATATAAACACTTGTTTTGCACAGCATCACATCCATAACAGAGAATGTCACATCCATGACGATACATTTTCATCTGTAAAGTATGACAATTTGAATATTTTCATCATTGTTGTCTGTGTGTAGCCAAGCCTTACTTTCAAAATGTCTATTAACATTTTAACCTAAGACTTTGAGATTCACATAGTTTTGCTGATATGTCCATTCTCTCAAAAATGCCTGTTCATTTCCATCACATCCGTAACACAAGTTTTGGTGTTCCGTTACTTCAAAGTGGTATTACTTCGAATTTTGTGTCTAGACTTCTCCTACAGGGTTCTACAAAAATACACATTATATTATATTTTGATTTATGCTTGATGATTAAATGATCTGAGGCATTGTAACTGAAAAGCTGGGTGTTGAGAAGTTTAATAATACAAGAAACATGGAGCGCTACAAAACAAGAGTAGCGTCTGGACATGAAACATAACCAGTACTGCCTGGGGAGTGACAGATATAAGGGAGGTAATCAGCGTAATGATGGTTGCCAGAGCCAGTGATTAGTAAACCGGTGACGTCGAACGCCAGAGAGGGGTAGCGGGAGTAGATGTGACAGGCATTTTGTGTGCGAATTTCACATCTAAAATAATGGAATTGTGCAGTAGTAAAAGCTCAATTCAATATTTTATCACAGGCCCCTAAACAAAGAACTTCACCAATGTCAACTAGATTGACTAATTAATTCTATAGATTTATGACGTTAATCTCGAGCAAGGGTTTATTTAGTCTTCTAGGGCTACATATAATGACAGAAAATAAGCAGTATGTATCTAATTATACACAAGTTGACTAACAAATAGCCTAGCAAAATGTCAGAAATTGTAAGCAGAAGCATATCTAAATCGGGCAAAAAAATATCCTGCACCCCCTGTCAAAAAACCTTTCTGAGTCTTGGACTGTAGCCTACAGCACATTTTATAAATTAGTGGGAAAGGTTAGGGTCTCAGATTTTCACTTCATCACATTCAGTCAGGGTTAGCTAATGGGCTATTAGCAATTGCAGGTGAGTGAAAAAACAACTGACCCGCACACCGCTAGTCAGTTTAATGAAATGTGCAATAAAAAATATAGTGCCTAGGCCTATTTAATGAAACCCTGGCTATTGATGTAAGCAATTGATCGAAAAGCAGGGGATCCCAGATTCCCCACTGAGCTAAAATGTTTGGAAATGGCAAGTTCACTTTCTGATTCTTTCTCACTCATAAAAGCATATCAAGTTCAATTGTGCTGTCCAGCAGTTTACATGAACAGGATGGGTGGAAATTCATTCGGAGGGATTTCTACCATGAATCACAAAAATAGCCAAATAATCATGTAAATTACATTAAATTAAGCTCCTCTACTGTCCAGTTTCACGACCTCCCTTGAGCATGGAACCACATTCTTTGGTTTTTGACAGTTCTTGGAAGAGTGGCCAACTTCATCACAGTTATAGTAGATATGTTTTCATTCGTCTTCGTCCCTGGACAGAAAGCTGGTCTCTCTGGACGTGGAGCTGGTCTCTTTGGGTGTGGAGCTTTTCTATCTGAAAAACCCAGGGTCAACTTCATTGCAGTTATGGCAGACTTCAGATCTTCCACATGTTTAAGGAGAGCTTAGATTTTTTTATTTTTATGTTAGCTCTTTTTGAGGGTGGACTTGGGATACTAGGATTCTGTGAGTCTGATTCTCTCTCTCCTCTTCATGCCTCAGCTCTTGCAGTAGAACTGGAAATGTGGGCAGCCTCTCTTCTTTTGAAGATGTACCACTATTTCAGTGTTGTACAACTCGTGCAATGTTGACCCTGGACTCATTCATACCTCTCTTCACTTTGACCTTCTGTAAATACTTCTCTAGTCGAAGGAGGAAATCAGAGATCTTCTCTCCTGGTTTCTGTCGCAGGCCCTTGAACTTGTAGTAGTCCTCTCCTGAGTCTGCTGTGCTGTATGTGTGCTCAGTATGATCAAGTAGTCTACTACCAATGCATCTTTGTGGTTAGCTCTTAGCACTGTAGCCACACTCAGGGCAGGGGCCTTCAAACTCTCGATCAGTCCCTTTCTCTGCTACTGGTCAGAGCAGTGCCACCCTGGCAACAACTTGTTCCATCCAGGAGTCAAAGTCCTCTTCCCCAAGGGGCATTGGAACCGTCCCACTGAAAGTCTGTAGTCTTCTGAACGGACTGGTCTCATAGTGAGACGTCATAGCTTCCTTCAGAACCTTCCCAATGGATTCAATGATGTCTTGAGGCTATGGCTTGGAGTGTGACAAGGTTCTTCAGCTCGCTCTCTGAGATCCCTTCTCTCATCATGAAGGCCTGTAGTTTGTCTGTTACATCTCTACGGGGCGCTGACATAGGAGAGAAAATGGTGGGTATTTTCTCAGGAGGGGGAGCTATATTTCTTCTTAACTTTTTTCTTAGGAACAAACATAGGAAAAATTGAAGAACATATCCAATAACTTTATTGAGGAATAGCAACTTTGCTTAACTTTCTTCATAAGTCTTTAGTTAAGTTGAGGAAAAAATGTCAGTTAAGGGATACATTTCTTCTTAATTAAGAAGGTTTTGTGAATCCAGCCCCAGGTACCAGTGTTTAACACCACAGAGTGCTCATAGATACGTAAAAATGGGGATCCTCCCCTCCTCATAATAAAATAAACAATAAAAATGCTCCGTACCAAATAAACTCACCGTCCTGTTTCCAATAATCCATTCCAAGCTTTACTGACGCGTGACTGAGGCGCAGCGCATGAATGGAAACCCCTAGTCATCAGACCTGTGTCTGTCCCAATAAAACACCCTGGACTGGATCGACACAGTTCATTTTGTGAAAACACAAAAACAAAATAATCCTCTTCAATTAAAACTGACCACTAACTATTTACTGGCAACGCTGTCTCTCAGTATAGCGGCTGAGACAGAAAGAGTGCGTTAGCCTGTTGTCTTGTCTAGGCTGGACAATAGAAAGAGTCAAAATTCACCAAAGACTGAAAAACGGCAAAATAACGTTGGCTAAACTGGAACACTAGCGCGAGCCCATAGAAAAATAATGGAATCAAACGTTCGCAGAGCCTGTTTTGACTGGAGTGATGCTTAGAATTTCTGTTCGCCTAAATGGCACAAAAATGTATCCATTTTTATTTTACTACTACAACCTGTTCGTCGGCCGAAACTGGAAATAACAACGTGTAGAAAGTTAACATCCGCAACTCAATGTTGTCAACTGTGTGCTTGTGTCTGCGTAATGAGAAAGTAGGGGAAAAATGAAAACCTCTGACAATTTCTGGTCTAGTGATCGGTGACAACTGAGCTCGCTGCCCAGTCTTACAATATAATTATAAATATTATTATAATATAATTATAATTACAAAGAGGAGATTCAACTGATTAAAATGGTGCCCGACTTGAAAAAATCGAAATATACACATTGTGAGATATTTGGCAAAATAGACTGGCATGCATCTCCATAGGAAAACAATGGGGGGAGCTCAGCATTTCAAGGGCAAAAATGATTTTAGGGCTAGCATTAGATGACAACCGAGCTCGCTGCCCAGACAGAAGATGAGATTCTCATGATAATGGCGTCTGACTTGAAATAAATCTAAATGTATACATTGCGAAATAGACAGGAAACAATGGGACAACCTCAGAGTTCCATTAGTAATTGTTTTATGTTGTTTACATTTGAACTACCAGCAACGTAGGCAGGTCTCATTGCCAACAATAGCCAAGCAGGCATTGTGACGTAAAACAATGGGCTAGGAATAGAACGTTCGGAAGGCGAGTTGGTGCCACGGTGCTCAATAGAACTTATAGGAGCTGGCAGGGTGAAAAATGCTCTAAAATAAGGCCTGTTTTTTGTGATTACTTCAAAACTACGGGAAGCAGCTGGGAAATATGGTCATATTATGAAACTGGGATCCATGGCAGATGCAATGAAATAGTTTTATTCAGAAAAAAGCGTTGTTAAAAATGTCATGTGTCCAGCCTATTGATGCTCTCAGTCCTCGAAAGTACAAGCTGTCCTCACAGTGATTGGGGATCCTCAGTTAAATGTTCATCATATTTACTACTTTTTTTTCACTGTTGAGCGAGTTACACAACTTTAAACTGCTTGAAGCAAGTAGTAATTAGCAAACATTGATAGCTTGTAGTTTTTGTGAGTCCGTCGTACTGTTGCCTAGCAACCGGTCTGCCTCCCAAATATGTCCCACATGCAACACTGTCAGTACACGGTAAGTAATAAAGTCTGTGCTAAAAAACAAAAGTAACCAGGAGGTTACAATTAAGATCACACTTCCTCTATATAAATATTATAGGGACACCTATACATTTGGCTGCTAAGCACAAGTAATCAGTGTTGAAATATCTAAGTGCCTAGAATAAACCCTCCAGGGTAACGTCAATTGAATGCAAAAAATATTACAGGGGGCAGTTTGGAAAAACTAATCCTGTGCAAATCATCCTCTGGAATAAAGCACATGCTGGGGTAATAATAACATAACTAAACTCTCTAGTAATAGTAGTATTGTCTGAATATGTCTATATGTGTCCTTTAAGATAAACTGAGAAGCAAATTGGGAAAGACAAATAAATAAAAGCAAAAAACTATTTTGGAACAGGAATGGTGTGAACAATGGAAGGAAGAAATTATATAAGAAGTACCCAAATCAAGATGTTTTTATTTTTTTCCGGTCAAAATATAAAAAGAAAGTCGGTACATCTGGCTCGAAGGACCAATCCACTTTCTTCCTGTTTGTATTCATCCATAAAACTTGCTCCAACACCATCTTCACACCTTAGACCACAAATCCTCATCATCACTATAGCATCAGCTAAGAAATATCAGCAGAACCAAAATCTCACGTAAACACTGGCCTACTCGATTAGGTTCTGGAGGAAGAGGTATGACATATCAAACTAGAGAGAGAGACACAGCTGCATGTAAGCTATCACATTTTTCAACTTATTTTTTTAAACAAAAAGATAGATTTGGAGTAAAATAAACTATTCATGATGCTACCCTCTATAGCATAACCTTCACTCCAGATCAAAACTCCAAATCTACAACCTAATTTTGTACAAAATTATCGGGAAGGATTAATACTACCAAGGATTCCTTTTGTCCAAGCTATACAGAGGGTGCTCTGGGAAACAAACAGCAGAGACCTGGAGACACCATCCAACCCAGAACTGAGACAGACCCGATACAACTTCAATTAGCACTGACGTGTGAAGTGAGAGGTGTCGAAGCCTTTGAGCTCAACAAATGGCAGGCTATCCACCCAAGTCCAGAAGCCTTGAAGTCCCCTCCTACTGTTCAGAGACCATCTACTGGCATTTTCTACAATAAATCTGCCTCCAGAAAAAAGCTTCTCCCATGTGGGTGTGACACCTACTCCCGTTGCCTGCTGCACTGCTGCTTGGATTCCACCTTCTGCCCTAGTTGTCTCCCCTTGTCGGGTACAGGTACCCCCACCACACTCCCCCCTCTCTCCCAAGCTTTCGCTCGCAACTATGGGACATACTATGTTTGTTTCCACACTCGGGACTCTGACTCTCTATTGGTTACACGGACTCTTGTCCTCCCATCCTATTCTAACCATGTCTCGCTGGCTTTGTATTCATGTTACCTGATGAAATTGGTGTATAATATTATCTTGTTGCCAGCTAATGCACATTCAAATGTCATAAATCAACACTGCAGAGCTCTCCCTGTCCTCTGCTGTGCATTGATTGTATTACTGTTGATGATATCTGGAAATGTGCATGTACACCCTGGCCCATTTACTGTTGCTAGCCCCAATTCCGATTTGTGCTCTGATATCTGTTTTACTGATTTCTGCTCTCGTAAAAGCCTGAGTTTTCTGCAAGTTAACACAACAGAAGTTTATTACCTAAATGGATCAATTGAAAGTGTGGGTTCACAGCTCCAATCCAGATGTGTTGGTCATTACTGAGACGTGGTTGTGTTGGTCATTACTGAGACGTGGTTAAGAAAGAGTTGTTCTGGTTATAACCTTTTTCGGCAAGACAGATCCTCCAAATGTGGGGGAGTAGCAATCTTTACAAGGATCACCTTCAGTGCCCAGTTGTCTCCACCAAGTCTGTCCCCAAACAAGTTGATTTGCTGGTTTTAAGCATTAAACTTTCAACTAGCTCTTCGTTGACTGTTGCTAGGTGTTATCGTCCTCCATCAGCACCGGCCTGTACCCTACCTGCTCTAAGTTCTATCCTGGCCCCTTACACTAAGTCTGAATTCGTCCTTCTAGGTGACCTAAACTGTGACATGCTTAAAACCTCTTGAAGCTAGGGGGCACTATTTTTATGTTTGAAAAAATTACGTTCCCAAAGTAAACTGACTATTTCTCAGGACCAGATGCTAGAATATGCATATAATGGACAGGTTAGGATAGGAAACACTAAAGTTTCCAAAACTGTCAAAATATTGTCTGTGAGTATAACAGAACTGATGTTGCAGATGAAACACTGAGGAAAATCAAACCAGGAAGTGGCTTCTATTTTGAAAACTCCATGTTCCATAGCCTACCTTCTCTCCATTTAAAGCGATATCAACCAGATTACTTATCCTATCGCTTTCTCAAAGGTGTCAAAAGTCTTGACATAGTTTCAGGCTTTTATTTTGAAAAATGAGCGAGAAAGATAACATCGCGTCATTGTATGGCCGGGTGCCAGCAGCATTTTGCTTGGCGCAACAGAGTTTGGGCAGCCATTGCCTTTCCCTCTCCCACTGAAAAAGACAGTTGCGGTTGATATATTATCGATTATATATTTTAAAAACAACCTGAGGATTGATTATAAAAAACATTTCACACATTTCTGTGGACATTATGGATACTATTTGGAATTTGTCTGCATTGTCGCGACCGCTCTTTCCTGTGGATTTCTGAACATAACGCGCCAAACAAACGGAGGTATTTTGGATAAAAAAAATAATCTTTATGGAACAAAAGGAACATTTATTGTGTAACTGGGAGTCTCGTGAGTGAAAACAACCGAAGATCAAAGGTGAATGATTAATTTGATTGCTTTTCTGATTTTCATGACCAAGCTACTTGATGCTAGGTGTTCATAATGTTTTGTCAAGCGATCGATAAACTTACACAAACGCTTGGATTGCTTTCGCTGTAAAGCATATTTTCAAAATCTGACACGACAGGTGGATTAACAAAAAGTTAAGCTGTATTTCGCTATATTGCACTTGTGATTTCATGAATATAAATATTTTTGGTAATATTATTTTAATGTGGCGCTATGCAATTCAGCGGTTGTTGATGACAATTATCCCGCTAAAGGGATGGGTAGCGTCAAGAAGTTAAACCACCTGACCAAGTCCTAAAGCAATGGGACTCCCTACATCTTTCTCAGATAATTTCCAATCCCACAAGATATAACTCCAAACACACAGAAAAGGATACTCTCCTCAATGTTATCCTCACAAATAATCCTGGTAAGTATCAGTCTGGTGTTTTCTGTAATGACCTTAGTGAACACTGTTTCATAGCCTGTGTTCGTAAGGGCTGCTCAGTAAAATTACCTGTCCTGGTTTGTCTAATAAACTTGCTAAAAAACTTGAACCTTCCTTCATGACCTGGCTTCTGTAAATTGGTATAGAATCAGCTTGATCCCCTCTGTCAAAGAAAATGAGAATTAAAAACCGGTTCAGCCCCTGGATCGACTGCAGAGTTACTCCACCTCAAGAAATTGCATTTGGCGAAAGGCTCGGCACACTCATACTCAGGCTGACTGGCTCTCGTTCAGGAAAATGAAAAATAAGTGTACTCAGGCTATCCGGAAGGCCAAAGTTACTTACTTTAATGAAGTGGTGATTAGCCATGTGATCAGCCATGTGCTTCCTGTCAGTAACAACTACATCATCAACATTAAGGGACACGGGCAGCTGTGAGGAGGAGGGTTTATTCTTCAGGTCTTTAAGTCAGGATTTCGATTTGACTCAGCCATACCTCCTTGCCCGTCCAACATTTCCTCATCTCCCACCCCTTCTAATGCGACCAGCACCGATCCTCCTCCTTCTTTTTCCACTGCCCCGCTAAAAAGTTTCTCCCTGCAGGCAGTCACTGAGTCCGAGGTGCTAAAAGAGCTCATTAAACTTAACCCCCAAAAAACCATCTGGGTCAAATAGTTTAGACCCTTCTTTAAGTTTGCAGCCCCTATAATCGCCAAGCCTGTCTCTGACATTTTTAACCTGTCTCTTCTCTTTGGGTTTTTTTATTTATTTATTTTATTTCACCTTTATTTAACCAGGTAGGCTAGTTGAGAACAAGTTCTCATTTGCAACTGCGACCTGCCCAAGATAAAGCATAGCAGTGTGAACAGACAACACAAAGTTACACATGGAGTAAGTAAACAATTAACAAGTCAATAACACAGTAGAAAAAAAGGGGAGTCTATATACATTGTGTGCAAAAGGCATGAGGAGGTAGGCGAATAATTACAATTTTGCAGATTAATAACACTGGAGTGATAAATGATCAGATGGTCATGTACAGGTATTGGTGTGCAAAAGAGCAGAAAAGTAAATAAATAGAAACAGTATGGGGATGAGGTAGGTAAAAATGAGTGGGCTATTTACCGATAGACTATGTACAGCTGCAGCGATCGGTTAACTGCTCAGATAGCAGATGTTTGAAGTTGGTGAGGGAGATAAAAGTCTCCAACTTCAGCGATTTTTGCAATTCGTTCCAGTCACAGGCAGCAGAGAACTGGAACGAAAGGCGGCCAAATTAGGTGTTGGCTTTAGGGATGATCAGTGAGATACACCTGCTGGAGCGCGTGCTACGGATGGGTGTTGCCATCATGACCAGTGAACTGAGATAAGGCGGAGCTTTACCTAGCATGGACTTGTAGATAACCTGGAGCCAGTGGGTCTGGCGACGAATATGTAGCGAGGGCCAGCCGACTAGAGCATACAAGTCGCAGTGGTGGGTGGTATAAGGTGCTTTAGTGACGAAACGGATGGCACTGTGATAAACTGCATCCAGTTTGCTGAGTAGAGTGTTGGAAGCAATTTTGTAGATGACATCGCCGAAGTCGAGGATCGGTAGGATAGTCAGTTTTACTAGGGTAAGTTTGGCGGCGTGAGTGAAGGAGGCTTTGTTGCGGAATAGAAAGCCGATTCTTGATTTGATTTTCGATTGGAGATGTTTAATATGAGTCTGGAAGGAGAGTTTACAGTCTAGCCAGACACCTAGGTACTTATAGATGTCCACATATTCAAGGTCGGAACCATCCAGGGTGGTGATGCTGGTCAGGCGTGCGGGTGCAGGCAGCGAACGGTTGAAAAGCATGCATTTGGTTTTACTAGCGTTTAAGAGCAGTTGGAGGCCACGGAAGGAGTGTTGTATGGCATTGAAGCTCGTTTGGAGGTTAGATAGCACAGTGTCCAAGGACGGGCTGGAAGTATATAGAATGGTGTCGTCTGCGTAGAGGGTTCCCATTGCTTGGAAGGCAGCCACAGGTTGTCCTTTATTTATAGGCCTATATCTATTTTGACCTGTTTATCAAAAGTGTTGGAAAAACTTGTCAATAATCATCTGACTGGCTTTCTTGATTTCTATAGTATTCTCTCTGGTATGCAATCTGGTTTTCGTTCAGATTATGGATGTGTCACTGCAACCTTAAAGGTCCTCAATGATGTTCCCATTGCCCTTGATTCTAAGCAATGTTGTGCTGCTATTTTTATTGACTTGTCCAAAGCCTTTGATACAGTAGACCATTCCATTCTAAGGAGTATTGGTGTCTCTGATGGGTCTTTGGTTTGGTTTGCTAACTACCTCTCTCAAAGAGTGCATTGTATAAAGTTAGAACATCTGCTGTCTCAGCCACTATCTGTCACCAAGGGTGTGCCCCAAGGCTTGATCCTAGCTCCACACTCTTCTCAATTTACATCAACAACATAGCTCAGGCAGTAGGAAGCTCTCTCATCCATTTATGTGCAGATTATAGCCTTATACTCAGCTGGCCCCTCCCCGGATTTTGTGTTTATTGCTCTAAAACAAAGCTTTCTTAGTATCCAACAAGCTTTCTCTGCCCTTAACCTTGTTCTGAACACCTTCAAAACAAAGTTCAGGTGGTTTGGTAAGAAGAATGCCCCTCTCCCCACAGGTGTGATTACTACCTGAGGGTTTAGAGCTTGATGTAGTGACCTCATACAAGCCCTTGGGAGTATGGCTAATCGGTACACTGTCCTTCTCTCAGCACATATCAAAGCTGCAGGCTAAAGTTGAATCTAGATTTGGTTTCCACTATCGTGATCACTCCTCTTTCACCCCAGCTGCCAAACTAACCCTGATTCAGATGACCATCCTACCCATGCTAGATTACAGAGGTGTAATTTATAGATTGGCAGGGAAGGGTGCTCTCGAGCGGCTAGATGTTCTTTACCAAGCGGCCATCAGATTTGCCACCAATGCACTCTATAGTCTTCTGTAAACTGGTCATCACTGTATACCCGTCGTAATACCCACTGGTTGATGCTTATTTATAAAACCCTCTTAGGCCTTACTCCCCCCTATCTGAGATATCTACTGCAGCTCTCACCCTCCACATACAACACCTGTTCTGACAGTCACATTCTGTAAAAGGTCCCCAAAGCACACACATCCCTGGGTTACTCATCTTTTCAGTTCGCTGCAGCTAGCACCTGGAACAAGCTGCAACAAACACTCAAACTAGACCGTTTTATCTCAATTTCTTCATTCAAAGACTCAATCATGGATACTCTTACTGACAGTTGTCTGCTTTGCGTGATGTATTGTTGTCTCTACCTTCAAGCCCCTTGTGCTGTTGTCTGTGTCCAATAATGTTTGTACCATGTTTTGTGTTGCTGCCATGTTGTTGTTATGTTGTGTTGCTGCCATGCTATGTTGTTGTCTTAGGTCTCTCTTTATGTAGTGTTGTGTTTTCTCTCTTGTCGTGATATGTGTCTTGTCCTATATTTTAATCCCAGCCCCCGTCCCCGCAGAAGGCCATTTGCCTTTTGGTAGACCGTCATTATAAATAAGAATTTGTTCTTAACTGACTTGCCTAGTTAAATAAATGTTAAATCAAAAAATTATGAGAGTGGTGGAACCAGGGCAGATCCTCTTTGACAGTTCCAACCCCTTCTCTCCACAATTCTTGGGCAAGTTTATGGGCTATGTGTCCCCTCCACCTCCAAAAGTCTAAAGATGCTGGTGGCCAACTATTTAACTGAACACTTTCTTCTGTCAGTTTTATCTCAGGCATACTGTAACAAACAACAAGTGGAATGTCCAGACATACCTTCCAAATTGTGTGTCAAAATGCAGACAGAAACAAGCTTATGAAGATCTTAGCGGGATAAATTAAGTTTATTTTGCAAATAAAAGTGCATAATAATGCATTCAGAGTCCCATCTGTCTGATAACACAAACAAACCAGTTCTCTCAGGTATGCTTGTTGATCTGTCTGCAGAGGTTACTGTCTAGACAGATGGTTATGCTAAATGAAAGGGAGAGGGGAGCAGTGATTGCGGGAGAGCAACACATACAGAGGTAGACTGACAGAGAATGAAAGAGAGCGAAATAGAGAGAAGAAATAGGGCAAGCGAGACATAGAATGAATGAAAAATGTCATTAGTAAACAGAGGAGAGAATGAGAGGGAGCGGGATCCACTCTTATCAGAATTGGAATAGTATAAGTACGGTCTTGTGCAACACTGGAATCAGTCATGGAGATTTTGGTGAACATGACATACCTAACATTTCATTAAGTAAGAATGATTATCTGTCTAAAAGGATAAGGGAGAGAAGCAGTTTAAGTCAATAAATGTGACATTTTCTGTGCACAGTAAAAGGTGGGTGAAAGGGTGAAACCAAGACCATGGTACTTGCCTACGGAGCAGCAAAAATAACTACCTTCAGGCTCTGCTCAAACACTACACCCCAATCTGAGTACTCCGTTCTGCCACCTTTGGCCTCTTTGCCATCCCACCCCTACCAGAGGGAAGTTCCCTCTCAGCCCATCTTCAAAATGGAAAAAAACAAAAAGATCCCAAGTAAAAAAGTTTGGGAACTACTGGTCTAGGGGTTGGTTTGCCTTATAAACTGCCCTAAAAAAACGATGATCTAAACTGACTTGATAGTTGCATAAACATGTTTTTTGTATTAAATATATGATGAAAGGAAGCCAATTGAAGAGTTTCGGGACTCGATCCTCATGGATATGGAGTTCTGTAGGAAAATAAGATTGACTTGCCCTACGATGGGGGCTTTTACCCTCTTGTGAATCTGATGTCCGAGGGGGAAAAACATGTTTGTGGTATCATGACGTGGCCCTCTTTGGGTATAGTGAGTGCCTTCCCCCGCTTTCCCCCTTACACCCATGTTCTGTTATCTCAGGTCATAAATTCCTGCAGTATTTTTATATATATTTTCTTACCTTTATTTAACTAGGCAAATCAGTTAAGAACAAATTCCTATTTTCAATGACTGCCTAGAAACAATGGGTTGACTGTCTGTTCAGGGGCAGAACCACAGATTTGTACCTTGTCCAGCTCAGGGGTTTGAACTTGCAACCTTCCGGTTACTAGTTCAACGCTCTAACCACTAGGCTACCCTGCCTAGAGAGAGAAAGGTTCACAGTAGAACAAAGGAACTTCTTCTACCACACAGAACTTGAGAACTGAACAATATCCATGTTTTGTGTAACCAATAGCCATTTAGTTTAAAGTTTGTGACCTCATTGAGAGACAATACAGCACATTACCATAACTCTGTTTATACAAGAGTCTTCGTTATGAGATTTGCATCTAATTATTGTATAAAATGAATGAGTAAAGATGAAACTATTTGTCACATTATGTCATGTGATTTTAAACTGTTTAACCTCTAGTGACACCCCATCCCGTGAACGGGACCGTTGTCATCATCTGACACTAATTAGCATAACGCAACAGACATAAATATTCCTAGAAAATATGAAAATCACAAATGAAATATATTGAGACACAGCTTAGCCTTTTGTTAATCACCCTGTCATCTCAGATTTTCAAAATATGCTTTACAGCCAAAGCTAGACAAGCATTTGTGTAAGTTTATCGATAGCCTAGTATAGCATTTTGTCCAGCTAGCAGCAGGTAACTTGGTCACGGAAATCAGAAAAGCAATCAAATTAAATTGTTTACCTTTGATGAGCTTCGGATGTTTTCACTCACGAGGCTCCCAGTTAGATAGCAAATGTTCCTTTTTTCCCCAAATATTATTTTTGTAGGCGAAATAGCTCCGTTTGTTCTTCACGTTTGGCTGAGAAATCGCCCGGAAGTTGCAGTCACGAAAACGGCGAAAAATATTCCAAATTAGCTCCATAATATCGACAGAAACATGACAAACGTTGTTTTATAATCAATCCTCAAGGTGTTTTTCAAATATCTATTCGATAATATATCAACCGGGACTGGTGGCTTCTTAGTAGGAGAGAGAGAAACAATGGCCGCATTTGTCCTTTACGCACCAAACACTATGAGAGACTTCAGCTGACCATTGACGCAATGTTGACGTTCAGGCTCATTTTTCCAAATTAAAGCCTGAAACTATGTATTGTGACACTAGACGCATTAGGGAAGCCATAGAAAAAGTAATCTGGTCGATAGCCCATTCACTGCTCAATAGGGACGCATAGGAATGCAGAGCCTTCTAAATAAGAGTCCCTTCCTGTTTGGATTATTCCCAGGCTTTCGACCTGCAACATCAGTTCTGTTATACTCACAGACAATATTTTTACAGTTTTGGAAACTTTAGAGTGTTTTCTATCCTAAGCTGTCAATTATATGCATATTCTAGCATCGTGTCCTGACAAAATATCCCATTTACTACGGGAACGTTATTTTTCCAAAAATGAAAATACTGCCCCCTAGTCACAAAAGGTTAATGAAAGAGAATCTAATTACCTTTAAAGTTAACTAAGTCATTGGCCCGCCCCATGAGCACAGCCATTGATTTGGCGCCTTCTCTGCTGTTCCGAATAAAAAAAACACCTAGAGAAGTACACTTTAGACCAAGCGTACCTTGATTACCGAGAGGGTTATGGTTTGAGTAGAGACCATGCATTCCTCAGTTGCTGAATTCCTAACCATACCACGTGGTTAAACTATTGATACCGACAGAATAAGAGCAAATCTTTGATACTAATTACTAGTCTACAGCTAGGAATTACATACCATTGAATGTGAAGACCGACAACCGCCGAAACATCTATTCTATAAGAACATTTCTGAATGTAACCATTCTAACCAAAGACTCCAGGGACGCAGAGAGAATCTCGGATGAACTTTCCAACAGAAAAGGACGATTCCAACAGAGATCACGATGACACACTGAGTGGAAATATATATATTGATTGCAATTATTCCCGAATGAGTGAGCGTTCATGTGCAAAGGATTAGCATTTCAATTATTATAATTATCAACTGTGTGAGCATTTCTCATTTGCCAAGATAATCCATCCATCTGACAGGTGTGACATATCAAGAATCTGGGGACAATAAAAGGCCACTCTAAAATGTGCAGTTTTGTCATAAAACACAATACTACAGATGTCTCAAGTTTTGAGGGAGCGTGCAATTGGCATGCTGACTACAGGAATGTCCCCCAGAGCTGTTGCCAGAGAATGTAATGTTAATTTCTCTACCATAGGCCGGCTCCAATGTTGTTTTAGAGATTTTGGCAGTACATCCAACCGGCCTCACAACCGCAGACCACATGTATGGGCGAGCGGTTTAATGATGTCAATGTTGTAAACAGGGTGCCCCATGGTGGTGGTGGGGTTATGGGCAGGCATAAGCTACAGACAACGAACGCAATTGCATTTTATTGATGGCCATTTGAATGCACAGAGATACCGTGATGAGATCCTGAGGCCCGTTGTAGTGCCATTCCTCCTCCGCCATCACCTCATGTTTCAGCATGATCATGCACGGCCCCATGTCGCAAGGATCTGTACACCATTCCTGAAAGCTCAAAATGTCCCAGTTCTTCCATGGCCTGCATACTCACCAGACATGTCACCCATTGAGCATGTTTGGGATGCTCTGGATCAACATGTATGACAGCGTGTTCCAGTTCACGTCAATATCCAGCAACTTTGAACAGTCATTGAAGAGGAGTGGGACAACATTCCACAGGCCACAATCAACATACTGATCAACTCTATGCGAATGAGATGTGTCACGCCGCATGTGGCAAATGGTGGTCTGTGACCAACAGATGCATATCTGTATTACTGGTCATTTGAAATCCATAGATTAGGGCCTAATGCATTTATTTCAATTGACTGATTTCCTTATATGAACTGTAACGGAAAATATTTTAAATTTTGCATTTATATTTTTGTTCAGTATAAAATGTAATATATGTAATCTCAAAATGTATTATTTAAAATGAGAGGGCCATAAACAATAACTACTAATTGTCACGATCGTCGTATGGAGTAGACCAAAGCGCAGCGTGGTTAGAATACATTCTTCTTTATTTAATGAAGAATACGAAGAACACTTAAACAAAAACAACCGTGACGCTATGATAACGAGTGCAGACACAGTCAACTACACATAGACAATAACACACAAAATACCCCCCAAAAAGATGCCTGCCTAAATATGGTTCCCAATCAGAGACAACGATAAACACCTGCCTCTAATTGAGAACCAATCTAGGCAACCATAGACCAACATAAACACCTAGATGAAAACAACCCCAGAAATCTACAAAAACCCCTAGACAGTACAAACACCCTAGAATTTGACAAAAACACACATTTCACCCATGTCACACGCTGATCTAACCAAAATAATAAAGAAAACAAAGAATACTAAGTTCAGGGCGTGACACTAATACTGCATATTCACCTTTCTGGTAAAAATATTTAGAGCTATCGTCACTTTTGAGGACACAAGCTCAAGTACACAGTACAATGATAAAAATATGAAAATACTTCATGATGTAATACCTATTCAACAAAACTGTATGAATAAAACTTGAAATGGCTTATATGCTTTCTAAATATAGCACAATTAAAATGACAAACTATAAGATTTCCCCTTCCTTAAAGTACATATTTGTATGTTACATATTTTCTGAAGGTCTCTCTTGATCAAAACTTATACTCTTACCCTTCTGAACAACTTTTTAAGAGTGTTTCCCAAGCACGTAGAGGGAATGTTTGCTAAGTGTGTCGATACTGAAAGAAATGCAGAGCTGCTCTCAGATCAGCTTTCTCCATTCAAAACTTACCTTCAATAATTCCACAATACTGATCAGCTCCTAGAGCGATATTATAACCTATGGCTGCAAATAGGCTATTGAAGCCTCTTATTATGCTTACCCAATAATAATACACAAATTCACAGATTGGGCACAAATTGCGCACATGTTGTCACACCACAAAACACTTACACCTGAAGACCCTCACAGCCACCCGAGCCACGGCCTGTTCAACCTGCTACCATCTAAAAGGCTGAGACAGTAAAGGTGCATCAAAGCTGGGACTGAGAGACTGAAAAACAGCTTCTATCTCCAGGCTATCCGCTTTTTAAATAGTCACCAATAGCTAGACACCGGCCAGTACCCTGCTCTGACTTAGCCACTGTTACTAGCCGGCTACCAGTCGGTGCTCTACCATAAACCTTAGAGACGGCTGCCTTATGTACATAGTCATTGAACACGGGTCAATTTAATAATGTTTACATACAGTTTTACCCACTTCATATGTACAGTGCATTCGTAAAGTATTCAGACACCTTGACTTTTTCCACATTTTGTTACGTTACAGCCTTCTAAAATGGATGAAATAAAACATTTTCCTCATCAATCTATACACAATACCCCATAATGACAAAGTGAAAACAGGTACATTTTTGTGTGTGCAAATGTATTAAAAATAAAAAACCGAAATACCTTATTTACATAAGTATTCAGACCCTTTACTATGAGACTCGCAATTGAGCTCAGGTGCATCCTGTTTCCATTGATCATCCTTGAGAAGTTTCTAAAACTTGATTGGAGTCCACCTGTGGTAAATTCAATTGATTGGATGTGATTTGGAAAGGCATACACCTGTATATATAAGGTCCCACAGTTGACAGTGCATGTCAGAGCAAAAACCAAGCCATGAGGTTGAAGGATTGTGTTGAGGCACAGATCTGGGGAAGGGTACCAAAACATTTCTGCAGCATTGAAGGTCCCCAAGAACACAGTGGCCTCCATCATTCTTAAATGGAAGAAGTTTGGAACCACCAAGACTCTTCCTAGAGCTGGCCGCCCGGCCAAATTGAGTCACTCGGGGGAGAAGGGCCTTGCTCAGGGAGGTGACCAAGAACCCGATTGTCACTCTGAAAGAGCACCAGAATTCCTCTGTGGCGATGGTAGAACCTTCCAGAAGTACAACCATCTCTGCAGCACTCCACCAATCAGGCCTTTATGGTAGAGTGGCCAGACGGAAGCCACGCCTCAGTAAAAGGCATATGACAGCCCACTTGGTGTTTGCCAAAAGGCACCTAAAGGACTCAGACCATGAGAAACAAGATTTTCTGGTCTGATGAAACAAAGATTTAACTATTTGGCCTGAATGCCAAGCGTCACGTCTGGCGGAAACCTGGCACCATCCCTACTAGGAAGCATGTTGGTGGCAGCATCATGCTCTGCGGATGTTTTTCAGCGGCACGGTCTGGGAGACGAGTCAGGATCGAGAGAAAGATGAACAGAGCAACGTACAGATACATCCTTGATGAAAACCTGCTCCAGAGCGCTCAGGTCCTCAGACTGGGTGGAAGATTAACCTTCCAACAGGAAAACGACCCTAAGCACACAGCCAAGACAAAGCAGGAGTGGCTGCAGAGAAGAATGAGAGAAACTTCCCAAATACAGGTGTGCCAAGCTTGTAGCGTCATACCCAAATATACTTTGTCATCGCTGCCATAGGTGCTTCCACAAAGTACTGAGTAAAGGGTCTGAATACTTATGTAAATGTGATATTTCCATTTTTTATTTGAAATAAATGTGCTAAAATTGATAACATGTTTTTGCTTTGTTATTATGGGGTATTGTGTGTAGATTGAGGAAAAACGATTGAATCCTTTTAGAATAAGGCTGTAACAAAATGTGTAAAAAGTCAAGGGGTCTGAATACTTTCCGAATATACTCTATTCTAGTAAAGGCTCATCCTATATAACTATTGCTGCACACACCCTTTATATTCATATATTGTCCATACACAATATCATATACATTTTATCACACCCTGATCTGTTTCACCTGTCTTTGTGCTTGTCTCCACCCCCCTCCAGGTGTCGACCATCTTCCCCATTATCCCGTGTTTATTTATACCTATTTTCTCTGTTTGTCTGTTGCCAGTTTGTATTGTCTTGTCAAACCTACCATCATGTTTTTCATACTCCTGTTTTTCTTGAGCCCGTTTCTAGTTGTCCCAGTTTTGATCACTGAACCTGAGCCAGCCTTTTACACTGTCCTGGATTACTGACCATTGCCTGCCCTTGACCTGTTGTTTGCCTGCCCCTTGTTTAATTAATAATATCTATTATTCGAACTGTCTGCATCTGGGTCCTGTCCTGAGTAGTGATGATTATATTCCGAACTCTGACATTCCTCATTCTGAAATTTCTTACATCCTTTATTTGTATTTTTTTGCATTACTCCACCGTTGGTGCTAGAAACATAAGGATTTCTCTGCACCTGCAATAACATCTGCAAAATGTGTATGCGACCAATAAAACTGAATTTGATTTCACATTGAGGCAAAAAAATTAGACAGTAGCCTCATCACAAAATAGATATTAATTGATTAAACATGAAATTGATTTCAATATGATTTAAATAGCCTAAATACAGGAGGCCCATGTAGCCAGTCTATAT
The DNA here is from genome assembly GCF_057628025.1 of Oncorhynchus mykiss. Classification (NCBI taxonomy): domain Eukaryota; kingdom Metazoa; phylum Chordata; class Actinopteri; order Salmoniformes; family Salmonidae; genus Oncorhynchus; species Oncorhynchus mykiss. The sequence goes on along the minus strand of NC_143028.1, from coordinate 25,643,651 downwards.
TTTAATGCAGTCATCTCGGTTTTCATTTGAAGCATAATTTTATCCTTCACTTCTTTGTGGGTCAGTTACGGATAAGGGTTTAAAAAAAAGAATGTTAATTAAAGCTCTTTCTATCATGTGATTATTGTGTATATTTCAAGAGGTTTTATTCACCAATATGATTTCTCCAATGAAAAATGTAAATTATTTGATTATTCAAATTATTTGATTATCTACCATTATTAGCAACCAGTTGTTTATAGATATTCATAGTTTGCTCTCAACAAACATGTACTGCAAAACAAAAAAACAAAACAACAAAAAAAAAAAGTACAATTAATGTCACAGATTTGGGCTCTTCTACTGACGTGGACTCATTTGTTGATGTTCATCACCCAAAACTTCACACTGAAAAGTGACAGAAGCTGGAAAATGTCTACAAAAAGGAGTTAAGATTATTATTGTCAACTCCACAAAACTGAATGATGTAATACAACCCTGCATACCACCCCTGGCTTGCTTCTGAAGCTAAGCAGGGTTGGTCCTGGTCAGTGCCTGGATGGGAGACCAGATGCTGCTGGAATTGGTTGGAGGGCCAGTAGGAGGCACTCTTTCACTTGCTCTAAAAAAAATATCCCAGGGCAGTGCCCTGTGTAGGGGGCCATCATTTGGATGGGATGTTAAATGGGTGTCCTGACTCTCTGAGGTCATTAAAGATTTTATCTTATTGTAAGGTGGTGTCCTGGCTATATTCCCAATCTGGCTCTCAAACCATCACGGTCACCTAATAATACCCAGTTTACAATTGGCTCTTTCAACCCCCTCCTCTCTCCTGAAACTATTCCCCAGGTCATGGCTGTAAATGAGAAAGTGTTCTCAGTCAACTTCCCTGGTAAAATAACGGATAAAAAAAAATACATCAGAAATCTATCTTACACCTGCCTGACCGTGACACCGAATGATGTACTGTGAGATTCCACATTGGATGATCATACAAGTTTGCCTCAGCAACAAAGATGTGCTTAACACTCATTCTGCATTCAATATAAAGTTAGAAGCACTGGCATTTTTACCATGTCATCAGCAAGATGTTTAACTGTTCCATCAGGAGCATCTTTACCATGTATCTTCTCTGAGAAATCCCATCCATTACTTCTTTGAATCCCCAAATAAATGGGAGTGTGCTGAGCAGGTAGAAGTTTATTTTGTTCCTGTACTGGGTGACAGGAAGGACCGTACCTATGGGCGGGCCCTAGAGGGCCTGGTCCGCCCTACCGTACCTCCTTGCCCGTCCAAATAAAATATGATGAGTGCCGACTGAAAGATGGATAAATTTCAGATAAAGCATCCAATCTGTACTGAATAAGCCCTATGCGTTTTTATCGGCATAATATGCAGACCTAAGCTTGTCGCCTACATTCCCGCCTTCGGGACATGACTCACATTCTTAGGGCAGAGACATGAGCATCTAGTCATTATATACAGATCTCTGGTTTCGGCTAATTAAAAAGGAAAGTTGGCAGGTGCACAGCGCACTGTTTGGATGCTGGCTTCCCCTAAGGTAAATGTATGTCTCTTTTTGTGGGGTAAGATTTAATATTGCAGTTAGATTGTGGTTATATCAATGTAGTTGTCTCCATAATTTTTTATCCCCCATATACATATACACTACCTTTCAAAAGTTTGGGATCACTTAGAAATGTCCTTGTTTTTGAAGGAAAAGCAAATTGTTTGTAAATTAAAATGACATAAAACTTATCTGAAATACATTGTAGACGACTATTGTTGCTGGAAACAGCTGATTTTTTAATGGAATATTTACATAGGCATACAGAGGCCCATTATCAGCAACCATCACTCCTGTGTTCTAATGGAACGCCTTGTTAGCTAATCCAAGTTTATCATTTTGATAGGCTAATTGATCATTAGAAAGCCCTTTTGCAATTATGTTAGCACAGCTGAAAACTGTTGTCCTGATTAAAGAAGCAATAAAACTGGCCTTCTTTAGACAAGCTGAGTATCTGGAGCATCAGCATTTGTGGGTTTGATGACAGGCTCAAAATGGCCAGAAACAAAGACTCTTTCTTCTGAAAGAGAAATTGCCAAGAAACTGAAGATCTCGTACAACGCTGTGTACTACTCCTTTCACAGAACAGCACAAACTGGCTCTAACCAGAATAGAAAGAGGAGGGGGGGGGCCCAGTGCACAACTGAGCAAGAGGGCAAGTACATTAGAGTGTCTAGTTTGAGAAACAGATGCCTCACAAGTCCTCAACTGGCAACTTCATTAAATAGTACCCGCAAAATACAGTCTTAACGTCAACAGTAAAGAGGTGACTCCGGGATGCTTGCCCCAATATCCTACTGTCACTCACCAATTACATTGTCGGAGCTGAAACCTATTCATGTCATTCATAACCGTTTAGAGAGTCTTGCAATGTGACATGAAATCACACACCAGCAGACTAACACTCTTATCCTCCTTCCCCCCATGACATTTGAGAACATAGAAAAGCAAAGGATTATTTTAGATATTACATAGGCTTGTGGCACAACAGAGTTTATATAAATGATTAAAGTCATTTTTTTGCCTTGATTTACCAACGTGTAATAAGTATCAGTACGGCCACTGAAAAGGAGACAGAGATACTTTATGTTCAGTCGTTCCTTGTATAATACATGGGATAAATAAATGGGGCACTTGAATAATCAAAGTTTTCATTTAGGCTTTATGATTCATAGCTGTTGGATGAATACATTTCTCTATCTAATGAATGAAGGATTGTTCTTGGATTTGCATTCAGTAAATTACAAGTCTCATGACATGAGATGTTTGTTTTTTCGGGAATCCAGACAGTCCTAAATATCCTAGAGCTTCTAAGGTCAGCAAAGTACATTACTAATCACATCATAATCATATCACCACACAATCATACTACATCATTATCATGTGATCATAGAACACCTATGTGAGAATGCTGTTCATTGACTACAGCTCAGCGTTCAACACCATAGTGACCTCAAAGCTCATCAATAAGCTAAGGACCCTGGGACTAAACACCTTCCTCTGCAACTGGATCCTGGACTTCCTGACGGGCCACCCCCAGGTGGTAAGGGTAGATATCAACACATCCGCCACGCTGATCCTCAACACAGGGGCACCTAAGAGGTGAGTGCTCAGTCCCCTCCTGTACTCCCTGTTCACTCATGACTGCACGGCCAGGCACGACTCCAACACCATCATTAAGTTTTCCGATGACACAACAGTGTCTGTTTGCCTGATCACCGACTACGACGAGAAAGGCTATAGGGAGGAGGTCAGAGACCAGGCCATGTGGTGCCAGATAACAACCTTTCCCTCAACGTGATCAAGACAAAGGAGATGATTGTTGACTACAGGAAAAGGAGCACCGAGCACGTCCCCATTCTCATCGACGGGGCTGTAGTGGAGCAGGTTGAGAGCTTCAAGTTCCTTGGTGTCCACATCACCAACAAACTAACATGGTCCAAGCACACCATGACAGTCATGAAGAGGGCACGACAAAACCTATTCCCCCTCAGTAGAATTAAAAGTTTTGGCATGGGTCATCAGATGCACCATTGAGAGCATGACTGGTACGGCAACTGCTTTCTGCCATCCAGGACCTCTTCAGAGGAAGGCCCTTAAAATTGTCAAAGACTCCAGCCACCCTAGTCATAGACTGTTCTCTCTGCTTCCGCACGGCAAGCGCTAACAGAGCACCAAGTCTAGGTCCAAGAGAATTCTAAACAACTTCTACCACAAGCCATAAGACTCCTGAGCAGCTAATCAAATGGCTACCCAGACTATTTGCATTGCCCCCCCTCCCATTTTACACTGCTGCTACTCTCTGTTGTTATCATCTATGCATAGTCACTTTAATAACTCTACCTACATGTACATACCTCAACTAACCGGTGCCCCCGCACATTGACTCTGTACCGGTATCCCCCTGTATATAGTCTCGCTGTTGTTTATTTTGCTGCTGCTCTTTAATTACTTGTTACTTTTATTTCTTATTCTTACTCATATTTTTTTTTAAACTGCATTTTTGGTTAGGGGCTCATAAGTAAGCATTTCACTGTAAGGTCTGTCTATACCTGTTGTATTCGGTGCATGTGACTAATATAATTTTATTTTATGTTATTTGATACCAGTAGTTGTTTCTAACTTTCCCCAATCTTTGGCTGTTTTCTACAATGTCACATTTCAAAATGTCCCTTTTTATTTGCATGTTTCTCTTGTATGTCCTTTTGCAATTGGCAACACAAATTCATCAAAGGCATCCTGCTCTTCACCAGAAAACAACAACTTTTGTTTGTTTGTGTTGTTGTGACCTAACTGAATACAGGAAATAGTCCAAATGACATCACCAATCAGGCATCTCTCACAGTCTACGAAGCAACATTTTGTCTGGAGCCGAGGCAAGGTCAGACTCAGGTCATACTGTCGGTGACTGTCGGTTACAGAAGCTGTCACACACTGGGGCTACCATAACAACAGGGGGGGGGGGGGGATAAATGGGAAAACAGCTCGATACCAAGCAAAGCATTCAACGGGTCAACTTCTGGGAACTAGACTGAATTGAATATCTTTGAGGCCTTCCAAATAGGTTTCTCTCGTTATGAATGGCTGTCAGGCTCCAACAAAAACAACAACAGAGTCTAATGGATATCATGAACACCCTCAAATTGAATTCAGAATATAATTTCGGTTCAGCTCGAGTGTCGTCTTTTCAAACCCCCACTTATTATGGATGCTTTCGGAAGAATAACTGTCCTATTTTATGCGGGCAATTTTATTAAGCACTAAAAGATTAAGACGAGCTCCGGTTTGGGGGGCTTTTCACTGCACTTATCTCCATTTTGTTTAGCCCCGCATGTGTTCCTTGGAGGCCAGTGAGAAATATACGGAGGCAGAGAGATCTTCGCACTTACTGAGGAAAGTTCCAGGTTTAGCAGGAAATTGGAGCTAGTTTCTTTTTGGTTGCCAGCATTCTCATTATGCAAAGTGTGTGTGAGGATGGTGGGCGGTGGGTGTGGGATTTGTGTTGGAGGGGATTGGACTGTGACCACCCAAAAGCGGGTAGACTGCGCAGGAAATTCTGAGGAACTAAGCTGTCACGGCCAAATCAGATTATGATGATTACCCTCTACCATTAAATAATCAAAATGTGCAGGAGATAGTGCTGGCAGTCTGGAATTATGAGTCTCTGTTGTTGGGTTGCCAGGGGATTTTAGGAAAGATTTGAGTGTCTGCTGGGAGTGTTTCAGTGTGTGTGTGTGTGTGTGTGTGTGTGTGAGGGAGAGAGGGAGAGAGGGAGCGATGGCATGCGTGTTATAAGCATATCACAAAACTGCATTTTGAGACTGTAAATGTTTCTAGCAATTGAGTTTATGTTAGGGTCTTATGGGGATTTGAATAGACTAGTTTTATAGAGTGCACTTTTAGTGTGGAAGGTGATGACATACTCAGTCTGGCCTGACTATTTTATTCTCTGCTTTTCCTCTTTCCGTCTTTTCAAGAGGCAGTTCACAGACCATTTACAATCATACCTCTGAAACAGGTGCCAATCTATTGTCTTCAAATAATCAGTTCTTGCAACTATGACAAAAAAAATATAACAGCATTATGGACCAGCTCAGCAAATCAGCGAGCTCGCGGACCCAAAATGAATCAAGTATTTATTTGATAAGAGAGTGTCTGTCTCCAAAATATTCACCTGCACGTAGCAACACAGAAAGTGATGAATAAGAGGAGAGGAAAGAGGAAAGAGGAGATGGGGGAGAGGGCTGAGAGTGAAAATCAAGAAGAAGATGAGGGTAGACTGGTACTCTGTGTATTTTTTTATTTTTGAAAGTCAGAGCGGAGGAAGAGTGGAGGAGTCAGGGATGGAGAGGTGTGAAAGGAGAGGGATGTGTTATTATTCTTTTAGGGTGTGCTAGACTGGCTCCACAGTTTGACGTCAAAGGCTGACGTTACCTCATGCCTGCAGTGGAAGGCAGTGGCAAACAGGCACACCCACACTTTCTAGACCTCTGGTCTCTGTCTATCTCTCTCAGTCATTCCTTCAACTCTGCACAAAGCCATAACCATCTTTATCATGTGAACTCATATGGTTTAATGTGTAGTCGCAGTTATAGCTTTTGTGAGTATGATGTGTGTGTGTGTATTTTATATTTTATTTGGATTCCCAATTAGCTGATGCCAAGGCAGTGGCGACTCTTCCTGGGGTTCAAACAGGAAACAAAACACAACAAACAGATGACCTAAAATAGCACACTACATAATACACTACATAATACACTACATAATACAATGCAAAACATATAACAAAACAAAGTACAGTTGAAGTCGGAAGTTTACATACACCTTAGCCAAGTAGATTTAAACTCAGTTTTTCACAATTCCTGACATTTAATCCTAGTAAAAATTCCCTGTTTCAGGTCAGTTAGGATCACCACTTTATTTGAAGAATGTGACATCTCAGAATAATATTAGAGAGAATTATTTATTTCAACTTTTATTTCTTTCATCACATTCCCAGTAGGTCAGAAGTATACATACACTCAATTAGTATTGCCTTTAAATGGTTTAACTTGGGTCAAATGTTTCAGGTAGCCTTCCACAAGCTTCCCACAATAAGTTGGCTGAATTTTGTCCCATTCCTCCTGACAGAGCTGGTGTAACTGGGTCAGGTTTGTAGGCCTCCTTGCTCGCACATGCTTTTCAGTTCTGCCCACAAATTTTCTGTGGGATTGAGGTCAGGGCTTTGTGATGGCCACTCCAATACCTTGACTTTGTTGTCCTTAAGCCATTTTGCCACATCTTTGGAAGTATGCTTGGGGTCATTGTCCATTTGGAAGACCCATTTGCGACCAAGCTTAACTGATGTCTTGAGATGTTGCTTCAATATACCCACATCATCATCTTTCCTCATGATGCCATGTATTTTGTGAAGTGCACCAGTCCCTCCTGCAGCAAAGCACCCCCACAACATGATGCTGCCACCCCCGTGCTTCACGGTTGGATGGTGTTCTTCGGCTTGCAAGCCTCTCCCTTTTTACATAACGATGGTCATTATGGCCAAACAGTTCTATTTTTGTTTCATCTGACCAGAGGACATTTCTCCAAAAAGTATGAATGTTTTACTGTGGATATAGATACTTTTGTACCTGTTTCCTCCAGCATTTTCACAAGGTCCTTTGCTGTTGTTCTGGGATTGATTTGCACTTTTCGCACCAAAGAATGTTTATCTCTACGAGACAGAACGCATCTCCTTCCTGAGCAGTATGACGGCTGTGTGGTCCCATTGTGTTTATACGGCCATGAGGAAGCCGGTTGTGGAGATCCTGGGCTGGTGTGGTTACACGCGGTCTTCAGTTGTGAGGCTGGTTGAACTGCTAAATTCTCTAAAATTATGTTGGAGGTGACTTATGATAGAGAAATTAACATTGAAATTATCTGGCAACAGCTCTGGTGGACATTCCTGTAGTCAGCATGGCAATTGCACCCTCCCTAAAAACTTGAGACATCTGTGGAATGACAAAACTGCACATTTTAGAGTGGCCTTTTATTGTTCCCAGCACAAGCTGCACCTGTGTAATGATCATGCTGTTTAATCAGCTTCTTGATATGCCACGCCTGTGTAAGTGGATGGACTTGAAGACCCATGTTCCACTTGACGGCCCATGTTCTGAATTCTGTCGCTGTACATTCCAAAGGTGCTGAACAAATAGTTATATTGACTACGTCCATCTTAGCTCGCTCATTAATGTCTTAATGGAAATTACGGATTGCCTCTTATCTGCTCATCGTTCCCTTATGCCATAGTTTTTACATCTCATTTGTCAGTAGAAACCACATCTGTTAAAATATATATATATATAATGTTGAGTGTGCCCCACCAAGATTTGCATGCTAAAATCGCTGCAGTTTATTAGACATACAGTGATTATTAAAAAATACAATTAAAAAGGCTGCATGGGGGCAAAAAGCAATAGCAATCAAATCACATCAAATTTTATTTGTCACATACACATGGTTAGCAGACGTTAATGTGAGTGTAGCGAAATGCTTGCGCTTCTAGTTCCGACAATGCAGTAATAACTAACGAGTAATCTAACTTTACAATTCCACAACTACTACCTTATATACACAAGGGATAAAGAATATGTACATAAAGATATATGAATGAGTGATGGTACAGAACGACATAGGCAAGATGCAGTAGATGGTATCGAGTACAGCATATACATACGAGGTGAGTAATGTAGGGTGTGACATTATATTAAGTGGCATTGTTTAAAGTGGCTAGTGATACATTTTTTTTCATCCATTTCCATCCATTTCCATTATTAAAGTGGCTGGAGTTGAATCAGTATATTGGCAGCAGCCACTCAAAGTTAGTGGTGGCTGTTTAACAGTTTGATCGCCTTGAGATAGAAGCTGTTTTTCAGTCTCTCGGTCCCTGCTTTGATGCACCTGTATTGACCTCGCCTTCTGGATGATAGCGGGGTGAACAGGCAGTGGCTCGGGTGGTTGTTGTCCTTGATGATCTTTATGGCCTTCCTGCGACATCGGGTGGTGTAGGTGTCCTGGAGGTCAGGTAGTTGTCCCCCAGTGATGCGTTGTGCAGACCTCATTACCCTCTGGAGAGCCTTACGGTTGTGGGCGGAGCAGTTGCCGTACCAGGCAGTGATACAGCCCGACAGGATGCTCTCGATTCTGCATCTGTAGAAGTTTGTGAGTGCTTTTGGTGACAAGCTGAATTTCTTCAGCCCCCTGAGGTTGAAGAGGCGCTGCTGTGGATTCTTCACAATGCTGTCTGTTTGGGTGGACCAATTCAGTTTGTCCGTGATGTCTACGCCGAGGAACTTACTACCCTCTCCACTACTGTCCCGTCGATGTGGATAATGGGGTGCTCCCTCTGCTGTTTCCTGAAGTCCACAATCATCTCCTTAGTTTTGTTGACGTTGATTGTGAGCCTATTTTCCTGACACCACACTCAGAGGGCCCTCACCTCCTCCCTGTAGGCTGTCTCATCGTTGTTGGTAATCAAGCCTACCACTGTAGTGTCGTCCGCAAACTGATGATTGAGTTGGAGGCGTGCGTGGCCACGCAGTCGTGGGTGAACAGGGAGTACAGGAGAGGGCTCAGAACGCACCCTTGTGGGGCCCCAGTGTTGAGGATCAGCGGGGTGGAGATGTTGTTACCTACCCTCACCACCTGGGGGCGGCCCGTCAGGAAGTCCAGTACCCAGTTGCACAGGGCAGGGTCGAGGCCCAGGGTCTCGAGCTTGATGACGAGTTTGGAGGGTACTATGGTGTTAAATGCTGAGCTGTAGTCGATGAACAGCATTCTCACATAGGTATTCCTCTTGTCCAGATGGGTTAGGGCAATGTGCAGTGTGGCTGCGATTGCGTCGTCTGTGGACCTATTAGGGCGTTAAGCAAATTGGAGTGGGTCTAGGGTGTCAGGTAAGGTGGAGGTGATATGTTCCTTGACTAGTTTCTCAAAGCACTTCAGGATGACGGAAGTGAGTGCTACGGGGCGGTAGTCGTGTAGTTCAGTTATCTTAGCTTTCTTGGGAACAGGAACAATGGTGGCCCTCTTGAAGCATGTGGGAACAGCAGACTGGGATAGGGGTTGATTGAATATGTCCGTAAACACACCAGCCAGCTGGTCTGCGCATGCTCTGAGGACGAGGCTGGGGATGCCGTCTGGGGCTGCAACCTTGCGAGGGTTAACACGTTTAAATGTTTTACTCACGTTGGCTGCCGTGAAGGAGAGTCCGCAGGTTTTGGTAGAGGGTCCTCAAAGCGGGCAAAACAGTTATTTAGTCTGTCTGGGAGCAAGACATCCTGGTCCGCAACAGGGCTAGTTTTATTTTTGTAATCCGTGATTGACTGTAGACCCTGCCACATACCTCTTGTGTTTGAGCCGTTGAATTGTGACTCTACTTTGTCTCTATACTGACGCTTAGCTTATTTGATTGCCTTGCGGAGGAATATCTACACTGTTTTTATTCGGTCATGTTTCCGGTCACCTTGCCCTGGTTAAAAGCAATTGTTCGCACTTTCAGTTTCGTGCGAATGCTGCCATCAATCCACGTTTTCTGGTTTGGGAATGCTTTAATCGTTGCTGTGGGTATAACATTGTCAATGCACTCTCTAATGAACTCGCTCACCGAATCAGCGTATTCGTCGATGTTATTGTTGGACGCAATGCGGAACATATCCCAATACACGTGATCAAAGCAGTCTTGAAGCGTGGAATCAGATTGGTCGGACCAGCGTTGAACAGACCTGAGCGCGGGAGCTTCTTGTTTTAGTCTCTGTCGTGGTCAGCTTTTCCGAAAGGAGGGCGGGGGAGGGCCTTATATGCGTTGCGGGAGTTAGAATAACAATGATTCAGGGTTTTACCAGCCCTGGTAAAATTTAGGGAGTTGTTTTCAGATTAGCCTTGTTAAAATCCCCAGCTACAATGAATGCAGCCTCAGGATATGTGGTTTCCAGTATACATAGAGTCAAATAAAGTTCGTTCAGGGCCATCGATGTGTCTGCTTGGGGGGGGAATATATATGGCTGAGATTATAATCGAAGAGAATTCCCTTGGTAGATAATGTGGTCGACATTTGATTGTGAGGAATTCTAAGTCAGGTGAACAGAAGGACTTGAGTTCCTGTATGTTGTTATGATCACACCAAGTCTCATTAATCATAAGGCATACCATTCTGCCTGTCACTCTGTACCTCCTGGACTCTGATCTGGTTTTGACCTTTTTGCCTGTCCATGACCATTCTCTTGCCTACCCCTTTGCATTTATAAACATTGTAAGACACCAACCATCTGCCTCCTGTGTCTGCATCTGGGTCTTTGTGGAGAAGTAGGACAAGACCCTGCGTCCGTGCATTGACTACAGGGGACTTAATGACATTACTGTCAAGAATCGTTACCCCCTATCTCTCCTCTCCTCTGCGTTTGAACCTCTCCAGGGGGCCACCATATTTTCCGAGTTGGACCTTCGAAATGCCTACCACCTGGTTTGGATACGCGAGGGGGATGAGTGGAAGACAGCCTTCAACACAGCCAGTGGACATTATGAGTACCAGGTCATGCCATCTGGACTCACCAATGCCCCCGCGGTTTTCCAGGCTTTGGTCAATGATGTGCTTCGGAACATGCTAAACCAGTTTGTGTTCATGTACCTTGACGACATCCTGTTTTTTTCCTGATCTGCACAAGAACATGTTCTTCATGCCAGATAGGTCCTTCAGCGCCTCCTGGAGAACCAACTGTTCGTGAAAGCAGAGAAGTGTGAGTTCCACCGCTCTACCCTCACCTTTCTGGGATATGTCATTAATGAGGGCAATGTTCAGCTGGATCCTGGAAAGGTGAAAGTAGTGGTGGATTGGCCTCAACCAACTTCCAGGGTGCAGTTGCAATGGTTTCGTGGTTTTGCAAACTTTGACTGCCTTTTCATTCGGAATACAGCACCCTGGCAGCCCCCCTCTCGGCACTCACCTCTCCCAAAGTACTGTTCAAATGGTCTCCAGCTGTCGACCAAAGCCTTTGTGGACCTGAAGCATTGGTTCCCAACAACACCCATCCTTGTACATCCGGACCTCTCGCGAAAATTTTGTAGTGGAAGTGGATGCTTCGGATGTTGGAGTGGGGGCCATCCTGTCCCAGCGATATGCCCAGGACAAGAAGATTCATCGCTGTGCCTTCCTGTCCCATCGATGTCGGCAACCGAGAACTCCTGGCGGTGAAGATGGTGTTAGAAGAGTGGAGGCACTGGCTGGAAGGAGCAGAACAGCCATTCCTGGTCTGGACTGACCATAAAAACCTGGAATATCTCCGTACAGCCAAGCTCCTCAATTCCAGGCAGGCCCGCTGGGCCCTCCTGTTCACCGGATTTTACTTCACCATCTCCTGCCGCCCAGGGACAAAGAATGTGAAAATTGACGCCCTCTCCCGCCAATACAGTTCCTCTGCCACACCCTCAACCTCTGAAACCATTCTCCCTACTTCATGCCTTGCTGCCACTGTGGATTGGGGTATAGAGAACCTGGTCCGCAAGGCACAATGCTCCCAGCCTGGACCTGAAGGAGGCCCGGCTAACCGGCCGTTTGTCCCTAATCCAGTCCGATCCCGGGTCCTCCAGGCTGACCTGTCATCCAGGGTCCCGTCGTACACTAGCCTTCCTTCGACAACGTTTCTGGTGGCCCACAATGGTCCCTGACATCTCTGCCTTCGTCACCACATGCACTGTGTGTGCTCAAAAGAAGACTTCATGGCAAGCACCTTCTGGCCTCCTGCAGCCTTCTGGCCCACTGTCACAGCCTGATCAGGTTCACCTGTCCTTGTTATTGTCTCCACCCCCTCCAGGTGTCGCTTGTTTTCCCAGTGTATTTATCCCTGTGTTTCCTGTCTCTCTGTGCCAGTTCGTCTTGTATGTTTCCCAGGCAACCAGCATTTTTCCCGTTCTCCTGCTTTTTGAATTCTCCTTTATTTAGTCCTCCCGGTTTTGAACCATGCCTGTTTCTGGACCTTGTACCCGCCTGCCTGACCATTCTGCCTGCCTTGACCACGAGCCTGTCTGCCATTCCTCCTGGACTCTGATCTGGTTTTGACCTTTTTGCCTGTCCACAACCATTCTCTTGCTACCCCTTTGGATTAGTAAACATTGTAAGACTCCAACCATCTGCCTCCTGTGTCTGCATCTGGGTTTCACCTTGTGGCATGATAGCTTTCAGAGCGCACAGTGGACGCTCTGGCCGATGAGTAGGGTTGATGCGAATGTTCTGACCTCACAACAGCAGTCAAGCCCCCAAGCTAACGGTGACCCATTTCTGGAAACTAGGCATATGTCACAAGTCACGACAGGAGAGACACTTTCATTATTTATTTTTTTGGCAGAAATGCCTTCTGGAACATGTGAACTTTAATGTGCCTTAATAAAAAATGTGTATGCCATCTATAAATACAAATAAAATTGTACTGAGTGGACTGGACATGCCGAGAGATGAGTTCGGATTGGTCTGCCATATAGAAGTCTATTTGAGCTGGTCAGTCTGTGTTGGTAATCCTGTCAAATGCACCTTTTTTTTTTATGATTGTGTAGTGGAGCTGCATAACGTTACGTGTATAATGTTATGATTCATATCCCAGAACTGTTTGCTATGCTAGTTAGAGCCTAATGTTAGCTAGCTAACACTGAACCTGGTTGGTGAGCTCCCAGCAAATTCATGCAGGGTAGTAACGACATGATTTTGCACTATGTTCATTGTTGTTTAACTAGCTAATGTTAGCTGTTTACCTAAAGTTACATGACATGTATGATCTTACACATTGTTTACCTAGCTAGGTTCATTGTTTACCTAGCTAGCTAGCTAGCTACATGTCTTAACTTCTTGGTGACAGGGGGGCAGTATTGAGTAGCTTGGATGAATAAGGTGCCCAGAGTGCCCAAATAAGGTGCCAAAACTGCCTGCTACTCTGTCCCAGATGCTAATATATGCATATTATTAGTTGTATTGGGTAGAAAACACTCTGACGTTTCTAAAACTGTTTGAATGATGTCTGTGAGTATAACACAACTCATATGGTAGGCGAAAACCTGAGGAAATCCAACCAGGAAGTGGGAAATCTGAGGTTTGTAGTTTTTCAACCCTTTGCCATTCCAATATACAGTGTAAATGGGGTCATTTGCACTTCCTAAGGCTTCTACTAGATGCCAAGAGGCTTTAGAACGTACTGTCAGGCTTCTACTGTGAAGGAGGGGGGAATGAGTGCTGATTGAGCCAGGTGTCTGGCAGAGTGCCACAGGCTCTGAGGCACGGTCACGAGAGAGTTAGCTCTCGTTCCATTGCTTTTCTACAGACATAGGAATTATCCGGTTGGAACGTTATTGAACATTTATGATAAAAACATCCTAAATATTGATTCTATACTTAGTTTGACAAGTTTCTACGGGCTATAATATAACTTTCCGTCCGATGTTCGGCTGGACCTGAACACGCGTTTGGATTTGTTTACCAAATGCGCTAACAAAATAAGCTATTTGGACATAAATTATTTACTTTATCGAACAAATCAAACATTTATTGTGGAACTGGGATTTCTGGGAGTGCATTCTGATGAAGATCATCAAAGGTAAGTTAATATTTATAATGCTATTTCTGACTAATGTTGACTACACTATATGGCGGATATCTTTTTCACTGCTTTGTTGTCTGAACGCTGTACTCAGATTATGGTTAGCTTTTTCCGTAAATTATTTTTGAAATCTGACACAGCGGTTGCTTTAAGGATATAATTCCATGTATAACACTTGTATATTCATCAACATTTATGATGAGTATTTCTGTGAATTGATGTGGATCTTTGCACAATCACCACATGTTTTAGAACTACTGAACATAACGCGCCAATGTAAAATTTGATTTTTTTATATAAAAATGCACTTTATCGAACAAAACATACATGTATTGTGCAATATTAAGTCCTATGAGTTTCATCTGATGAAGATCATCAAAGGTTAGTGATTAATTTGATCTCTATTTGTGCTTTTTGTGACTTTTCTTTGGCTGGAAAAATGGCTGTGTTTTTCTGTGAGTTGGCGGTGACCTAACATAATCGTTTGTGGTTCTTTCACTGTAAAGCATTTTTTAAATCAGACACTGTGGCTGGATTAACGATAATTTTATCTTTAAAATGGTGTAAAATACTTGTATGCTTGAGAAATTTTAATTATGAGTTTTTTGTTGTTTTGAATTTGGCGCCCTGCAATTTCACTGGCTGTTGGCGATATGGGACGCTACCGTCCCACATATACCAGAGAGGTTAAGTGTTTGATTTATTTCGATAATGTCCATCATCTATGTCCAAAGAGCTACTTTTGTTAGCACATTTGGTAAACAAATCCAAAGTCATGAAGCGCGTTCCCTAGTTGCAGAAGAAATGTCAAAAAGTTCCGTTACTGTCTTTAGAAACATGTCAAACAATGTATCGAATCAATCTTTAGGATGTTTTTAAAATAAAATGTCAATAATGTTCCATCTGGAGAATTCCTATGTCTGTAGAAAAGCAATGAAACGAGAGCTAACTCTCTCGTGACAGCGCCTCAGAGCCTGTGGCAATCTGCCAGACACCTGGCTCAAACAGCCCTTATGAGCCCCCACTTCACAGTAGAATCCTCAAACAAGTTTCTAAAGACAGTTGACATCTAGTGGAAGCCTTAGGAAGTGCAACATAACCAATATCCCACTGTGTATTCAATAGGGGCTGGGTTGAAAACCGACCAACCTCAGATTTCCCACTTCCTGTTTGGATTTCTCCTCAGGTTTTTGCCTGCCATATGAGTTCTGTTATGCTCACAGACATCATTCAAACAGTTTTAGAAACTTCAGAGTGTTTTCTATCCAATACTAATAATAATATGCGTATATTAGCAACTGGGACTGAGGAGCAGGCCGTTTACTCTGGGCACCTCTGGGCACCTTTCATCCAAGCTACTCAATACTGCCCCTGCAGCCACAATAAGTTTTTAACAAGGCACACCTGTTAATTGAAATGCATTCCAGGTGACAACCTCATGAAGATGGTTGAGAGAATGCCAACAGTGTGCAAAGCTGTAATCAAGGCAAAGGGTGGCTACTTTGAAGGATCTCAAATATAAAATATATTTTGATTGTTTAACACTTTTTTGGTTACTACATATGTGTTATTTCATTGTTTTGATGTCTTCACTATTATTCTACAATGTAGAAAATAGTAAAAAAAAATAAAACTTGAATGAGTAGGTGTGTCCAATCTTTTGACTGGTCCTGTATATCTGATGTTTACTTATTTCACTCACCTTGACAACATTGCTTTGAAAGTGCAATAAGGACGTGTCCGAATCCGTATCATCAACTAAAATTCCACAGTGAAAAGTCGAGGCCGCTTTGGCTCCATCATTTTGATTTATTGAGTGATTTTTTTAAATGTAAAAGTCAAATAACAGCATACCCTGTTTCTGGTTGATGGCAACCGCCAAGTGAATTCGACAACATGTTCATTCAGAATTCGACAACATGTTCATTTGCGATATTGACAGATATTATTGTCAGAAAAATAAGGCTGTTCATGGCCGCTATAGTTATTTAAAGAAAGGCTGTTGACGGCCTTTGTGTGTTCTAAAGGAGTAATTTCAACAACAAACAAAATTGCACTTTGACATTATAGGGTATTGTATCAGTGACACAAAAATCTCAATTTAATATATTTTATATTCAGGCTGTAACAAATCAAAATGTGGAACAAGTAAAGGGGTGTGAATCCTTTCTGAAGGCAGTGTAAATGTTTAAGAATTTGAAGTTAGGATAACCTGAACATGTGAAAGTTAGTTTGGTGTCTGTCTCTAGCTTGAACGGTTCAAGAGTTACTGTTGGTGGGTTATTTTATGCAACTTTATGTAAAGTTCATGCAAATGTATATAGTTATAATTTATGAAAGTTTTAAAGAATCTGAAGCTAGGTTAGCCTGAACATGTATAAGCTGGGTTAGTGTCTATAGCTTAAAACAGTTCAAGAGTTATTGTTGGTGTCATGTAGCATAAGGATGGGAGACAGGCGCAGGAATATGTAATATTTTTTTTTAAGTCTCGACCCCAAACCACAGAGCGAGGTGTAAACCTCTAACATAATTCACGGGACGAGACCCATAATAACAAGTGCACAAAAATACACAAAACACCACACAGGTACTCACAAGACCAACGGACATACAGTGGTTCCTCCTTTAAAAGTTACGAGCTTACAACGCGTGACTTAGAGGTACCCAGCGTCACGGCTTCATTGCTCCAGACCACCACAAGAAGGAGTTAGAGCACTCATAATGCATTTGGGTCCCAAGGTTTTTATATGACCAATCATATCGAGTGGTTCCAATGACGAATTTGACGCGAGCCACCTGTCCCTGGTGACTTTCTTCAGCAAAGCTGTCTGACAAAACATTACGAAGGAAGCAAATGTAAGTAGTTATAACGTCATAACGAGTAAAGCAAAACAATAACAATTGAGAGGAATATGTTAGTTAATGAAGAGACAAATGTTTGTGCATATTTCTTTGTGATAAAGTAAATTTACGAAAAATCGCGATTTAGCAAGTTAGCTGACTAGCTAACATTAGCCAGCTAACGTACGCTAACCCCATTCCATACAATGTGCGCAACCGCGACATTCAAACGAGGCTGCAAAGAAAACTAATGGGACTGTAGCGACTGTGTTGACATCAAAATCTGGGGTGTGAACTACATTTATATTCAAGTGTTGATTGACATGGTAATGGCTCTATAGTATTGGAGAAAAGTTTTAAAAAACGGACCCCTCCGACGCTGTACGTTAATGTCATGTATTGTCATGTTGTGTCTTGTTTCTGTCCTTTCCCTTCACCCTGTCTCCCTCTGCTGGTCGTTATTAGGTTACCTTTTCTCCCCCTCTTTCCCCCAGCTGTTCCTTGTCTCCTCCTAACTACCTCGTCACCCCTTTTCCCACCTGTTCCCTTTTTCCCTCTGATTAGTCCTCTATATCTCTCTCTGTTTTTGTTTCTGTCTTTGTCGGATTCTTGTTTGTGTTATTCATGCCTGAACCAGACTATCGTCATGTTTGCTGCAACCTTGTCCTGTCCTGTCGGAATCTGCCGGTCCATCTGAGCCTACGTTTGTTTTGTTATTAAAGAAGCTCTGTTTACGTTAATTCGCTTTTGGGTCCTCATTCACGCACCGTAACAGAAGAATCCGACCGAGAATGGACCCAGCGACTTCCGATCCTCTCCACTCAGCCGTCGAGATCCAGGGAGCGATGCTAGGCAGACACGAGCAGGAATTGTCTGCTGCTCGACATGCCGTTGAGACCCTGGCCACCCAAGTCTCCAACCTCACAGAACAGGTTCACCATCTCCGCCTCGATCCACCGGCCACTTCCAGGGCTTTCGAATCTCCGGAGCCCAGAATCAATAACCCGCCGTGTTACTCTGGGGAGCCCACTGAATGCCGCTCGTTCCTCACCCAGTGTGATATTGTGTTTTCTCTCCAGCCCAACACTTACTCCAGGAGCACTGCTCGTGTCGCCTACGTCATATCTCTCCTTACTGGACGGGCTCGTGAGTGGGGCACGGCAATCTGGGAGGCAAGGGCTGAGTGTACTAACCAGTATCAGGACTTTAAGGAGGAGATGATACGGGTTTTTGATCGATCTGTTTTTGGGGAGGAGGCTTCCAGGGTCCTGTCTTCCCTATGTCAAGGTAATCGATCCATAACAGACTACTCTATTGAGTTTCGCACTCTTGCTGCCTCCAGTGGCTGGAACGAGCCGGCTTTGCTCGCTCGTTTTCTGGAGGGTCTCCGCGCAGAGGTAAAGGATGAGATTCTCTCCCGGGAGGTTCCTTCCAGCGTGGATTCCTTGATTGAACTCGCTATTCGCATTGAGCGACGGGTTGATCTTCGTCACCGAGCTCGTGGAAAGGAGCTCGCGTTCTCCGTTGCCCCCCTCTCCGCATCACTACCATCTTCCTCTGCTGGCTCGGGTGCTGAGCCTATGCAGCTGGGAGGTATCCGCATCTCGACTAAGGAGAGGGAACGGAGAATCACCAACCGCCTCTGTCTCTATTGCGGTTCTGCTGGTCATTTTGTCACTTCATGTCCAGTAAAAGCCAGAGCTCATCAGTAAGCGGAGGGCTACTGGTGAGCGCTACTACTCCTGTCTCTCCTTCAAGATCCTGCACTACCTTGTCGGTCCATCTACGCTGGACCGGTTCGTCAGCTTCCTGCAGTGCCTTAATAGACTCTGGGGCGGAGGGCTGTTTTATGGACGAGACCTGGGCTCGGGAACATGACATTCCTCTCAGACAGTTAAGGGAGTCCACGGCCTTGTTCGCCCTGGATGGTAGTCCTCTCCCCAGGATTCAGCGTGAGACGCTACCTTTAACCCTCACTGTTTCTGGTAATCATAGCGAAACCATTTCTTTTTAAATTTTTCGTTCACCTTTTACACCTGTTGTTTTGGGCCATCCCTGGCTAGTTTGTCATAATCCTTCCATTAATTGGTCTAGTAATTCTATCCTCTCCTGGAACGTCTCTTGTCATGTGAAATGTTTAATGTCTGCTATCCCTCCTGTTTCCTCTGTCTCTTCTTCACAGGAGGAGCCTGGTGATTTGACAGGGGTGCCGGAGGAATATCACGATCTGCGCACGGTGTTCAGTCGGTCCAGGGCCACCTCTCTTCCTCCACACCGGTCGTATGATTGTAGTATTGATCTCCTTCCGGGAACCACTCCTCCCCGGGGTAGACTATACTCTCTGTCGGCTCCCGAACGTAAGGCTCTCGAAGATTATTTGTCTGTAGCTCTTGCCGCCGGTACCATAGTCCCCTCCTCCTCTCCCGCCGGAGCGGGGTTTTTTTTTGTTAAGAAGAAGGACGGGTCCCTGCGCCCCTGCATAGATTATCGAGGGCTGAATGACATAACAGTGAAGAATCGTTATCCGCTTCCTCTTATGTCTTCAGCCTTCGAGATCCTGCAGGGAGCCAGGTTTTTCACTAAGTTGGACCTTCGTAACGCTTACCATCTCGTGCGCATCAGGGAGGGGGACGAGTGGAAGACGGCGTTTAACACTCCGTTAGTGCACTTTGAATACCGGGTTCTTCCTTTCGGCCTCGCTAACGCTCCAGCTGTCTTTCAGGCATTAGTCAATGATGTCCTGAGAGACATGCTGAACATCTTTGTTTTCGTTTACCTTGACGATATCCTGATTTTTTCACCGTCACTCCAGATTCATGTTCAGCACGTTCGACGTGTCCTCCAGCGCCTTTTAGAGAATTGTCTTTTTGTGAAGGCTGAGAAGTGCTCTTTTCATGCCTCCTCCGTCACATTTCTCGGTTCTGTTATTTCCGCTGAAGGCATTAAGATGGATCCCGCTAAGGTCCAAGCTGTCATTGATTGGCCCGTCCCTAGGTCACGCGTCGAGCTGCAGCGCTTTCTCGGCTTCGCGAACTTCTATCGTCGTTTCATCCGTAATTTCGGTCAGGTGGCAGCCCCTCTCACAGCCCTTACTTCTGTCAAGACGTGCTTTAAGTGGTCCGTTTCCGCCCAGGGAGCTTTTGATCTCCTCAAGAATCGTTGTACATCCGCACCTATCCTTGTTACACCTGACGTCACTAGACAGTTCGTTGTCGAGGTTGACGCGTCAGAGGTGGGCGTGGGAGCCATTCTTTCTCAGCGCTCCCTCTCTGACGACAAGGTCCACCCTTGCGCGTATTTTTCTCATCGCCTGTCGCCGTCGGAACGTAACTATGATGTGGGAAACCGCGAACTGCTCGCCATCCGCTTAGCCCTAGGCGAATGGCGACAGTGGTTGGAGGGGGCGACCGTTCCTTTTGTCGTTTGGACTGACCATAGGAACCTTGAGTACATCCGTTCTGCCAAACGACTTAATGCGCGTCAGGCGCGCTGGGTGCTGTTTTTCGCTCGTTTCGAGTTTGTGATTTCTTATCGTCCGGGCTCTAAGAACACCAAGCCTGATGCTTTATCTCGTCTCTTCAGTTCTTCAGTAGCCTCCACTGACCCCGAGGGGATTCTCCCTGAGGGGTGTGTTGTCGGGTTGACTGTCTGGGGAATTGAGAGGCAGGTAAAGCAAGCACTCACTCAAACTCCGTCGCCGCGCGCTTGTCCCAGGAACCTTCTTTTCGTTCCCGTTCCTACTCGTCTGGCCGTTCTTCAGTGGGCTCACTCTGCCAAGTTAGCCGGCCACCCTGGCGTTCGGGGTACGCTTGCTTCCATTCGCCAGCGTTTTTGGTGGCCCACCCGGGAGCATGACACTTCGTGGCTGCTTGTTCGGTCTGCGCGCAGACTAAGTCCGGTAACTCCCCTCCTGCCGGCCGTCTCAGGCCGCTTCCCATTCCCTCTCGACCGTGGTCTCACATCGCCTTAGATTTTGTCACCGGACTGCCTTCGTCAGCGGGGAAGACTGTTATTCTTACGGTTGTCGACAGGTTCTCTAAGGCGGCTCATTTTATTCCCCTTGCTAAGCTTCCTTCTGCTAAAGAGATGGCACAAATCATCATCGAGAATGTTTTCAGAATTCATGGCCTTCCGTCAGACGTCGTTTCGGACAGAGGTCCGCAATTCACGTCTCAATTTTGGAGGGAGTTTTGCCGTTTGATTGGGGCTTCCGTCAGTCTCTCTTCCGGCTTTCACCCCCAGTCTAACGGTCAAGCAGAACGGGCCAATCAGACTATTGGTCGCATCTTACGCAGTCTTTCTTTTCGCAACCCTGTGTCTTGGTCAGAACAGCTCCCCTGGGCAGAATACGCCCACAACTCGCTTCCTTCGTCTGCGACCGGGCAGACGAAGACGATCTCCTTTTCAGAGTAGCCTCGGGTACCAGCCTCCGCTGTTCTCATCTCAGTTCGCCGAGTCCAGCGTCCCCTCCGCTCAGGCTTTTGTCCAACGTTGCGAGCGCACCTGGAAGAGGGTCAGGTCTGCACTTTGCCGTTATAGGGCGCAGACTGTGAGGGCTGCTAATAAGCGTAGAACTAAGAGTCCTAGATATTGTCGCGGTCAGAGAGTTTGGCTCTCCACTCAGAACCTTCCCCTTAAGACCGCTTCTCGCAAGTTGACCCCGCGGTTCATTGGTCCGTTCCGTATTTCTCAGATCATTAATCCTGTCGCAGTTCGACTTCTTCTTCCGCAATATCTTCGTCGCGTCCACCCGGTCTTCCATGTCTCCTGTGTCAAGCCCGTTCTTCGCGCCCCCGCTCGTCTCCCCCCCCCCCCCCATCCTTGTCGAGGGCGCACCCATCTACAGGGTCCGTAGGATTTTGGACATGCGTCCTCGGGGCCGTGGTCATCAGTACCTAGTAGATTGGGAGGGGTACGGTCCTGAGGAGAGGAGTTGGGTTCCCTCTCGGGACGTGCTGGACCGTGCGCTGATCGATGATTTCCTCCGTTGCCGCCAGGTTTCCTCCTCGAGTGCGCCAGGAGGCGCTCGGTGAGTGGGGGGGTACTGTCATGTATTGTCATGTTGTGTCTTGTTTCTGTCCTTTCCCTTCACCCTGTCTCCCTCTGCTGGTCGTTATTAGGTTACCTTTTCTCCCCCTCTTTCCCCCAGCTGTTCCTTGTCTCCTCCTAACTACCTCGTCACCCCTTTTCCCACCTGTTCCCTTTTTCCCTCTGATTAGTCCTCTATATCTCTCTCTGTTTTTGTTTCTGTCTTTGTCGGATTCTTGTTTGTGTTATTCATGCCTGAACCAGACTATCGTCATGTTTGCTGCAACCTTGTCCTGTCCTGTCGGAATCTGCCGGTCCATCTGAGCCTACGTTTGTTTTGTTATTAAAGAAGCTCTGTTTACGTTAATTCGCTTTTGGGTCCTCATTCACGCACCGTAACAGTTAAATTGTGACATGTCATGGCGTAACATACAGCACGCATAAAGCAACTAATTCTGTCTTACAGCCGCTCTCCACAATCTCTCACCACCAGGTGTAGCACTTCTCTCACCATTTAAAAACAAGAAAGGGACAGGAACAGAGCAAGTCATTTTTTTGCGTCCTCACTGCAAGCTATCATGACTCTTAAAAGCCGCTGATTACTTCTGAAGATCACTTTAGCACCGCCCTAAAATCCCGATTCAAATTCGACACAAACCTTCAAATAGGTATGTAATGACACATTAAATAAATTCTTTATAGTGTTTTATTTACCTTTTAGAGGCGATAAGGTGATAAGTTGGACAGATCGAGTGAAAAAAGCTGTTTCCCCACACGACATCTCTCCTTCTCGCTATCACGCAATAGGTTTCGCTTCCCCACCCGCCATTTTTAAAAAGACCCGACGGAGCTCATTGCCTTCTTGAATTATGCAGAGATGGGCATCATGAAGGTCTCGTCATTGATTTTGTTGGAAAGGGGAGAAATTGTGCTTTACATTGGTATTGATATTACAGATGATCTGGAAGTATTACGTTTTTTGGGCACTAAAATTAGGTCAATTGTACGGACCAGCGCGATGTACAAAAGAGAGTTAGTTCACGTTAGCTAGCTAGTGTTATGATATGAGTATGAATTTGTAATTTTTAATTTGTAATGTTTTAGGGACTCCTGAGAAAAGCAGCAAACCATGCTGCCGTCTTCTGAAACAGTGAATGAAAATAATCTAGCTAGTTAAAGCATTTACTGCAAATTGAATGTACAATTGTGTAAGCGTGCCTTGCAATACAGCTCAAGTAATATAGCTAGCTAACTATTTATTTATTTGATTATTGTGTAGTGGAGGATAAAAATTACTGTATGCCTATGGATGTGGAGCTGTGTAGCCAATCTGTGTATGGACCCTAAAACGTTTGTTATGAATATTAGTTCAGAATCTATGAACCTCAGCTATCATAGTTGTTGTATCGACTTCAAGTCTGAATGGGATTAATGAAGCCTATAGATTGAGTAGAATATAGTAACTTTATTGTGCCAAGGATGCAAGTCCTATATACAGTGCCTTGCGAAAGTATTCGGCCCCCTTGAACTTTGCGACCTTTTGCCACATTTCAGGCTTCAAACATAAAGATATAAAACTGTATTTTTTTGTGAAGAATCAACAACAAGTGGGACACAATCATGAAGTGGAACGACATTTATTGGATATTTCAAACTTTTTTAACAAATCAAAATCTGAAAAATTGGGTGTGCAAAATGATTCAGCCCCCTTAAGTTAATACTTTGTAGCGCCACCTTTTGCTGCGATTACAGCTGTAAGTCACTTGGGGTATGTCTATCAGTTTTGCACATCGAGAGACTGAAATTTTTTCCCATTCCTCCTTGCAAAACAGCTCGAGCTCAGTGAGGTTGGATGGAGAGCATTTGTGAACAGCAGTTTTCAGTTCTTTGCACAGATTCTTGATTGGATTCAGGTCTGGACTTTGACTTGGCCATTCTAACACCTGGATATGTTTATTTTTGAACCATTCCATTGTAGATTTGGCTTTATATTTTGGATCATTGTCTTGTTGGAAGACAAATCTCCGTCCCAGTCTCAGGTCTTTTGCAGACTACATCAGGTTTTCTTCCAGAATGGTCCTGTATTTGGCTCCATCCATCTTCCCATCAATTTTAACCATCTTCCCTGTCCCTGCTGAAGAAAAGCAGGCCCAAACCATGATGCTGCCACCACCACCATGTTTGACAGTGGGGATGGTGTGTTCAGCTGTGTTGCTTTTACGCCAAACATAACGTTTTGCATTGTTGCCAAAAAGTTCAATTTTGGTTTCATCTGACCAGAGCACCTTCTTCCACATGTTTGGTGTGTCTCCCAGGTGGCTTGTGGCAAACTTTAAACAACATTTTTTATGGATATCTTTAAGAAATGGCTTTCTTCTTGCCACTCTTCCATAAAGGCCAGATTTGTGCAATATACGACTGATTGTTGTCCTATGGACAGAGTCTCCCACCTCAGCTGTAGATCTCTGCAATTCATCCAGAGTGATCATGGGCCTCTTGGCTGCATCTCTGATCAGTCTTCTCCTTGTATGAGCTGAAAGTTTAGAGGGACGGCCAGGTCTTGGTAGATTTGCAGTGGTCTGATACTCCTTCCATTTCAATATTATCGCTTGCACAGTGCTCCTTGGGATGTTTAAAGCTTGGGAAATATTTTTGTATCCAAATCCGGCTTTAAACTTCTTCACAACAGTATCTCGGACCTGCCTGGTGTGTTCCTTGTTCTTCATGATGCTCTCTGCGCTTTTAACGGACCTCTGAGACTATCACAGTGCAGGTGCATTTATACAGAGACTTGATTACACACAGGTGGATTGTATTTATCATCATTAGTCATTTAGGTCAACAGAGATCCTCACTGAACTTCTGGAGAGAGTTTGCTGCACTGAAAGTAAAGGGGCTGAATAATTTTGCACGCCCAATTTTTCAGTCTTTGATTTGTTAAAAAAGTTTGAAATATCCAATAAATGTCATTCCACTTCATGATTGTGTCCCACTTGTTGTTGATTCTACACTAAAAAATACAGTTGTATATCTTTATGTTTGAAGCCTGAAATGTGGCAAAAGGTCGCAAAGTTCAAGGGGGCCGAATACTTTCGCAAGGCACTGTAGGTTATGGAGTGGGCCGACCAGGTAAGTAACTGACCTTGAAACAGGTCTCGGCAGTGGTGGTCAGCTAGTGAAGAGGTCCCTAAGTGATCATGTCACGTAGCCTAGGAAAGTCGTCTCCTTACTGAATTTGAAACTGAGGGAAAGCCAAATAAAAAATTAATAAGAAAAGTGCATCCACCGACGAAGTGCTTTGAAGCAGGTGCAATTTAGATGGGGCTGAGTTCAAGACTAAGCGAAATTATAACCCCTGGCTTTTCAAGCAAGATTCAACATGCAAAAAGATCGTGAATTTGGGCCCGGAAAAGACTGGAGAGCTTAAACTAGCAATGGAGTGGGTGGAATGTACAGTAACATCCTCTGCCTCCGATGTAAAAAAGCAACAAAGAGCAGTTAGAAAAAAGGTTTTGTAACATGCCTAAATTAAGGCCCATTTAGCGCCAAAATGCATTGTAGACAAGGCTAAAGGGGACACCTTAACACAGGTTGTAGTTAACACTCAAAATAAAAACAGACACTACAGTCAGAGTCTTCCTAACAGCTTACAAAGAAGTTAAAAGTCACTGCTCACGATTTTGAGCAATAAATTGACTCAGGAGTTAAATGGACTTGACATGGGGAGAATTCTCCATTTCAATGTTGCTTGCTCCAACATACAGCAACATACAAAAACTATTTGAAAGAATAGTACAGAGCTCTCCCAAAATCAGCCTAATGCTCGATGAGTCTACTAGTTTGAGTAAAAAGTACCTTGCTCATATACATCAGCTCGCAGATATAGACGTACCAGCAAACATTTTTGCTGATCTTGTGGAACTAGAGGATTTCTCTGCTGGCGGAATTGTCTGTAATCTGTTATCTGCATTAGAGGGTGTAAAGTTTACTGAGGACATGTGATGGTGCGTCTGTCATGCTGGGACGCAAGAGCGGAGTAGCAACAAGGCTCCAGGCCCTCTTCCCTAATAACTGCTCTGCACACAGGCTTGAGCTCGCACTAGGTGATGTGGTAAAAGAGATGGGAGCTATCAATCATTTTAAAATACTTATGGACAAGCTATATGCGCTTTATAGCGTATCCAACAAAAATGTTTAGACATTCAGATGTGCAAAATTGGCAGCATCTATATATAGTTAAATGTACATATCGAAGATACACATGCTGATCCACAGAATCTTTTCTGGTGTCTAATTTCAAAGGATAAAGCTAAGAACATTAACTTCATAGCTAACACTATATTTATACCAATTTTACTGTAACGTGTACTCTAAGAATCGGGAATTCAGAATTCATAACATTTGTCCACATGGAAAACTAAAGGCATAGAAACCATAAATTACTTGGCAATAGGAAATACATTTATTTCCTTGACAGAATTAAAAAGCAATTTTGGGCAGACCAATGTAGATATTTTCAAATACATGTAACTTTAATATCAAGACATTTTGATTTGAAATATTTTGGAAGGATATTCATATGATGGTAAGATACACTACTGGTCAAAAGTTTTAGACCACCTACTCATTCAAGGGTTTTTCTTTATTCGAACTATTTTCTACACCGTAGAATAATAGTAAAGATATCAAACCTATGAAATAACACATATGGGATCATTTAGTAACCCAAAAAGTGACATCTTTGCATACTCTTGGCATTCTCTCAATCAGCTTCAGGAGGTCACCTGGAATACATTTCAATTAACAGGTGTGCCTTGTTAAAAGTTAATTTGTGGAATGCATTTCAGCCAATCAGGTGTGTTGTAACAAGGTAGGGGGATATACAGAAAATCTCAAAAACTATCAAGCGCTATGATGACCACCACAGGAATGGAAGACCCAGAGTTACCTCTGCTGCATAGGATAAGTTCATTCGAGTTACCAGCCTCAGAAATTGCATTGCAAATGAATGCTTCACGGAGTTCAAGTAACAGACACATCTCAACATCAACTGTTCAGAGGAGACTGTGTGAATCAGACCTTCATGGTCGAATTGCTGTTAAGAAACAACTACTAAAGGACACCAATAATAAGAAGAGACTTGCTTGGTCCAAGAAACACGAGCAAGAGACAGACCGGTGGAAATTTGTCCTTTGGTCTGGAGTCCAAATTTGAGATTTTTGGGTCCAACCGCCGTGTCTTTGTGAGACGCGGTGTGAGTAAACGGATGATCTCTGCATGTGTATTTTCCACCGTAAAGCATGGAGAAGGAGGTGTTATGTTGTGGGGGTGCTTTGTTGGTGACCCTGTCTGTGATTTATTTATAATTCAAGTCACACTTAACCAGCATGGCTACCACAGCATTCTGCAGCGATACGACATCCCATCTGGGTTGGGCTTAGTGGGACTATCATTTGTTTTTCAACAGGACAATGACCCAACACACCTACAGGCTGTGTAAGGGCTACTTGACCAAGAAGGAGAGTGATGGAGAGCTGCATCAGATGAACTGGCCGTGTGGCGTCCAGTCCCGATCCATTGCCAGAGCCTTCCTCTGCACCGGTGCTCATGCCAGGCACGGCGTCCAGTCCCGCTCCATGGCCGGAGTCTTCATCTGCGCCGATGCCCAGTCCAGGCACGGCGTCCAGTCCCGCTCCATGGCCAGAGCCATCCTCTGCCAAGTCCGGGCATGGCATTCAGCTCGGCTTCAGGGTCAGATCCTCGGTCTGATCACCGGAGCCGCCACTGACGCTAGTTGCCCACCCTAACCCTCCCCATCTAGGTTGAGGTTTTGCGGTCAGAGTCCACACCTTTTGGGTGGTACTGTCACACCCTGCCCATAGAGAGCTCTTGGGGTTCTCTATGCTGCAATAGGTCAGAGCGTGACTAGGGGGTGTTCTAGTCTTGAATTTCTATGTTGGTGTGAGTATGGTTCCCAATTGGAGGCAGCTGATGATCGTTGCCTCTAATTGGGGATCATACTTAATGTGGTCCTTTTCCCACCTGCGTTTGTGGGATATTGTTTCATTTTGGTTTAGGTCTATGTGCGGTACGAACTTCGCGTTCGTTTATTCTTTGTTGTTTTTTTGACGGTTCACTTTAATAAATATTTGGAACTCTACTCACGCTGCGCCTTGGTCCGCTCATTATGTATACGACGAATGTGACAGCTAGACAACCATTTTTAAGTCTTGTCATAGATTTTCAAGGAAATTTAAGTTAAAACTCAGGAACATTCACTGTCTTCTTGGTAAGCAACTCCAGTGTAGATTTGGCCTTGTGTTTTATGTCATTGTCCTGCTGAAAGGTGAATTAATCTCCCAGTGTCTGGTGGACAGCAGACTGAACCAGGTTTTCCTCCAGGATTTTTCCTATGTTTAGCTACATTCCGGAAATTATTTTTACTCAGAAACATTTGCCAGTCCTTACATGATACAGCCACCACTATGCTGGAATATATGAAGAGTGGTATTCAGTGATGTCTTGTATTGGATTCATTTTCACTCTGTTGGTATTGTTGAGTAGCTACAATATTGTTGATCCATCCTCAGTTTTCTCTTATCACAGCCATTAAACTCGAACTGTTTTAAAGTCACCATTGGCATCATAGTGAAATCCCTGAGCGGTGTCATTCCAGAATTTATTTAGGCTTGCCATAACAGAGGGGTTGAGTACTTATTGACTCAAGACATTTTAGCTTTCATGTATTTGTTAAAATATTGAAAAACATAGTTCTACTTTGTCATTATGGGGTATTGTGTGTATCCCAGTGTCATTATGGGGTATTGTGTGTAGGCCAGTGTCATTATGGGGTATTGTGTGAAGGACAGTGTCATTATGGGGTATTGTGTGTATCCCAGTGTCATTATGGGGTATTGTGTGTAGGCCAGTGTCATTATGGGGTATTGTGTGAAGGACAGTGTCAATATGGGGTATTGTGTGTAGGCCAGTGACCAAAAAAATCTCAATTTAATCCAAGGCGTGTGAATACTCTCTGAAGACACTGTAAAATCACTGGCCACTAGGAGTGTCGCCTCTTGATGTGCATTTTCCTGTTTGCTGATGGCCTTATACAGCTCATTGAGTGGGACCTTACATGCTGACCAGACTGCTCGCGTACGTGAGTCCGCCATTAAGCGCATGTTGATTTTGTCTACCCATACCAGGACACGCAGGTTGAAATATCAAAACTAACTCTGAACCAACTATATTCATTTGGGGACAGGTCGAAAAGCATTAAACATTAATGGCAATTTAGCTAGCTAGTTAGCTGTTGCTAGCTAATTTGGGATATAAACATAGGGTTGTTATTTTACCTGAAATTCACAACATCCTCTACTCCGACAATTAATCCACAGATAAAAGGGTAAACCGAGTTTGTATCGTTTCCAATCTCTCCTCCTTCAGGCTTCTTCTTCTTCTTCTTCTTCTTTTGACTATATGGTGGTTGACAACCAACTTTAAGGTGCATTACCACTACCAACTGGACTGGAGTGTGGACCTCAGTTCATCTTTCAATCACCCATGTGGGTATATGCTCCTAAAAACAAATGAGGATACTTGCAGCGAGTCAAGCGTCACAAATAGAACCAAGTTATATTTTAGCGCCTGGCTATAATGACACGAGCGGTGAGGCCAGCATGTTAGCGCCATCATCGGTTTGTGGTGGTAAATAGACAGCTACGAAAAATATAGATAAACTCCCTTGGTAAATAGTATGGTCTGCAGGTTATCATGATGTATTCTAACTCAGGCGAACAAAACCTTGAGACTTCCTTAACATTAGAGATAGCATACCAGCTGTTGTTAACAAAGAGACACACACCTCACACAAAGCTGCCGTCCGGTCTTGACGATTTTTATTTAATTTATATTAAACTAGGCAAGTCAGGTAAAAACAAATTCTTATTTACAATGACGGTCTACCCCGGACAATGCTGGGCCAATTGTCAGCAGCCCTATGGGACTACCAATCACAGCCAGATGTGATACAGCCTGGATTTGAACAAGGGACTGTAGTGACGCCTCTTGTGCTGAGATGCAGTGCCTTAGACCGCTGCGCCACTCAGGAGCCCGATGCCTAGATAAAACAGCTAGAACATTATCCATATCCTTGTTCAGCCACGACTCCAAGAAACATAGGATATTACAGTTCTTCAGGTCCCATTGATATGATAGTTTCGAACAGAGATCGTCCAGTTTGTTCTCTAGTGATTTTACATTTGCCAATAGAACAGATGGTAGATGCTGGTTTATTTACTAACTGACGTAGTCTCATCAGGGAGACCGCTCTTTTTCCTCTCTTGCGCCGTCTCTTCCTCTATTGAATCCTGGGGACTAGGGCCTGGTCTGGAATTAGCAGTACATCCACAGCTGCTGACTAGATGAAGTAGAAATCTTCATCCCAATCAACGTTAGTGTTCGCTGTTCTGATGTCCAGAAGCTGTTTTTGGTTATAGGAAATGATGGCGGAAATAAGATAAAATACACACCAAAAAACTCCTTGATTTACTGTGTACAAAGGCAAGAAAACGATCAGACATTCTGAAATGTATTTAAGCATTTTACCATTGTTGTTCTGCTATAGGTACATTTAACCACAGTTCCCAAAAATGCTTGTACTTACTTGATTGAGAACTGTAACAATTATATACTGTATGTACGAATAGTTTGAATCTCTGGCATGCATAGTGGATTTTTAATGAAGAAGACAACAGTTTGCCTTTAGGGGAACACGGGGGTGTGTTTGACCATTTCAGCCAAACCTACAAATTAAACACTGTACTTAATACCAGGGTTTGGAGGAAGCATTTAAATTGTCTAGACATGGTGTGTCATATGCCATATTTAAACAAAGGTTACATCCCAAATGGCACCCTAAATAGCTATTTTAATGCGTTATGCAATGCTTTGTTTGATGTTGGTTGAAGCAAGCTCTCCTTGCTCCAAAATATGAAGCAATGTTGACATGACTTGTGGCATTACTGGCCTAATATAAGAGATAATGGTTGTTTATACTGCATGTGTCACGGTGAGTGAATGAGGACCCAAAAGCGAATTAACTTAACAGAGCTTCTTTAATAACCAAACATCGGTAGGTTTAGACAGACCGGCAGATTCCGACAGGACAGGACAAGGTTACAGCAAACATGACGATAGTCTGGTTCAGGCATGAAACACAACAAACAAGAATCCGACAAAGACAGGAGCAGAAACAGAGAGAGATATAGGGACCTAATCAGAGGGAAAAAGGGAACAGGTGGGAAACGGGGTGAATGGGTAGTTAGGAGGAGACAAGGAACAGCTGGGGGAAAGCGGGGGAGAAAAGGTAACCTAATACGACCAGCAGAGGGAGACAGGGTGAAAGGAAAGGACAGAAAGACACAACATGACAATACATGACAGTACCCCCCCACTCACCGAGCGCCTCCTGGCGCACTCGAGGAGGAAACCTGGCGGCAACGGAGGAAATCCTCGATCAGCGCACGGTCCAGCACGTCCCGAGAGGGAACCCAACTCCTCTCCTCAGGACCGTACCCCTCCCAATCAACGAGGTACTGGTGACCACGGCCCCGAGGACGCATGTCCAAAATCCTGCGGACCCTGTAGATGGGTGCGCCCTCGACAAGGATGGGGGGGGGGGGGGAAGACGAGCGGGGGCGCGAAGAACGGGCTTGATACAGGAGACATGGAAGACCGGGTGGACGCGACGAAGGTATCGCGGAAGAAGAAGTCGAACTGCGACAGGATTAATGACCCGAGAAATACGGAACGGACCAATGAACCGCGGGGTCAACTTGCGAGAAGCCGTCTTAAGGGGAAGGTTCTGAGTGGAGAGCCAAACTCTCTGACCGCGACAATATCTAGGACTCTTAGTTCTACGCTTATTAGCAGCCCTCACAGTCTGCGTCCTATAACGGCAAAGTGCAGACCTGACCCTCTTCCAGGTGCGCTCGCAACGTTGGACAAAAGCCTGAGCGGAGGGGACGCTGGACTCGGCGAACTGAGATGAGAACAGCGGAGGCTGGTACCCGAGGCTACTCTGAAAAGGAGATAGCCCGGTCGCAGACGAAGGAAGCGAGTTGTGGGCGTATTCTGCCCAGGGGAGCTGTTCTGACCAAGACGCAGGGTTACGAAAAGAAAGACTGCGTAAGATGCGACCAATAGTCTGATTGGCCCGTTCTGCTTGACCGTTAGACTGGGGGTGAAAGCCGGAAGAGAGACTGACGGAAGCCCCAATCAAACGGCAAAACTCCCTCCAAAATTGAGACGTGAATTGCGGACCTCTGTCCGAAACGACGTCTGACGGAAGGCCATGAATTCTGAAAACATTCTCGATGATGATTTGTGCCGTCTCTTTAGCAGAAGGAAGCTTAGCAAGGGGAATGAAATTAGCCGCCTTAGAGAACCTATCGACAACCGTAAGAATAACAGTCTTCCCCGCTGACGAAGGCAGTCCGGTGACAAAATCTAAGGCGATGTGAGACCACGGTCGAGAGGGAATGGGAAGCGGCCTGAGACGGCCGGCAGGAGGAGAGTTACCGGACTTAGTCTGCGCGCAGACCGAACAAGCAGCCACGAAACGACGCGTGTCATGCTCCCGGGTGGGCCACCAAAAACGCTGGCGAATGGAAGCAAGCGTACCCCGAACGCCAGGGTGGCCGGCTAACTTGGCAGAGTGAGCCCACTGAAGGACGGCCAGACGAGTAGGAACGGGAACGAAAAGAAGGTTCCTAGGACAAGCGCGCGGCGACGGAGTGTGAGTGAGCGCTTGCTTTACCTGCCTCTCAATTCCCCAGACAGTCAACCCGACAACACGCCCCTCAGGGAGAATCCCCTCGGGGTCAGTGGAGGCTACTGAAGAACTGAAGAGACGAGATAAAGCATCAGGCTTGGTGTTCTTAGAGCCCGGACGATAAGAAATCACGAACTCGAAACGAGCGAAAAACAGCGCCCAACGCGCCTGACGCGCATTAAGTCGTTTGGCAGAACGGATGTACTCAAGGTTCCTATGGTCAGTCCAAACGACAAAAGGAACGGTCGCGCCCTCCAACCACTGTCGCCATTCGCCTAGGGCTAACCGGATGGCGAGCAGTTCGCGGTTTCCCACATCATAGTTACGTTCCGACGGCGACAGGCGATGAGAAAAATACGCGCATGGGTGGACCTTGTCGTCAGAGAGGGAGCGCTGAGAAAGAATGGCTCCCACGCCCACCTCTGACGCGTCAACCTCGACAACGAACTGTCTAGAGACGTCAGGTGTAACAAGGATAGGAGCGGATGTAAAACGATTCTTGAGGAGATCAAAAGCTCCCTGGGCGGAAACGGACCACTTAAAGCACGTTTTGACAGAAGTAAGGGCTGTGAGAGGAGCTGCCACCTGACCGAAATTACGGATGAAACGACGATAGAAGTTCGCGAAGCCGAGAAAGCGCTGCAGCTCGATGCGTGACTTAGGGGCGGGCCAATCAATGACAGCTTGGACCTTAGCGGGATCCATCTTAATGCCTTCAGCGGAAATAACAGAACCGAGAAATGTGACGGAGGAGGCATGAAAAGTGCACTTCTCAGCCTTCACAAAAAGACAATTCTCTAAAAGGCGCTGGAGGACACGTCGAACGTGCTGAACATGAATCTGGAGTGACGGTGAAAAAAATCAGGATATCGTCAAGGTAAACGAAAACAAAGATGTTCAGCATGTCTCTCAGGACATCATTGACTAATGCCTGAAAGACAGCTGGAGCGTTAGCGAGGCCGAAAGGAAGAACCCGGTATTCAAAGTGCCCTAACGGAGTGTTAAACGCCGTCTTCCACTCGTCCCCCTCCCTGATGCGCACGAGATGGTAAGCGTTACGAAGGTCCAACTTAGTGAAAAACCTGGCTCCCTGCAGGATCTCGAAGGCTGAAGACATAAGAGGAAGCGGATAACGATTCTTCACTGTTATGTCATTCAGCCCTCGATAATCTATGCAGGGGCGCAGAGACCCGTCCTTCTTCTTGACAAAAAAAAACCCTGCTCCGGCGGGAGAGGAGGAGGGGACTATGGTACCGGCGTCAAGAGCTACAGACAAATAATCCTCGAGAGCCTTACGTTCGGGAGCCGACAGAGAGTATAGTCTACCCCGGGGGGGAGTGGTTCCCGGAAGGAGATCAATACTACAATCATACGACCGGTGTGGAGGAAGAGAGGTGGCCCTGGACCGACTGAACACCGTGCGCAGATCGTGATATTCCTCCGGCACCCCTGTCAAATCACCAGGCTCCTCCTGTGAAGAAGAGACAGAGGAAACAGGAGGGATAGCAGACATTAAACATTTCACATGACAAGAGACGTTCCAGGAGAGGATAGAATTACTAGACCAATTAATGGAAGGATTATGACAAACTAGCCAGGGATGGCCCAAAACAACAGGTGTAAAAGGTGAACGAAAAATTAAAAAATAAATGGTTTCGCTATGATTACCAGAAACAGTGAGGGTTAAAGGTAGCGTCTCACGCTGAATCCTGGGGAGAGGACTACCATCCAGGGCGAACAAGGCCGTGGACTCCCTTAACTGTCTGAGAGGAATGTCATGTTCCCGAGCCCAGGTCTCGTCCATAAAACAGCCCTCCGCCCCAGAGTCTATTAAGGCACTGCAGGAAGCTGACGAACCGGTCCAGCGTAGATGGACCGACAAGGTAGTGCAGGATCTTGAAGGAGAGACAGGAGTAGTAGCGCTCACCAGTAGCCCTCCGCTTACTGATGAGCTCTGGCTTTTACTGGACATGAAGTGACAAAATGACCAGCAGAACCGCAATAGAGACAGAGGCGGTTGGTGATTCTCCGTTCCCTCTCCTTAGTCGAGATGCGGATACCTCCCAGCTGCATAGGCTCAGCTCCCGAGCCGGCAGAGGAAGATGGTAGTGATGCGGAGAGGGGGGCAACGGAGAGCGCGAGCTCCTTTCCACGAGCTCGGTGACGAAGATCAACCCGTCGCTCAATGCGAATAGCGAGTTCAATCAAGGAATCCACGCTGGAAGGAACCTCCCGGGAGAGAATCTCATCCTTTACCTCTGCGCGGAGACCCTCCAGAAGACGAGCGAGCAAGGCCGGCTCGTTCCAGCCACTGGAGGCAGCAAGAGTGCGAAACTCAATAGAGTAGTCAGTTATGGATCGATTGCCTTGACATAGGGAAGACAGGGCCCTGGAAGCCTCCTCCCCAAAAACAGATCGATCAAAAACCCGTATCATCTCCTCCTTAAAGTCCTGATACTGGTTAGTACACTCAGCCCTTGCCTCCCAGATTGCCGTGCCCCACTCACGAGCCCGTCCAGTAAGGAGAGATATGACGTAGGCGACACGAGCAGTGCTCCTGGCGTAAGTGTTGGGCTGGAGAGAAAACACAATATCACACTGGGTGAGGAACGAGCGGCATTCAGTGGGCTCCCCAGAGTAACACGGCGGGTTATTGATTCTGGGCTCCGGAGATTCGAAAGCCCTGGAAGTGGCCGGTGGATCGAGGCGGAGATGGTGAACCTGTTCTGTGAGGTTGGAGACTTGGGTGGCCAGGGTCTCAACGGCATGTCGAGCAGCAGACAATTCCTGCTCGTGTCTGCCTAGCATCGCTCCCTGGATCTCGACGGCTGAGTGGAGAGGATCCGAAGTCACTGGGTCCATTCTTGGTCGGATTCTTCTGTCACGGTGAGTGAATGAGGACCCAAAAGCGAATTAACTTAACAGAGCTTCTTTAATAACCAAACATCGGTAGGTTTAGACAGACCGGCAGATTCCGACAGGACAGGACAAGGTTACAGCAAACATGACGATAGTCTGGTTCAGGCATGAAACACAACAAACAAGAATCCGACAAAGACAGGAGCAGAAACAGAGAGAGATATAGGGACCTAATCAGAGGGAAAAAGGGAACAGGTGGGAAACGGGGTGAATGGGTAGTTAGGAGGAGACAAGGAACAGCTGGGGGAAAGCGGGGGAGAAAAGGTAACCTAATACGACCAGCAGAGGGAGACAGGGTGAAAGGAAAGGACAGAAAGACACAACATGACAATACATGACAGCATGTGCAAATACTGTGTGTAAATAGGGCATGACAGAGATGGTTTGACATCCATTGCATTGCAATACAGATACAGTACATCAATTAGAAAATACTATACAACCAAAGGGATGGCCATGCTACGTTCTGGATGAGTTTCATTGTGTCAGACCCTGTGGTGTATTCATTAGTGCACACCATTGCAAACCGTAGCAAGACATTTTGAAACTGAAAACATTTTGAATCAAAAAGTTCAGATTAGTCCCTCCCTATTTCGGTCTATTTGCTTCCAGTCGGTTCCTACTGAATACACCCCAGGAGATACTCTGAGCCTAAAGGTAAGAAACATTCATACTTTTTGTCAGCAGTCAAAATGTTACACATTTCATTTAAATCCACATTAAGGATCAAAATACATCATATTACATTTTCCCCTTAGGAAATGGTGTATGTAAATACCTTGTATTTCCATATTCTCCATTGAAGGGCAGTTGTTCCTCTAGTCTGAAGTAACTCATGAGATTTAAGTTGAGCAAGTTTAAGGCCTACAACCTAACATGATCTGCAATGATAGTCTTACATGCAGTGTCTTCAGAAAGACCCCTTGACTTTTTCCACATTTTGTAAGGTTACAGCCTTATTCTAAAACTGACTAAATTAATTTTTTCCCTCATCAACCTACAGACAATACCCCTTAATGACAAAGAAAACACGTTTTTTAGAAATGTTTGCTAATTTATAAAAAAAAATCAAAAACGGAGAACCTCCCCTAGTACACTGGAGGTCGAGGCTAGGTCCCCCTGTCCATATCCAGTGGCAAGAAAATGTATTTGAACCCTTTGGAATTACCTGGATCTTTGCATAAATTGGTTATCAAATTTCATCTGATCTTCATCTAAAGTCACAACAATATACAAACATAGTGTACTTAAACTAATAACACAACATTTTTGTATTTTTATTGTCTATATTGAATACATAATTTAAACATTCACAGTGTAGGTTGGAAAAAGTATGTGAACCCATTGACTAATGACTTCTCCAGAAGCTAATTGGAGTCAGGAGTCAGCTAACCTGGAGTCCAATCAATGAGATTAGAGATGTTGGTTAGAGCTGCCTTTTCCTATAAAAAACACTCACAAAATGTGAGTCTGCTAGTCACAAGAAGCATTGCCTGATGTGAACCATGCCTCAAACAAAAGAGATCTCAGAAGACATAAGACCTTGATGTTCATCAGTCTATGGTAAGACAAATTGTCTATAAATGGAGAAAGTTCAGCACTGTAGCTACTCTCCCTAGGAGTGGCCGCTCTGCAAAGATGACTGCAAGAGCGCAGCACAGAATGCTCAATGAAGTTAAGAAGAATCCTAGAGTGTCAGCTAAAGACGTACAGAAATCTCTGGAACATGCAAACATCTTTGTTGATGAGTCTAGAATACATAAAACACTAAACCAGAATGGTGTTCATGGGAGGACACCACGGAAGACTGCTGTCCAAAAAAAACATTGCTGCAAGTCTGAAGTTTGCAAAAGTGCACCTGGATGTCCCCAGCGCTACTGGCAAAATATTCTGTGGACAGATGAAACTACAGTTGAGTTGTTTGGAAGGAACACATATAGACTGTTGTGTCCCTTTCCATATCATGTCCAATCAATTGAATTTACCACAGGTGGACTCCAATCAAGTTGTTGAAACATCTCAAGGATGATCACTGGAAAACAGGATGCACCTGAGCTCAATCAGTCTCATTTCAAAGGGTCTGAATACTTGTAAATAAGGTATTTCTGTTTTTGTTTTTTATAAATTAGCAAAATATTAAAAAAAAACTGTTTTTTGTCATTATTGGGTATTGTGTGTAGATTGCTGAGGATTGTTTTTCTTTCATCCATTTTAGAATAAGGCCAACTTAACCGAATTTGGGAAAATTCAAGGGGTCTGAATACTTTCCGAAGGCACTGTATAGCAATTAAAATAAGCTAATATTTCTCTGGGTTACTGAACTGTTATGCAGCTTTTGATATGTTGTCCAGTCATTGTTAAAACCACAGAAAGGTGACAATCTATTGGCTTTAGAGTAGACAAGAAGCAAATGAGGCTGTGGGAAAGTTAGATAAAACAAAAGTTACTCATAGCCTACCCATATGCGGTATACACTGAGTGTAAAAAACATTAGAAACACCTACTCTTTCCATGACATAGACAGACCAGGGGAATTCAGGGGAAATGTATATCTTATGTAGATGAAGGGGAGGAGACAGGTTAAAGAAGGATTTTTAAGCCTTGAGACATTTGAGACATAGATTATGTATGTGTGCCATTCAGAGGGCGAATTGGCAAGACAAAATATTTAAGTTCCTTTGAACAGGGTATGGTAGTAGGTGCCAGGCGCACCAGTTTGAGTGTATCAAGAACTGCAACGCTGCTGGGTTTTTCATATTTCACAGTTTCCCGTGTGTATCAAGAATGGTTCACCACACAAATGACATCCAGCCAACTTGACACAACTGTGGGAAGCATTGGAGTCAACATGGTCCAGCATCCCTGTGGAACGCTTTCGACACCTTGTAGAGTCCATGCTCCGACAAATTGAGGCTGTTCTGAGCGCAAAAGAGGGTCGCGACTCAATATTAGGAAGATGTTCCTAATATTTTGTACACTCAGTGTATATTCTTGATTAAATAGCAGTGACGTGCAGACAGGGTAGGCCGTTCCTGAGTCCAGTCACTATTAATGGACAGGGTCAGCATAGACATCGCTGCTTTGTCTAGCCTTCTTTAGTTGCATTGAGACAATTTAATATTTTGCACATGTATTGGGAAAGGGGATACCTAGTCAGTTGCACAACTGAATGTATTCAACCTAAATGTAATACCAAATACCTGAATGACTATGCTTGACCTCGTGATAATCAAATGCTTGGACACCTTCTCTGAACATAATTGTCCTTGGACACCTTCTCTGACACACGGAGAGCCTACTGGACCCTTTTCTGTTTGCATATAAACCAAGCCGTGGAGTTTAAGATCCACTGCTCTTCCTTCTTCATTAAATCTACATGGGTCTGGATAAACCACATTCATATGCCAGAAAACGTTTTGATGATTTTTCATCTGCCTTCAACAAATTAGATCCTGATATTCTGGTGAACAAACTTGCAACCACGGGCGTCAATGACCATCTCATCAATTGGATCCGGTGTTTTCTCACCAGTCGGGTTAGAAGAGTGGTTCAATGTGAATACATCGGACCCCCTAACCAACAATATAGGGGTACCCCAGGTCAGTGTTTTTTCGACAGTTCTGTTCACCCTTTACACTAACGGTTGCACCCAAATAACATCAGAATGTGCAACAGTAAAGTATGCAGATGATACAGCAATTGTTGGTCTAATAGAGGGGTCAGAGGATGACGACAGGACAGAAATAACACACTTCACTGAATGGTACAAGGAAAACAGACTCATTCTTAATGTAAAAACAAAACAAGGAAATTACAATAAACTTCAGAACTATAAAAGACGACACCAGGCCATTCCACATTGACTCAGAGCAAATAGAATCAGTTGAGCAATACAAATATCTTGGAACTATAATTGACTCAAAACTCTCCTAGACTGCAAACACAACAGATATACAAAAAGGGACAACAACGACTGTGTTTCATGAGATTAAATAAATATCAGGTCAATAAAAGAACAACCATAGTCTACACGTCCTTTTTTCAGTGTTCTCACTTTCTGTTTCCAAGCCTGGTACAATCAGCTATCCATCACAAATAAAAATCAACTACACAAATAGTAAAGCTGTCAAGCAAAATCAGTGGCATTAATCTCAAGAACATGGAAGCGCTGTTCTTGGAAAGCGTGGTGAGGGCAGAAGCGAGAATTGCCACCGGCCTGACAGTGCCAACTCCTACCATCAGGCCGTCAAAATAGAGTCCATCTTTACAAAACCGCCAGAGACCCATAAATCATTCATGCTCACCCCCCCCCCCCCCCCCCCCAGAAGTTACGAACTGAATTACAAACTGTATCCACATGTGTATTTTTTCTGTAGTTATTGCTTGTGATTGATGTATTTATGCACCTGTTGGTGATGCTGTACAGTTGTTTGTTGAGATGCAAGACAAATTTCCCAAAAGGAACACACAATAAAGAAATGATATCCACATCACCGGCACCCAGGGAGCAGTTGTTGTTGGGGGTTAACTGCCTTGCTCAAGGACAGAACGGCAGATTTTTCCAACTTGCAACATTTCATTTACTGGCCCAACACTTTTAACAGCTAGGCTATCTGCCACACTTATTGCCTAAAAATGTTGTGTGGGTGGAGTAAGCTTCTGCACATTTGGGTGTCTCCACATAACTTGTCGCTCGCATCCTTTTAACTGAACAAATCTAGCTAACTGCAAAAAGACCAGCCTGACAAATGGACACTATTGGACCCCAAAAAATATCCAATAATAATTTAGTGCTCCGTTTTGAGGGTTTGAAGAGTGAAATGTCAACTATAATGAAAGTTTAGACACGACAGGAGCAGAGGTAGCAAAAAATATGTTTTATTGTCACATAGACCGGATAGGTGCAGTGAAATGTGTTGTTTTACCAGCTGTAGTAATATTAGGGTTAAGTACCTTGCCCAAGGGCATATCAACAGATTTTTCACCTTGTCAGCTCGGGCAATGGCTTTAAACTCTAGGTTACATGCCACCCAAACAGAGGCTCTACGTACAACACGTCACATGACAGGAAACCACCATCTCCCTAGCTGTCAGGCAGGCAAACAGTGAGTACTGGACATTTGTCTGAAACGTCATTACCAATTCATACTTTTTAACTGGACTTTTACACATCTTGGACATTTATTTTTGCTTTGTGGATGGAATGACTTTTTGTGTCAGTGTGAAAATGGAACCAAAAGTGGCCTTGTGAATGTGTCTCCCTGCTGTGTGCATGCACAATAAATAATGGACATGGGGTTCTGCTGTGACTTCTACAACGTTCTCACCGAGAGATTCACCAGAGAGAATGGACTTAAGTAAAGGCCTAAATGCATTTTCCTTAGCAATTTGAGGGTCATTCTACGGTTAAATAATGAGACTAGACAGCATCCCTTCGAATGCATTTGATTCATCAAGCTAGGATTTAGTTTTAATGAGACACTTTAATGTTTTGAACTGTGTTTTTCAATTATTTAGATTGTTGATATGGACATTTCATTAGAACCTTAGTTATTACATATGTGTCTTTAATAATATTTCACATAACAATATTATGTGCGTGTTTGTGTATTTGCAGGTGCTGCACGTTGAAAGAATTGTAAATCCATTGTGAAAGGGTATGGAGTCTGCAATGCGAATTATTCAGGTTAAATGTGTCCATAAATTGGTATTTTTACTGCCACCTTGTAACTCTGGATGCTACATCGGTCTATGGCTGACCTGAGCTCAGTTGAGCAGTGTCATTTTTTCAGATTATGTGAAATATGCCACAATAGAAAACTTGTGTATCTTGGCTACATTGATATTGACATTTTTTTGTTGTCCATTTCGTATAATAGCCCATGTCATTTGTTGTTGGAGCTATCAGTTGTATGGTGAATTTGGGCTTCATCAAGGTTTATTTGTGAGTAAATATGGCTTTGATAATAGCCAGTGCTTACCCAGCCGCAGACCTCACCGCACGTCATTGTTAAATAGAGCAAGTCACTACTGTATTTTAACACTGCAAATATATTAAATATATCAGTGGATGACTGACTGGTGCAGTTTCCCGATCAGATTGAGGGGATTCGATTAATGCCCCGGGCGGACCG
Source organism: Oncorhynchus mykiss (assembly GCF_057628025.1). Classification (NCBI taxonomy): domain Eukaryota; kingdom Metazoa; phylum Chordata; class Actinopteri; order Salmoniformes; family Salmonidae; genus Oncorhynchus; species Oncorhynchus mykiss. Next base: position 25,601,735 of record NC_143028.1, on the reverse strand, counting down.
GGCTAGCGTTGATCGCATTCGCTTTGGAACAGAGCTGCCTCCTGGGCGTGAGCGAGGTGCCCCGTTTTGGCTGACAGCGAACTCAGCTCAAAGGAAAAGTGACGTGGAGTAATGAGTAATATTCTGTGTTTTCACATTCAAAGGTAATTGATTAAAAAAAAAAAAAAAAAAAAAAGCTTTACGTGCTGTCCCAATGAAAACTAGTTTGAAAATTCAAAAAAATATTTTATGGAAAACGATACAACGTGCTGCTTTGTTGACGCCATGGCTGAGCGGGTAGATTACCGTTCGATTTGAGGAGATAACTCCTTTTATACTACCACTTTTGCGAGTATGTCACAGGCCATAGCCCGGTGCACTTAATCGAAATCCCTCAATTGCTACGGTAATAAACTGCGTCGACTTCAGATTTTGCTATCCGATTGGCCAGACATCCTGTCACTGTTGCCTGTTCAAGTCTGGTGTTGACGTAATCCTGTCTGCATCCAAGCCCCGCCCCAATAAAACGCTATTCTGGATCCTCGGGACGTCCATGTCCTAAATCCTAACCCTAACTCCCACCCTTACCTGACCCCAACCCTAACCATATCAATATCGATAACCCTTACCTAACCCTAACCTTAACCCTTACATGAACCTTTTTAAATGTAAACTTCAATGGGAAAGGGACGTCCCAAGGATCCCAGATTGCATGGACCCCCCAATAGGAGCTCAGCCGACTTGGACTTGAAAGAGGTGGTGAGCTCAGAAGCCCAGCAGACAGACTGATACAAAGTAGCACAAGCTGTCTGTTCACAAACATCAGGGATACTGGAGTACCTACGGCAGGCTGCGGTCCGGGTAGGGGGAGGGGGAGGACGAAGGCAACTGAGACCCTAGACCACTGACTTCCACCCGCAGAAGACTTTACCGAGAAATAAAATATCGTATGTTTTTTTGTGATTCCTGCCCCGCGGCGCGCATGAAAAGTGAACTGGAGAGATATCCGAGCCGTTTTTCGTTTAGATTTCCAGATGTAAATGTTCAACTTCATGGGTCTAATAAACGGTACAGCGGCCATACAGACCAATGTATCCTGTACATGTAACTGCAAACGCTCGACTTCATTCCAAAGCATGGAGATCAGTAAGTACTTTTTGTAATGTTCAAGCGAACTATTGCTACTTTTCTGCACGTTTCTTTTCCACTTGGACTGACCACGCTTGATTGGGTCTATTAGCTCGCGTAGGCTTCCATTGCGTGGCAGGTAGGCAAACTATTAGATATCCCACCTCTTTATACTTTAAATTCAGCACAATTTCTGGCTGACTGCCCTGTTTTTTTGTGTGCAACGTTTGTCAGCCATATCATGAGTTAACTCCCAGCAAGCAACTTTTTGTCCTTAACATTGGGATTTTCGTCAACTGAACGTTTAACTGTCTGCCATTGTTTGACATGATGAAACGGAAGCTTATCTGATCGTCACAACAAAGTTTATTATTGTGCAGGTCAGACGTCTGGCTATCTCTGATATACACTAATTGATCCTAAATAAGTTCAATTAAACTTCCATAAAAGGTGTCTCAGTGAATATGTTTTATACTACAAACCTTGTAAATTAATTGTGTATGTCTATAGGCAATAAAAGCAAATTCAGGTTATTGAAGTGAGCTCTATTCACAAGTAAAATCTTGTACATACCATGCAGACAGTGATCCAAAATCTTCAATGGTGGAGTGACAGCAAACAGTGGTATTTTGGATATTTAAATCAATAGATTGATTTTTCAGACGGATGAATAATTGAATTAATAAACCCAATAAAATAGGGTAACAAATATAAATATGTTTTTATTAAATAGTGTAATTAGAGTCGAGGGGACATTTATTAAACATTAACAACAATAACAATACAATTATTTTCCCATCTAAATCAACTTGGACATGTTGACGTATGATGTGTGGTCTATTGATTGACTCATATTTTGGCAGGGGCAAGTGGAATTAATGTATCATCTTTGATGAATATTACTCTGACAGACCCTCTAGTCCCAAAAAGTAATTTAGGAGAAAAGAGGAATTTCCTCTAAAGACAGTTAAGCTAAGCTCTGCCTGCAAGAGCTGTGTGATGTTTTGTCTAGAGATGGAGGGGATAAAAATGAGAGATTGAGATGCTCCCTCATTTGATAAGTTTCCCAAAGGAGACAACCGGTCTATATATCTTAGAGAAAGATCTGGACATTTTGAATACCGCTATGTAATGGACTGTGAGCTCCTGTCTCCTTCTGCGTACAGTCTCCTCTTTTCCAGATAAATATTTTCCGCAAGGAACGAGCCAAAATGTCAGTATTTTTAGTGCTTGTGCAGAGTTGATGGAATTTTGAATGTGTCCTGCTCTTGGCTTCCCCATAATTAAGGTGCCCTCTTATATTCTGTCTGAAGTGCTTTGTTTTTCTGTGGTAGGGCAATTCTCAATTGAGATTAACTGTAAAGTGCATGTCTAAATACACTGTGAAGTCACTTCGTTTCGTCTAGACAGCCTGCCTAAACAACGAGATGTGGTGGATGCCCAAGCAAGCTTCAAAATCAGATGAACAGAAAATCTAAATACCACTGCCAGAATGAGGATATTATCTCTGTTTGCCTCTGTTAACCAAAAACCCAGTCTATTTGGGAATGCTCTCTGTCTTTCTCTCTCTCTGCGCATTTAAAATAATATGTTAAAATCTATTTCAATGCTTATTATCTGACTATGTGGGTGGGGTTGGCGGGGAGCTAATCTCAAGCTTCGATTTGGTGCTGTCTGGCGTTCTAAAGAGCACACATTTGGAAAACCAGTCGAATTTACAGTTCTATTTGGGATTACAGAAGTGAAAGCTACTGCACAACCCACAGTTTTCTCAGGATGGTATTTGTCACATTAGGCCTATACAATGCACTTATTCAGTACACAAGCTTCTCTTTCCCCCCTAATTTATTCAGTAACGCTTTAGCCTATACACTGAGAATAGCCCCCCACCCCTTTGCCCTCAGAACAGCCTCAATTTGTTGGAGTATGGACACTACAAGGTGTTTTTAGTGTTCCACAGAGATGCTGGCCCATGTTGACGTCAATGCTTCCCAGAGTTGTGTCAAATTGCCTGGATGTACTTTGGTTGGTGGACCATTCTTGATACACACGGGAAACTGTGGAGCATGAAAAACCCAGCAGCGTTGCAGTTCTTGACACAGACCGTTGCGCTTGGCAGCTACTATCATTCCCTGATCAAAGGCACGTAAATATTTTGTCTTGCCCATTCACCCTCTGAATGGCCCACATACGTAATCCATGTCTCAACTGTCTCAAGGCTTAAAAATCATTTTTTAAACCTGTCTCCTTCCCTTCATCTACACTGATTGAAGTGGATTTAACAATGACATCAATAAGGGATCATAGCTTTCAGAGCTGGGGTTCTTAATGTTTTGTACACTCAGTGTATGTCTATGCTTCCAATACTTCTCAACACTTAGCCTATTCATTTGATGCAATGATGATAAACACTGGTGGAAAATAGCTTTTGATGCACAATACCAAATTGTCTATGTCTATCATAAATACAAAGCTATTACCTTTTATGGCTATTTTGCTGTGCCCAGACTAGAAACCAAAAAACTATTTTAGGTTTCTTGATGTGACAAATCTCTGTTGATGATAATTTGATTCTGTCGAGGCTCTGATTTCTTCCCAGCAAGACAGACTCAGAGAGGAATCAAAAAGGACTTCCCCCAGTTCGAGATATCGACATCGTGATACTGTAATTAATCGTAATATGATACTCTCCCATTATACAAACATGAAGGGCAGAGGTTCAGCTTTTCTTTTAATCTGTTTCTCTCTCTCTCTCCCCAAAAATATAAATATGAGTTTGCCTTTAATAGGCATGTCAATGCTATCAGGGGTATAAGCTAGAGGTCGACCGATTATGATTTTTTAAATATATATATATATATATATATATATATATATATATATATATATATATATATGTATATACAGTGCCTTGCGAAAGTATTCGGCCCCCTTGAACTTTGCGACCTTTTGCCACATTTCAGGCTTCAAACATAAAGATAAACTGTATTTTTTTTGTGAAGAATCAACAACAAGTGGGACACAATCATGAAGTGGAACGACATTTATTGGATAAAATTATTCAGCCCCCTTAAGTTAATACTTTGTAGCGCCACCTTTTTCTGCGATTACAGCTGTAAGTCACTTGGGGTATGTCTCTATCAGTTTTGCACATCGAGAGACTGAATTTTTTTCCCATTCCTCCTTGCAAAACAGCTCGAGCTCAGTGAGGTTGGATGGAGAGCATTTGTGAACAGCAGTTTTCAGTTCTCTCCACAGATTCTCGAATGGATTCAAGTCTGGACTTTGACTTGGCCATTCTAACACCTGGATATGTTTATTTTTGAACCATTCCATTGTAGATTTTGCTTTATGTTTTGGATCATTGTCTTGTTGGAAGACAAATCTCCGTCCCGGTCTCAGGTCTTTTGCAGAGTCCATCAGGTTTTCTTCCAGAATGGTCCGGTATTTGGCTCCATCCATCTTCCCATCAATTTTAACCATCTTCCCTGTCCCTGCTGAAGAAAAGCAGGCCCAAACCATGATGCTGCCACCACCATGTTTGACAGTGGGGATGGTGTGTTCAGCTGTGTTGCTTTTACGTCAAACATAACGTTTTGCATTGTTGCCAAAAAGTTCAATTTTGGTTTCATCTGACCAGAGCACCTTCTTCCACATGTTTGGTGTGTCTCCCAGGTGGCTTGTGGCAAACTTTAAACAACACTTTTTTATGGATATCTTTAAGAAATGGCTTTCTTCTTGCCACTCTTCCATAAAGGCCAGATTTGTGCAATATACGACTGATTGTTGTCCTATGGACAGAGTCTCCCACCTCAGCTGTAGATCTCTGCAGTTCATCCAGAGTGATCATGGGCCTCTTGGCTGCATCTCTGATCAGTCTTCTCCTTGTATGAGCTGAAAGTTTAGAGGGACGGCCAGGTCTTGGTAGATTTGCAGTGGTCTGATACTCTTTCCATTTCAATATTATCGCTTGCACAGTGCTCCTTGGGATGTTTAAAGCTTGGGAAATCTTTTTGTATCCAAATCCGGCTTTAAACTTCTTCACAACAGTATCTCGGACCTGCCTGGTGTGTTCCTTGTTCTTCATGAGGCTCTCTGCGCTTTTAACGGACCTCTGAGACTATCACAGTGCAGGTGCATTTATACGGAGACTTGATTACACACAGGTGGATTGTATTTATCATCATTAGTCATTTAGGTCAACATTGGATCATTCAGAGATCCTCACTGAACTTCTGGAGAGAGTTTGCTGCACTGAAAGTAAAGGGGCTGAATAATTTTGCACGCCCAATTTTTCTGTCTTTGATTTGTTAAAAAAGTTTGAAATATCCAATAAATGTCGTTCCACTTCGTGATTGTGTCCCACTTGTTGTTGATTCTTCACAAAAAAATACAGTTTTATATCTTTATGTTTGAAGCCTGAAATGTGGCAAAAGGTCGCAAAGTTCAAGGGGGCCGAATACTTTCGCAAGGCACTGTGTATATATATATATATATATATATATATATATATATATATATATGTGTAATAATGACAATTACAACAATACTGAATGAACACTTATTTTAACTTAATATAATACATCAATTTAGTCTCAAATAAATAATGAAACATGTTCAATTTGGTTTAAATAATGCAAAAACAAAGTGTTGGAGAAGAAAGTAAAAGTGCAATATGTGCCATGTAAAAAAGCTAACGTTTAAGTTCCTTGCTCAGAACAAATGAAAGCTGGTGGTTCCTTTTAACATGAGTCTTCAATATTAAGAAGTTTTAGGTTGTAGTTATTATAGGACTGGTTCTCTCTATACCATTTGTATTTCATATACCTTTGACTATTGGATGTTCTAATAGGTACTTTTAGTATTGCCAGCCTAATCCCGGGAGTTGATAGGCTTGAAGTCATAAACAGCGCAATGCTTGAAGCACAGCGAAGAGCTGCTGGCAAACACAGGGAAGTGCTGTTTGAATGAATGCTTACGAGCCTGCTGCTGCCTACCATCACTCAGTCAGACTGCCCTATCAAATCATAGACTTAATTATAATATAATAACACACAGAAATACAAGCCTTAGTCATTAATATGGTCAAATCTGGAAACTATAATTTCGAAAACAAAACGTTTATTCTTTCAGTGAAATACGGAACCGTTCCGTATTTTATCTAATGGGCGGCATCCCTAAGTCTAAATATTGCTGTTACATTGCACAACCTTCAATGTTATGTCATAATTATGTACAATTCTGGCAAATTAATTACTGTCTTTGTTAGGAAATGGTCTTCACACAGTTTGCAACGAGCCAGGCGGCCCAAACTGCTGCATATACCCTGACCCTGCTTGCACAGAACGCAAGAGAAGTGAACAATTTTCCTAGTTAAAATAAATTCATGTTAGCAGGCAATATTAACTAAATATGCAGGTTTAAAAATATATAAAAAAATAGATTTTAAGAAAGGCGTTGATGTTTATGGTTAGGTACACATTGGTGCAACGACAGTGCTTTTTTCGCGAATGCGCTTGTTAAATCACCCGTTTGGCAAAGTAGGCTGTGATTCAATGATAAATTAACAGGCACCGCATCGATTATATGCAATGCAGGACAAGCTAGATAAACTAGTAATATCATTGACCATGTGTAGTTAACTAGTGATTGTTAAGATTGATTGTTTTTTTAAAAGATAAGTTTAATGCTAGCTAGCGTATTACCTTGGCTCCTTGATACACTCGCATAACAGGTAGTCAGCCTGCCACCGCAGTCTCCTCGTGGAGTGCAATTAATCGGCCATTCCGATGAATCGGTCGACCTCTAGTACAAGCCACAGTAAATGCTGCTCTACAACCAACTAACTAACAGCAGTTTGGTGTATACCTTGGAGGTGCAAAACCAACAGAGCAGTCTCGCCAACGCTAATGAGGCTTACAGACGTTAAATTCACCTTAAATGCACCCAAGGTTTAGAAACAAGGAAGGGTATTTGGCAAGGGTTGGTTGTCTCACTATTTTCAAAGGGAAATTAATTTCTCAATCAAGTGTAAACTTTAGATACCGAATATGATATGCTGTGGGTTCTGTCCATATTCTCGGCCAAAAGTTTGAAGAAATGATGGCTCCAGTGCAGTGAAGATAGGCATAATCATTTGTAGCTAAATAATAAAAAAATTAAATAGACTTAGTACCGTACCCTCTGTAATTCCATCTGCAGTTTGGATTTTTTTTTAAAGGCAAGGGCTTTTATTGTGGAAGGAGAATACACACACACACACACACACACACACACACACACACCTGTGAGCCAGGCTGGGAATCAGGCAGGCAAATCATTATTCTGCAGCCTCACTTTGGCGATGGGCAGGAAAACAGAAAGTGGGAACGTACCCAGCCACGGATCTGGTATTTGGCCGGATCCGGAACATCTCGTGGCATGAAAAATATATATTTTTAGTTTTTTCAATGTAAACATTATAAATAAAGCGGTCAAAGTTCATTCGTTAATTATCCTGCCCCTAAAAAAACAATGTAAAAAAGTAGATTTTCAGGCCTGGTCTGATATTCTAAGAGTTGATTTGGGTTGGGTCGGCATTGTAACTAGGGATGCACTGATATTACATTTTTGGCCGATACCGATAACTGATATTTTCCTTGCCAAAAACCCCCAGATATTTAATGTTTTAGCAGCCTTTTAAGCATTCTATTACAGTTAAATAGTTGAAACAGAGTGTCATATGTTCAGTTAGGAACAAATTGTTTAATAACTTGTAAATTAGAACAATTACACATCCATGAATGTATTTTATCGCACAACAGACACACATTTTAGCTGCCCGGGCCTTACAAAGATTCTTAAGTTGTTGGTGGCTCTTCTTACTATCCAATCTTGACAATATAGAGAAACTTAAATGCTTTGAAATGAATATTGGTTTAAACTAAAATGCAGTTAATCATTTTAGCTTTAACTGCTTCAAAAAAATGACTGTCTCGGCTGTCATAAACTGCTATAAATGGCACAACAAACTTTTCAAATGTGCTCAACTGATTTAACTAGTAAAATGAGAGAAAATGTACAACACATTTCATCTTTCATTATGGAAAAAAACAAACAACTGCTTTGTTTTAAACTAAATGAAAATTTTGACCTATACCAGCCATGAATGAACAACAGAAAAGCCATTGTGCTTAGTAAACATTCTTCCAGTGGCTCTAGATGGCTGGGTTACAATATGACTTTCCATTTACAACTTTAACATTTGGGGGAGGTTTTCCTTCACAAAGAGGACCTGCTCGGCTTTGTCACAAGAGAGTCTGTTTCTTTTTTCGTCTACAATGTGTGAAGCTGCACTGAAAAGGCACTTACTGTCCACACTAGTACAGGGAGCACCAAGATACTTGCGCGCAGCTTTAGCTAGGATGGGGAAACGGTGCTTGTTACTTCTTCATTTTCCTAATGCATCTTCATTACTAGGAATAGTAGGTTCTGTCAGGTATTCTAGTATCTGCAAATAATGGGAAAGGGGGGGTTAGTACATTTAATACAACATATTGCATTATTCTTGCATTCCAAAGGATCATTAGGCATATATCAACATTGGAAATGTTGGCCGATGTAGTAACAGAAAATGAAAATACAATGCGTCTTTCTCTCACAGAGACACACACACACACTGACTAAAAAGTTATTTTGTTGGCATTTACGTATGTCTCCATTACCAGTAAAACATAATCAAAATCAATTTCTTTCACTTTCTCCCCTCCTTGGGAAATAATAGCGTCACAAACATTGCATATGGCCTTTCTGTTATCTGCCTTTGAAACTTCAAAGTAGATCCACACAGCAGACATTGTGGGCAAGGTTAGGAATGCTGTTGTTGCACGTGTAGCGCTGTATTTTTTGTGACGTCATTACGTCACCTATCTACGTTATATAGGTATGCACTTCAGCTTTGACATCGTTTTTTCACATCGGCATTGAACTAGACATCGGCATATTTGGCTAATATTGGCCTATTCCGATATTGTCACCGATATATCCCGATACATCTCTAATTTTAACCTATGTTTGAGACCAACGCATGGCCGTGGTTATGGGAGAAGGAAAAAATGTCAAATATTTCAGAATAGCCTATTACACCATGATAAGGCCCATAATGTAGCCACAGAGGATCAATAGTTTCTTGAAAAAAATAGCCTAGCTGTGGACTGTCCAATAACAAGGCATAGCCTGCTGTCGGGAATGTGTGGCAAGTCTGTCAGTGAACAAACAACATGCAGTCAAAACAGGCCTTTCGCAATATTTCAATACAATTGCGGGAAAACACAAACTCCCGCAGAAAAGAGAAGACTAATCTTTCTGCTGTAGACTACGAAAATATTTGATCAACTTCCAAATATTGTTTTACAAAGTAAAACGCGTCAGCGAGTGGGCCAGTGAAACTGGAAAGTATTTTTAGGACTATAATTTCCTCCTCATATTGTAGCCTACAACATGTCTCCACACACCTAGGCCTAGGCTATTGATGGATTCGAGACAAGGTAGTTTTTATTGATCTCAGATTCTCAGTTTGTCACTGTCAAAGTAGCCTGTCATTTCGATCATTTCTGCTGTATTAAAAAATATTCTGCCAAAGTAGCCAGTCATGGAAAATGACATAGTATTGCATGAAATGCATTTATAAAAGGCCACATTCTTCCCGGACCCTAGGCTACTAAAAATGTTCCCCATGTGTGCAACTTCTGTAAGTGCCTCAACTCTACTGCTCTATGCCACTACGCAAATGCAATGCTTTATAATAAAGGGGATTTTTTTGTACCTCAGAGCTCCCCAGGTCACCTCACGCTCACTTTTTGTTCCGGCATCTCCCGATTTACAAATTTAAGCACTGGGCAAGAAGCGGGTCTGTCTGACTAGCTCTCATAGGTCTGAACTTCCGGTGACTGTCTGCGCAGAACTGAGAACAGCAAAGTACAGAGAACAGCTGCAGGTTGGCCGGAAAAATAATAACCCATTACAAAAACGCTCTGAAACGGAGAGTCGAAATGAGGAGGTACTATCTGAACATGCAGGACAGAGAGAAAGTAAGGGTGTTGCACCATCTCATTTTAGAGCGTTTGTGACTGCTTATTGGAAACCATTTTTAATCAAACCCTAATTTCCATATCACATTCTAGGAGGCTAGATTGTTGACTCAAGTTGAAGGACTGTAACTTTGTGGAGGTTACTATTTGCTTATACCTTCAAATGTACTCCCTCCCTGATCTTGTATGTACAGTAATTGCAGGGTAATATTATTTTAGTCACTCTCCTTAACCCTGAGTGCACACCCTTCACAGACACCTCCCCACATATCCGTGGGTTAGCAAGCTAGTATTATTATTATTTAAAAAAAAAAATTGTACCCCCTTTTTCTCCCCAATTTCGTGGTATCCAATTGTTGTAGTAGCTACGATCTTGTCTCATCGCTACAACTCCCGTACAGGCTCGGGAGAGACTGGTAGTTGGTAGTCATGTGTTCTCCGATACACAAACCAACTGCTTCTTAACACAGCGCGCATCCAACCCGGAAGCCAGCCGCACCAATGTGTCGGCAACCGTGCACCTGGCAACCTTGGTTAGCGCGCACTGCGCCCGGAACGCCACAGGAGTCGCTGGTGCACGATGAGACAAGGACATCCCTACCGACCAAGCCCTCCCTAACCCGGACGACGCTAGGCCAATTGTGCGTCGCCCCACGGACCTCCCGGTCGCGGCCGGTTACGACAGAGCCTGGGCACGAACCCAGGGACTCTGATGGCACAGCTGGCGCTGCAGTACAGCACCCTTAACCACTGCGCCACCCGGGAGGCTAAGCTAGTATTATTGATGATCTCATCAATACCATTCACTTCCCAGTCATAGAGAAAACACAGGCCTCTGCCCTTTGAAGTCTTCACTCATCTGCTCTGACACACTAGCTAGCCAAGCAGCTTTCATTTGCATTGGAAATGAGGTGAAGTCACAAGACCTGGCAAAACCTCGCAGCAAAACTTCACAAAGGGAGTCCTGACCGCATACCTTACTCACTCACTTACTCCCTCGCCCTGCTTCTTCTTCAACTCCCTACGGCTCTCTCTTTGGGTCCCATCGGGCACATGTGGGGACTTGCCTGTGAGGGATAAGGGTGCATTTTAAGGCTTTGCGAGCAAGCAGTTTGAGCTCCGAGATGTATGATGCTTTATATACCCTGCCCCCCCATCCCGTCTGTTGTTATCAGTCTAGTCCCGGTAGGGCTCCATAATGTGACCATTTAGTCGCATTTTGTGACCCTTTAACTTGTCTGTGCGAGTATCACATGGTGGGAGCTGCACATTCTACCTGGTCACCTTGATCAAAACGTCTATTTATTAAACAGTAAAGTGCATTATCCTCATGATTCCTGTAATAAAAGTGTCTGGCCTGCCGCTGCGCCTGCCTCTTTCGCTGGGGCCAGCGGCTGTAATGAGCGAGCCTCTCACATGCTCTTTCCACTCTCATGTGCCCCTCGTGATTTTATAACATTTCAAAATGCAATTGCGGGAACAAACACAACTTTGGAACCAACTAGTTGTCCATATTAAAGGGTCTCAGCTCTCTGTATGGATAATAGTTGTTTCCCTAGGGGATAGGCACTAACATGCATGGCCTTTGTTGTCTGATGCTGGCCAGAGTGCCAGACTGAATACTTTTTTGGGGGAGTTAGCATTTATTTGGGTTATTCAGTTCTGGGAAAAGAGGGACAGATAGAAGAGAGAGAGGGTATCAGTGTGTGTATAATGTTTGTGTGTTCATGTCATTTTACGTGTTTGTTTGCACACACGTCATGTATACAGTATACATGCTAGTAAGTGAGTGTGAGAGTGTGAACAAGTGTGTGTGTGCGCACATGTTCAACAGTAAGTGCACATCTAACAGTCAAACCCTTCTAGCTCACACACATCACCTCTCTCCCGATGATGTACTGTGGAATACCTTCTGTATTTTGAGAATCATGCCACTGTGTTCCCCTTTATCAACTCTCCTAAAATTCAATATCCACAGTGTGAAACTTTGTGCTGAAGCTCTTCACTCGAGATCTGCCTGGCAGCTTTTCATGGGTGTCTGAGGTGTGTGCTCGTAGTTTAAACTGACAACTCGGTGCATTCCGCATGTCAACCCATCTTACAAAAACAAGTAGTGATGAAGTCAATCTCTCCTCCATTTTGAACCAGGAGAGATTGACATGCATATCATTAATTGAAGCTCTGTGTACATTTAAGGGCCAGATGTGCTGCCCTGTTCTGAGACATTTGTAATTCTCCGAGGTCCCTCTTTGTGGCATCTGACCACACGACTGAACAGTATTCCTGGTGCGACAAAACTAGAGCCTATAGGACCTGCCTTGTTGATAGTGTTGTTAAAAAGGCAGAGCAGAGCATTATTATGGACAGCCTTGGCTGGAATTGGGTCAGAGACCTTGTTTAATTGTGTGTGCATGTGGGTGCGTGTGCGAGGATTGAGCTCAGCTGAGGGCAGCTGCAGCAAGCCTAGACGCTTGTCAGAGGTTGTCTGTCTGTCGAGCCCTCAGGATTTGTGTGTGCCTGTGCGTGCGTTTGTGCACGCTGGAACCGGTTGTGTTGGAACAGGGGGGGGGCTGTTTGACCACATCATTTAAGGTTATTGTGTCTGGTTCTAAAAACACACTTTTGCACACACACACCTTTCAAGCTCATCCTACTCCCATCTGGGAATTTTTATGACAAAGCATTTTGGTACAGCACTGTATCAACCACGAAACACAGGTACTTCTCCGTTCTGCAAAAGATCCCAAACAAAAACACAATTTCTTCTTTCACTCACCATCCTCCGTTTTGTCTCTCTTTCCTTGCCACTCTGAACATTTTGTGCCTTTTTTGTGACTGCGGGATCCAGAACTGTTCCATCAAAACTGTAACCACAACACTGAGAAGCACTGATTTGTGTGCTTCACCAGTTGCCTTTCTCTCTCCATTTAACACAGCCCACTCCACACCATAACAGCCCTACTTTCTCAATGAAATAGTTCTCTCTCTTCAAAACAACCAAACGGAAGAAGACTGAGAAAGAGAAAGAAAGATCTCAACCTGCCCAGAGCAGAGACGGCACATTATTGTTCTGCTAGGGCCTCCATTTTACCATCTTCTTCTTTTGGATTACTATATTTATATAGCAATACGCAAACCACATCACAGACTTTTGCAATCTCACCCCAGCCAAGGAATCTAGGCTCTCTGCTTGCTGCACACAGCTGTTTTACAGGCCACTCTGCTCTGTAATTCTGGCTTTATTTAGCCTGCCTGCACACACACAAACACTACGGAGAAGCTCGCCAACCTATTTGGAAGAGATCCATAATATTAACAGAATGTTGCTCCTCTCTCTATATCCCCTGACCCCAGTGAGAGATAATGTAGCAGGTGTAAAATAAGTAGAGAAGGGGCAAGTAGAGATGCCGCTGACAGTGGGCTTGTGAGATGCCGGACCTAAGGCACTTTTCTTGAACGTCCCTTGACTCTTGCCCTGTCAACAGACATCCCCCAAACAATAAAACCTGACTCTCGGAGAATGAGTGTATAACTGGTAAATAGTCGCTGATATTCAGTCAGGTGGCTAGCTAACGTTCCCTAGCTGGCTAGAAGGATGAAGTTTATAGATAACGTTAAACGGAGCCTGACCTCAACAGGAGCGTTGTCTGAAATTAACTTCTTATGTCTGGGGGGCAGTATTGAGTAGCTTGGATGAATAAGGTGCCCAGAGTAAACTGCCAGCTACTCAGGCCCATAGCTAAGATATGCATAGAAAACACTCTGAAGTTTCTAAAACTGTTTGAATGATGTCTGTGAGTATAAGAGATATCATATGTCAGGCAAAAACCTGAGAAAAAATCCAACCAGGAAATGGGAAACTGAGGTTTGTAGGTTTTCAAGTCTTTGTCTATCCAAGATACAGTGTAAATGGGGTCCAATTGCACTTCCTAAGGCTTCCACTAGATGTCAACAGTCTTTAGAACCTTGTTTCAGGCTTCTACTGTGAAGGAGGAGCGAATAAGACACCTGTTTGAACCAGGTGTCTGGTAGAATGCCATGAGCTAAGTCTTGCGCGGCCGTGAGAGCGAGCTGCGTTCCCTTTCATTTCTAAAGACAGGAATTGTCCGGTTGGAACATTATTGAAGATTTATGATAAAAACATCCTAAAGATTGATTCTATACATCGTTTGACATGTTTCTACAAATTGTAATGTAACTTTTTTGACTTTTCGTCTGGACCTAGTGCTTGTGAATTTGGATTTGTGAACTAAACACGCAAACAAAAAGGAGGTATTTGGACATAAATGATGGACTTTATCGAACAAAACAAACATTTATTGTAGAACTGTGATTCCTGGGAGTGCATTCCGATGAAGATCATCAAAGGTAAGTGAATATTTATAATGCTATTTCTGATTCCTGTTGACTCCACAACATGGCGGGTATCTGTATGGCTTGTTTTGGTCTCTGAGTGCTGTATTCAGATTATTCCATGGTGTGCTTTAGCTGTAAAGATTTTTTTAAATCTGACACAACGGTTGCATTACGGAGAAGTACATCTTTAATACCATGCATAACACTTGTATTGTCCTCAACATTTATGATGAGTATTTCTGTAAATTGATGTGGCTCTCGGCAAAATCCCCGGATGTTTTGGAAGCAAAACATTACTGAAAATAACGCGCCAATGTAAACTGAGATTTTTGGATATAAATATGAACTTTATCGAACAAAACATACATGTATTGTGTAACATAAAGCCCTATGAGGGCCATCTGATGAAGATCATCAAAGGTTAGTGATTAATATTATCTATATTTCTGCTTTTTGTGACTCCTCTCTTTGGCTGGAAAATTGGCTGTGTTTTTCTGTGACTAGGCGCTGACCTAACAATCGCATGGTATGCTTTTGTCGTAAAGCCGTTTTGAAATCGGACACTGTGGTGGGATTAACAACAAGTTTATCTTTAAAATGGTGTAAAATACTTGTATGTTTGAGGAATTTTAATTATGAGATTTCTGTTGTTTGAACTTGGCACCCTGCACTTTCACTGGCTGTTGTCAAATCGATCCCGTTAACGGGATTTCAGCCGTAAGAAGTTAAGCTAGCTGTAGTCTTTACAAAAGAGGGTCATTTACACTAACGTTCAAATGTTTGGGGTCACTTAGAAATTCCCTTGTTTTTTCCCCCTCTTGTCCATTAAAACAACATCAAATTAATTAATTCATTCATTCATTAAAAATTGATCAGAAATACAATGTAGACATTGTTAATGTTGTAAATGACTATTGTAGCTGGAAACAGCTGATTTGTTTATGGAATATCTACATAGGCATACAGAGGCCCATTATCAGCAACCATCACTCCTGTGTTCCAATGGCACATTGTGTTAGCTAATCCAAGTTTATAATTTTAAAAGGCTAATTGATCATTAGAAAACCCTTTTTCCAATTATGTTAGAACTGGCCTTCTTTAGAACCAGAATAGAACTCACAAAACACCAGGCTCAACGTCAACAGTGAAGAGCTGACTCCGGGATGCTGGCCTTCTAGGCAGAGTTACAAAGAAAAAGTCATATCTCAGACTGGCCAATAAAAAGAAAAGATTAAGATCTGCAAAAGAACACAGACTCTGGACAGAGCAACTCTGCCTAGAAGGCCAGCATCCCGGAGTCGCCTCTTCACTGTTGATGTTGAGACAGGTACTATTTTTAATGAAGCTGCTAGTTGAGGCCTTGTGAGGCGTCTGTTTCTCAGTCTAGACACTCTAATGTACTTGTCTTCTTGCTCAGTTGTGCGCCGGGGCCTCCCACTCCTCTTTCTATTCTGGTTAGAGCCAGTTTGGGCTGTTCTGTGAATCGAGTAGTACACAGTGTTGTACCAGATCTTCAGTTTCTTGGCAATTTCTCGCATGGAATAGCCTTCATTACTCAGAACAAGAATAGACTGACGAGTTTCAGAAGAAAGTGATGTGTTTCTGGCCCTTTTGAGCCTGTCATCGAACCCACAAATGCTGATGCTCCAGATAGTCAACTAGTCTAAAGAAGGCCAGTTTTATTGCTTCTTTAATCAGGACAACAGTTTTCAGCTGTGCTAACATAATTGCCAAAGGGTTTTCTAATGATCAATTAACCTTTTTAAATTATAAACCTGGATTAGCTAACACAACGTGCCATTGGAACACAGGAGTGATGTAGATATTCCAACTACAATAGTCATTTACAACATTAACGATGTCTACACTGTAGTTCTGACCAATTTGATGTTATTTTAATGTACAACTAAAATTGCTTTTCTTTCAAGGACATTTCTAAGTCACCCCAAACTTTTGAACGGTAGTGTAAATTCTCAACTAAATAACTTTGCTTTACAGAAAGTATTGAGACAGACACTGGTGTGGCAGACTGCAATGCAGGAGGCAAATGATACACATAGAGAGGAAGCAAGCAGAGAGAGAGGTTAGTAATACAGTGGTTCCCAAACTTGGGATCGGAGACCCTTGTGGGATCCCCTGCAATTGAATGGGGTCCCCTGAGAGAATCTGTTATCTTAGCAAAAATATGAATAAGTAGTTTCTCTTTTAAATTGGTATGGAATATGACATTTTCGAGTCAACTAAGGGCCTTTTGCACTGTAAGAATTAATGTCATTGTGTTGGAACAGCCTGCTGGACCTAATCTCATGTATATACAGCTCTCATGTATTAAACTGCTTAAAAGAGAGTAGTGACACAGTGGTGAGGCAAGCTGCAATACAGGAGGAGGCAGAGAGAGGACGCAGGGCAATATTGAAAGTTCGGCAGTGCTAGACCACCCAGGGGGCGAGATCTCTAGTTGTACTTACATTTCTATGTACTCACTCTGAAGGGCACATGACAAAAATTTGTTTGCACGGCTGAAGGATTAATAGGCATCAATTAACTTTTTTGTATATTCCCTTTATACCCGGATATTTTACCACATTTCTTCAGTAGATCCTGGTCAAGTAGCATGTCATCCGCATAAAGTGACACAATGCTCTAAGACCCTTCTTATTGCTATAGATAACAGCTCAATGGGGAAAAAGCAGAGTATTGTGCTAGAGATAATGAATATGAGATTGAAAAGTGGCGGAATTGCCCTTTAAACTTTTGCAGGTTATGTGCCATTTTACACATCAAAACACAAATGGCTATAGTGGCTAACGCCCCTGCCCCGAAGCTAGCACCAGTTAGCCGCGAGCCAGGCGCATCTCCCAGCTAGAAAACGAAATTACTACAACTACAATTACCTCTTTCGCCTTATGGACCCTTTGTCAACACGGTACCCCCTCAACCGGCCTTCGCCGGACGTCGGAGCAGATGCTTCTACATACCCTGGCCTGCTAACTTTAAACGCTGTGTCTTCTGCATGCTAGCGTAGTAACGACTACCCCGCGGCTTCCCTGTTCCATCTATTGCTGTTCACTGGACCATATGATCACTTGGCTACATAGCTGATGCCTGCTGGACTGTTCATTAATCACGGTACTCCATTTTGTTTATCTGTCGGCCCCAACTCAGGCCTTGTGTGTCGTTAACCGAACCGCTCTGCCCGTTCATCGCCATTTTACCTGTTGTTGTTGTCTTAGCTGATTAGCTGTTGTTGTCTTACCCTTTGTTGCCTTAGCAAACTCTCCCAATAAACACCTGTGATAACTTTATGCCTCGCTTTGTCTCTCTCAAATGTCAGTATGCCTTGCACACTGTTGTTTAGGATAGTTATCATTGTCTTAGTTTACTGCGGAGCCCCTAGTCTCACTCAACATGCCTCAGATACCTCCTTTGTCCCACCTCCCACACATGTGATGACCTCACACAGCATAACTAGCCCGTCCAGATGCAGCCGCTTCTCATCACTCGGTGCCTGAGTTTACCTCCACTGTACCCGCACCCCATCATACCTCTGTCTGTACATTATGCCCTGAATCTATTCTACCACGGCCAGAAATCTGCTCCTTTTATTCTCTGTCCCCAACGCACTAGACGACCAGTTTTGATAGCCTTTAGCCATACCCTCATCCTACTTACTCCTCTGTTCCTCGGGTGATGTGGAGGTTAACCCAGGTCCTGCATGTCCCCAGGCGCTCTCATTTGTTGACTTCTGTAACGTAAAAGCCTTGGTTTCATGCATGTTAACATCAGAAGCCTCCTCCCTAAGTTTGTTTTACTCACTGCTTTAGCACACTCCGCCAACCCTGATGTCCTTGCCGTGTCTGAATCCTGGCTAAGGAAGGCCACCAAAAATTCAGAAATTTCCATCCCCAACTACAACATTTTCCATCAAGATAGAACTGCCAAAGGGGAAGGAGTTGCAATCTACTGCAGAGATAGCCTTCATAGTTCTGTCATACTTTCCAGGTCTATGCCCAAACAGTTTGAGCTTATACTTTTAAAAATGAATCTCTCCAGAAATAAGTCTCTCACTGTTGCCGTCTGTTATAGACCCCCTCAGCTCCCAGCTGTGCCATGGACACCATATGTGAAATGATTGCACCCCATCTATCTTCAGAGTTCGTTCTGCTAGGTGACCTAAACTGGGATATGCTTAACAACCCGGCAGTCCTACAATCTAAACTAGATGCCCTCAATTTCACACAAATGATCAAGGAACCCAGCAGGTACAACCCTAAATCAGTAAACATGGGAACCCTCCTAGATATTATCCTGACAAACTTGCCCTCCAAATTCACCTCTGCTGTTTTCAGTCAGGATCTTAGTGATCACTGCCTCATTGCCTGCATCCGCTATGGGTCCGCAGTCAAACGACCACCCCTCATCACTGTCAAATGTTCCCTAAAACACATCTGCGAGCAGGCCTTTCCTTCCAGGCCTTTCTAATCGACCTGGAAGGATGTCGACCTCATCCCGTCAGTCGAGGATGCCTGGTTCTTTAAAACTACTGCACTAGCATCGAATATTCCCCGCATAATGCAACTTTCAGGGAAATCAGGAACCAATAGACAGTCAGTCAGGAGAGCAAAGGCTAGCTTTTTCAAACAGAAATTTGCATTCTGTAGCTCTAACTCCAAAAAGTTTTGGGACACTGTAAAGTCCATGGGGAATAAGAGCACCTCCTCCCAGCTGCCCACTGCACTGAGGCTAGGTAACACTGTCACCACGATAATCGAGAATTTCAATAAGCATTTCTCTACAGCTGGCCATGCTTAACTGACCTCTGGCAGTCTCTATGGTGGTGCCACAGGGATCAATTCTCGGGCCGACTCTTTTCTCTGTATATATCAATGATGTCGCTCTTGCTGCGGGTGATTCCCTGATCCACCTCTACGCAGATGACACCATTCTGTATGCAATGCATGCTTTTCAACCGTTCGCTGCCTGCATCCGCCCGCCCGACTAGCATCACTACTCTGGACGGTTCTGACTTAGAATATGTGGTCAAATACATAGGTGTCTGGCTAGACTGGTAACTCATTTTAACCATCTCCAATCCAAAAATAAATCTAGAATTGGCTTCCTATTTCGCAACAAAGCCTCCTTCACTCACGCCGCCAAACATACCCTCGTAAAACTGACTATCCTACCGATCCTCGACTTCGGCGATGTAATTTACAAAATAGCTTCCAATACTCTACTCAGCAGACTGGATGCAGTATATCACAGTGCCATCCGTTTTGTCACCAAAGCCCCTTATACCACCCACCACTGCAACCTGTATGCTCTAGTCAGGTGGCCCTCGCTACAAATTCATCGCCAGACCCACTGGCTCCAGGTCATCTATAGGTCTATGCTAGGTAAAGCTCCGCCTTGTCTCAGCTCACTGGTCACGATAACAACACCCACCCGTAGCATGCGCTCCAGCAGGTATATCTCACTGGTTGTCCCCAAAGCCAACGCCTACTTTGGCCGCCTTTCCTTCAAGTTCTCTGCTGCCAATGACTGGAACGAATTGCAAAAATCGCTGAAGCTGGAGACTTATATTTTCCTCACTAACTTTAAACATCAGCTATCTGAGCAGCTAACCGATCTCTGCAGCTGTATATAGCCCATCTGTAAATAACCCACCCAATCTACCTACCTCATCCCCATCTTGTTTTTATTTACTTTTCTGCAAATTTGCACACCAGTATTTCTACTTGCACATCATCATCTGCTCATCTATCACTCCAGTGTTCATTTGCTAAACTGTAATTACTTCGCTACTAAGGCCTATTTATTGCCTTACCTCCTCATGCCGTTTGCGCACACTATATTGACTTTCTTTTTTTCCTATTTTGTTATTGACTGTACGCTTGTTTATTCCATGTGTAACTCTGTTGTTGTTGTTTGTGTCGCTTTATCTTGGTCAGGTCGCAGTTGTAAATGAGAACTTGTTTTCAACTAGCTAACCTGGTTAAATAAAGGTGAAATAAAAATAAATAATAATAAATGTTGTGCAAAGTAAAGCACGCCATTCTTTTGGGGTAAAAGTGCAAAGAAATGATTAAATAAATGCAATTTCAGCAGCACCCCCAAAATGTCATATTTTGGTTCATATCGATGGTTTTTCATCTGGAGTTTATAGTTTACCCCCTTTTTGCCACTACATCACTGCTGGCACTAATAACAGTGGTCAGTGCTTTTGTGAGTGTGTGCGAGCAATCTGGGTGAGTAGAGTCAAAATTTCTGCTCGCATTAGCGAATGCCACCAGCACATCTTGCCAACTTGGGAAAGATCAACGTTAACGGAAGGGCTTTTCTTTCCTTTAACGAACAAACTTTCACAGAGATACGTCTTTCTTTTATCTCCCATCACTCGGTTGCAATTATTCCCAAACAATACCTTCAAAGATGCCAGATGGACACAGACACTGTTGTTGCAACACATTTTGTAATGAAAACGTAATCACCTGAGGCTTCATTTTTAACCGATGTGTACATTTCAAACTAAATATCTGCTCATGCCATACATACACATTTACCATTATAAACCAGACCTGTCATAAAAATGTACGCCTATGAACAAGCATAAAACAAATGCCCTCCCGTTCACCTTTCATGGTGACAATAATGCCCTTTATAATTTGCCGCTATTGGATTTAGGCCATGCCAGTTAGTAAAGTAAAGAGCAATGACGTATTGGATCAAATTTCTGTAGAGGTGTGAGCACAATGTTTTTATATTTTGCTGTAACTTTTTCAAACTAAACATTTATGCTGCCTACAGTAAGTGCCTGTCCGGACATTTTGCAAGATTCTTCTATATTGGAAACTATTTAAAAGTAGGCTACCGCCCGCCCCCCTATGCAAATGACATACTTTATTGTTGTTCAATATTTTGTTCATCAATCAATTATTTTATTTCTGTCTTCCCTTGGTATAGACTGTGAGATTAAATAGGTTTATGGTGTTGTGCACCTATCGCACAGCAATACTTTAAGCTACCGGTCTATTTACTGTGTTGGTGTCACGACCTGGCCATAGAGAGGCTTTTTATTCTCTATTTTGGTTAGGCCAGGGTGTGACTAGGGTGGGCATTCTAGTTTCTATGCTTTCGGTTTCTATGTTTTGGCGGGGTATGGTTCTCAATCAGGGACAGCTGTCTATCGTTGTCTCTGATTGTGAATCATACTTAGGCAGCCTGTTTTGCCACCTTAGTTGTGGGTAGTTGACTTTGTTCGTGGCCTGTATAGCCCTAGTAAGCTTCACGTTCATTTTGTTGTTTCTTGTTTTTGTTGGCGACATTTATCAATAAAAAATAAATGTACGCTCACCGCGCTGCACCTTGGTCCGATCATTTCCCTGATGACGTTCGTGACAGAACTACCCACCACAAACGGACCAAGCTGCGTGGCCGGGAGGAGCAGCGTTTTCTGGAGGAATGGGAGGAGATCTTGGAAGGCAAGGGACCCTGGGGAAAAGGCTGGAGAGTATCGGATGTCCAAGGGAGGAGATAGAGGCGGCGAAGGCAGAACGGCGACAGTACGAGGAGTTGGCACAGTGGAGCAGGCACGAGAGGCAGCCCCAAAAAAATGTTTGGGGGTACACGAGGAGATTGGCTGGAGACCTGAGACAATCAGGTTGGAGACCTGAGCCAACTCCCCGTGCTTACCGTGAGGAGCGTGTGACTGGTCAGGCACCGTGTTATGCAGTGATCTGCACGGTGTCTCCAGTACGCACTCATAGCCCGGTGCACTATATTCCAGCTCCCCGCATCGACCGGGCTAGAGTGGGCATCCAGCCAGGACGGATCGTGCCGGCTCAGCGCATCTGGCCTCCAGTGCGTCTCTACGGCCCAGGATATCCTGCACCGGCTCTGCGCACTGTGTCTCCGGTGCGCCTGCACAGCCCAGTGCGTCCTGGACTGGCGCCCCGCATTTGCCGGGCGAAAGGAACCATCTAGCCAGGACGTGTTGTTCCGGCTCTACGCTTGAGACCTCCTGTGCGCCTCCACGGCCCAGGGTATCCTGTGCCTGCTCCAAGAACCAAGCCTCCCCAGCCTGGTGAGTCCTGTGCCTGCTCCATGGCCCGAAGCCTCCGGTGATGATCCATGGCACAAAGCCTCCGGTGATGATCCATGGCACGAAGCCTCCGGTGATGATCCATGGCCGAAGCCTCCGGTAATGATCCATGGCCCGGAGCCTGCAGTTAGGATCCAAGGCACGAAGCCTCCAGTATTGATCCGCAGTCCGGAGCCTCCAGCGACGGTCCCCAGTCCTGGGCCTGCTGAAATAGTTAACCACACGCAGGTAGGCTATTGCTTCAAATCCTATTATAACAATTGGATGATTTGGGTGTTCCAGTAAGCAACAATTTGTTGCCTTCATTATTCTAATTTATTCCAATATTTCTGTCATTCAGTGATATTTATTCCCATATGAATTTGTTATGGATCCATCCAGATGTGGTTAGAAAACAATGCATATTTGGGCTGTGCAAAGCGATGGATGAAGTAACATGCCTCGCAAACATCCATTAATACATTTAAAGTCCCTAAAATCAGCAAGTCTATGGTCCTGCTGACTGCGCATCAAGGGTGGATGGCTTATTTTGTATTCCAATTTATTGGGAAGGCTGCTAAACCATTTACACCTGTCCCAAAGCTTTGTTGCGTACTTACAGTGCAGTGCACTTTCAGTCCATTCTCCAGCCGACTCTACCAATGCCATCAGATTATTATTTTTGTTGTTATCTATTCGGGAACATTCCACAAGTAAATGTAATAAATAAAACACCTACAATAAATAGCTCAGGTCTTGAAAATATGGGAAACCTTTTAGATTTTTTTGTATCTGTGTTTAGTTGCGGAGGCTTTATGGCTTCGCCATCAACTTGTTAATTTAGCAGATATCACTTGCCTTTATTCAGTCAACACATATATTTGAAGAATATAATGGACTTTAACAGACACTTTTCGTTTCTCTTAGATAAAAACCTTACAGTGTAACAACAGTTTTATTAAGTAATAAGTGTAACAGTATAACTTTAGACCGTCCCCTCGCCCATACCCGGGCGCGAACCAGGGACCCTCTGCACACATCAACAACAGTCACCCACGAAGCATCGTTACCCATCGTTCCACAAAAGCCGCGGCCCTTGCAGAGCAAGGGGAACTACTACTTCAAGGTCTCAGAGCAAGTGACGTCACCGATTGAAACGCTATTTAGCGCGCACCACCGCTAACTAGCTAGCCGTTTCACATCCGTTACATAAGCAATGGTCCAGTTACAGCTTCTTCTGACAAAGTACAAACATGTTTTTTTGAGTGGACAGAGGAAGAGGAATTCTTACACTATTGTTCTAAATACAATCACTCTCTTCTTCTTCATCCTCGTCATTTAGTTCATTCAAATTAAATTCTAATACATTTTTTCACTCCCGTTCAACAACTCCAAATCCAAGGCCTCATGTAAAAACATTTTCAGAAGTGCAAGAGATATTGTTGCATGACAAACTGGTGCTGTTAGATTACAATATAATGTATCTGCCAGTTTGGAACAGTGTAAACAATACTAAATAAAGTATAAGTAATACCACATAGTCTGTTCTAATGAAACAAAATTGTAAAGGCTTGCACAGTAGTTTGAAAATAGACGGATTTTTGAAACTGCTTTATCCAACATTTTGTGGTTGCATGAGACTTGGGGATCACAGAATCAGTAGGATATTAAACAAACACTCAAATAGTCAACAGAAGCAGGAACAGCATAGGGTTGAGTGAGCCACTCATTCCTGTCTTTCATTCAAAATAAGTTATATTATAATGCAGGGTTAAAGACACATTCTTTCTGATTGTCTGTAGCATGCAGTGTCTCATCTCGCTACAGCTAATTTTGTTTGAATTATTATGTGGATTATAATAAATGTATATATTTGAAGGGGTTGATGCATTTTTTGTTAGGGTAAATCTTGTCTGTTATACTGAATTAGAAATGTAAAACTTTAGAGTACTTAAGCATCGCATACATTGCAAGTTTGCCCTTTTTTGGCCAATAGGCTACAATACAAATACAATAGGACTCAACTCTGAGCACATCATCTGTTGGTAGTCTAAACTGTGGCACAAATTGGGGGATTTTTCACACCTAGACAAGCTATTAGACTACCTTTTGTAAATTAATGGAGGTGTGAATGTTTCAGTCACTCTCTCCTATCGCACTAGAGTCCTGCATCAAGCAAAAAAATAAACAATTAGCTGCTGAGTCGTCCCGGAGTTGAGAGAGAACTTGGGTAAATACAACGGCGCAATTACACTTGACATATGGACAGACAATTTTTGAAAAATAGGATACTTGTGCCTTTACAGCCCATTACATAAACGAAGAGTGGACTTTATCCACCACAAAGTGGGACAGTGCAGCTCCAAACTATAGATAACATAAGGCCAGCTATTGTGAAATAATACTTGTGGATCTTGTTGTTTTCCTCTATCGTTTCAAGAGGCCTACTGTCCACCTGGTAATTGTGTGGTCCCAAAGGATAAAGCATCACCTTCAGATGGATGTGTGGTTTCCGAAGAGAAACCAGCTGCGAGCCTATGACCAGGCACAGTGGAGAACATCCTTTTCCTGCACAGCAATTTGAAGAAATCCAGACTATTTTTGAAGTTCTAGTTTTGTCTAATATTAGAAGGCTCTTTAAAGCGATTTGAGTTGTCGATGTGCCGCATTGCATTGTGAAAAACAAATATTTATCTGTTCTTAATTCATGGTATGGTTTCTTTTTATCCAAATGTTGAATAGACATGCAGGAAAATATGAATAATAGCCTACTGTCTGTAGTCATAAAAACAATTAGGCTAAATAAATTGATATTATTTTGTTGGGTAACGAATCGGCTCTCTGAACTTTTATCTTCAATAAAATCATTAATTCAGAAGGTTAAGCCAATAGGTCTTAGCCCTGCAGTAAATTTAAATTAGATTACCAGGTTCATTTTCCATTGGGTTATAATAATCCATACCTTCTGGGAATGCTATAAACATTATGGGTGGAGTTAGAAATGTTGCTGTCAGAAGTATTACAATGGAAATGAACTTTTAATCCACCTGTCTGCATATTTCAAGAAATTACATAATAGTGTACAGTGAGATGGGTTGGTCGATACCTTCCTCGTCAATCATCTTTAAAAAATGTATAATTTAAAAAAACTGAAAATCAACCAATGTCAGCCTTTAAATGCTTTATTATCCAAATAAAAAGTGCGTGTGGGCGACAGAAAGCAACAAAATGGTGCAGTTTGAGACCATGTGGTGGAGAGTGATGCGGGCGCTGGAGATGGGGGGGTGAGCAGGTGGGTCTGGGCAGGTGTGATATAGTTGTTATTTGTATGTTTTGAATTGTCTATAAAGATAAAATAAAATCTTACAACACGCATCTGATTATTCTTTTTGAATATAATTTATTTTATTTATTAAGTTGACATTTTTCATTGTAACCACAATGTCACAAATAATTGAACACACAACTTGTGCAGATTAACTTGGTCAAAACATCTATTTTTTAAAGACCATCAGAAAAAATGTTGGTTCTTATTTATTTTTGATACAAAGCCACGAATTAGTGAGTCACTCAGCTTTTATGCTGACAAATATATCTTTATGCTGTGAAATAGCATACTAAATTGGCCAAGCCTAAGCAAATACACTGCTCCAAAAAATAAAAGGAACACTAAAATGACACATCCTAGATCTGAATGAATGAAATTTTTTCTTTACATATTTGAATGTGCTGACAACAAAATCACACAAAAATGATCAATGGAAATCAAATTTATCAACCCATTGAGGTCTGGATTTGGAGTCACACTCAAAATTAAAGTGGAAAACCACACTACAGGCTGATCCAACTTTGATGTAATGTCCTTAAAACAAGTCAAAATGAGGCTCAGTAGTGTGTGTGTCCTCCACGTGCCTGTATGACCTCCCTACAACGCCTGGGCATGCTCCTGATGAGGTGGCGTATGGTCTCCTGAGGGATCTCCTCCCAGACCTGGACTAAAGCATCCGCCAACTCCTGGACAGTCTGTGGTGCAACGTGGCGTTGGTGGATGGAGCGAGACATGATATCCCAGGTGTGCTCAATTGGATTCAGGTATGGGGAACGGGCGGGCCAGTCCATAGCATCAATGCCTTCCTCTTGCAGGAACTGCTGACACACTCCAGCCACATGAGGTCTAGCATTGTCTTGCGTTAGGAGGAACCCAGGGCCAACCGCACCAGCATATGGTCTCACAAGGGGTCTGAGGATCTCATCTCGGTACCTAATGGCAGTCAGGCTACCTCTGGCGAGCACATGGAGGGCTGTGCGGCCCCCCCATAGAAATGCCACCCCACACCATGACTGACCCACCGCCAAACCCGGTCATGCTGGAGGATGTTGCAGGCAGCAGAATGTTCTCCACTGCGTCTCCAGACTCTGTCACGTCTGTCACGTGCTCAGTGTGAACCTGCTTTCATCTGTGAAGAGCACAGGGCGCCAGTGGCGAATTTGCCAATCTTGGTGTTCTCTTGCAAATGCCAAACGTCCTGCACGGTGTTGGGGCTGTAAGCACAACCCCCACCTGTGGACGTTGGGCCCTCATACCACCCTCATGGAGTCTTTTTCTGACCGTTTAAGCAGACACATACACATTTGTGGCCTGCTGGAGGTCATTTTGCAGGGCTCTGGCAGTGCTCCTCCTGCTCCTCCTTGCACAAAGGCGGAGGTAGTGGTCCTGTTCCTGGGTTGTTGCCCTCCTACGGCCTCCTCCACGTCTCCTGATGTACTGGCCTGTCTCCTGGTAGCGCCTCCATGCTCTGGACACTACGCTGACAGACACAGCAAACCTTCTTGCCACAGCTTGCATTGATGTCCCATCCTGGATGAGCTGCACTACCTGAGCCACTTGTGTGGGTTGTAGACTCCGTCTCATGCTACCACTAGAGTGAAAGCACCGCCAGCATTCAAAAGTGACCAAAACATCAGCCAGGAAGCATAGGAACTGAGAAGTGGTCTGTGGTCACCCCCTGCAGAACCACTCCTTTATTGGGGGTGTCTTTGCTAATTGCGTATAATTTCCATCTGATGTCTATTCCATTTGCACAACAGCATGTGACATTTATTGTCAACCAGTGTTGCTTCCTAAGTGGACAGTTTGATTTCACAGAAGTGTGATTGACTTGGAGTTACATTGTGTTGTTTAAGTGTTCCCTTTTTTTTTGAGCAGTGTATATTACATTGCCTAAATAAACTAGTACATTTCATAAATAAATGAAGTAGCTCAGGTCTTGAATATATGGGCAACCCTTTTCTCCTCCCTATCCTCTCTGGACTCTCTTTCATTCTGTTTCAGAAACTCACTTTATATAGAGGGTCTGTCACTCTTTCACACTGTGGTGAATAAAGCCAGTTTGTTATTTAGAATTTATTTTCGGTCTGGTTTTAGAGGGACACAAACCGAAAGTCCACCGTGCCTATGTTTTTGTAAATCGTCAGTCCACATTTGTAATTGCGCCAATGCATTTACCCAAGTTCTCTCTCAACTCTGGGACCACCCGGCAGCTGATTTTTTTTGTTACTGCTTGATGCAGCACTGCCAGAGAAGAGAGACTCTTGGACTGAAACATTCACTCACATTTACGAAAATATATTTCAGACTACCCATTCCAAAAATCATCTAATGGCAAATGCCTGAATCTTGTTATTATGTTTCAATGAATAAGCATGTCATCATATCCCCCATTTGCACAAAATACTTAGGCCTACTTGCCTGCTTTCAAGACAGTTCTTCAACCACTAGATGTGTGTATGCATGGCTTGCTTGGAGGAAATTATATTATTACGTCAAGCTCAGTTTTTATATTTTTTTTTTTACAAATGAGGCCCCTGAAGATTTTAACTATCGACAGGATCATTTTTTTGTGTCTGTCTGTTGGCAGTGCTTCGGCTCTGTCGAGTCATTTCAGTACACTATCTGCAGGATTAGCTTAGAAGCTAGTCTGCAAACCCAGATGAGCTCCGAGTCCTTTTGGCCCTGTTATACTCTGTGTAGCTAGGGCTCTTGGTTTAAAGGATTCTAGGTCTGTAGGACACACAAAAAGCACCCCCATGAGGAAAGAGTGGCAGCTGAACCAATGAGGACACAGGGGCACCTATATTCAATACAGTGCCCCTTTTTAAAATGACAAGGCCACCCTCTCTCTGTACATGTAAAGCCAAAGGATCCTTCACTGCCCATCTGGCACGAGTTCTCACACTCGTTAAGCAGAGGTTCCCCCTTTCTATAAATACAACCCCCCCTGTCACTCCAACGCCCCTCCCTGCCACCCCTCCCTCTACGGCGTACACTCATAGTCACACTAACCTTCTCTTGCCGCCCAGTGTAAAAGTCACGGAGATCACATGGGGGCCCTCACTATTTTTATACCCATTTACAGGTGGTGTCTCTTTTTGTCATTTAGTTATTATCCACAGTGGCTGGCAGGCGGGCAGCCCCGGGGTCCTGTCTGAAACTGGCCGGAATGAATCAGACAAATGTCTACTAGTTTAGGGGTGAATATAGGTAAAGTGAGTGTAGGATATTGCAGATCTCTGTTTAGGGATCCTTTCTGCTTTATGTGCACAAAGTAGGACCTTGTAGTATAGTAGATTAGGGGCTAATTGGGAGAAGATGGCTGCCGTTTTATAGGCTCCAAACCAATTGTACTATGTTGTGTTTTTTTGCCTTGCTTTGTACATAATGTTTCTGCTACTGTCTCTTATGACCGAAAAGAGCTTCTGGGTTTCAGAACAGCAATTACTGACCTTGAACTGGACAAATATTTTTTCTTTAACGAGTCGGGTGCGAATGATTTACTCCAGATACCCGACAAGGCCCATATCCCTGTCATTGCGTGAAGAGAATACACAGATACAGGGGACACAAGTCCGGGTGCCTTGTGAGAATTTATCAGTGAGTGGGTAACCCGCCTCTACCATCCGTCCTATTGGCCAACGTGCAATTATTGGATAATAAACTGGATGATCTCCGTTCAAGACTATCCTACCAACGAGACATTAAAAACTGTAATATCTTATGTTTAACCGAGTCGGGGCTGAACGACGACATGGATAATAAACAGTTGGCTGGGTTTTTCATGCATCGGCAAGATGAAACAGCTGCCTCCGGTAAGACGAGGGGTGGAGGTCTGTGTCTATTTGTAAATAACAGCTGGTGCGCAAAATCAAATATTAAGGAATTCTCCAGGTTTTGCTCGCCTGAGGTAGAGTATCATGATAAGCTAAAGACCACACTATTTACCAAGAGCGTTTTCATCTAGATTTTTCGTACCTGTCTGTTTACCACCACAAACCGATGCTGGCACTAAGACCACACCCAACGAGCTGTATAAAGCCATAAGCAAACAAGAAAATGCTAACCTAGAAGCGGCGCTCCTAGTGGCCGGGGACTTTATTGCAGGGAAACTTATATCCGTTTACCTCATTTCTCCATGCATTGTACATGTGCAACAAGAGGGGAAGAAAAATTTAGACCAGCATTTTCTATCCTCCTGATTCCAAGCAAAAACTAAAGCAAGAAGTACCAGTGACTTGCTCAATATGGAAGTGGTCAGATGACGCAGATACTAAGCTACAGGACTGTTTTGCTAACACAGGCTGGAATATGTTCAGGACTCATCCGATGGCATTGAGGAGTATACCACATCAGTCACCGGCTTCATCAATAAGTGCACCGATGACATTGTCCCCACAGTGACCGTACGTGCATACCCAACCCAGAAGCCATGGATTACAGACAACATCTGCACTAAGCTAAAGGGTGGAGCTGCCACTTTCAAGGAGCGGGTCTCTAACCCGGACGCTTATAAGAAATCCCGCTATGCCCTCAGACGAACCATCATACAAGCAAAGCATAAATACAGGACTAAGAGGACTCTGTAATACCTACATATTTCAAGCAGACCACCATAGTTCCTGTGTAACCTGCCTAAATGACTTCCGATCCATAGCACTCACGTCTGTAGCCGTGAAGTGCTTTGACAGGCTGGTCATGGCTCACATCAACACCATCATCCCAGAAACCCTAGACCCACTCCAATTTGCATACTGCCCCAACAGATCCACAGATGACGCAATCTATATTGCACTCAACACTGCCCTTTCCCACCTGGACAAAAGGAGCACCTATGTGAGCTAAGCATTCAACACCATGGTGCCCTCAAAGCTCATCACTAAGCTAAGGACCCTGGGACTAAACACCTCCCTCTGAAACTGGATCCTGGACTTCCTGACAGGCTGCCCCCAGGTGGTAAGGGTAGGCAACAACCCATCTCCTGGTTTCCCCATGACTGTGTGGCAAAGCACGACTCCAACACCATCATTCAGTTTGCCGACGACACAACGGTGGTAAGCCTGATCACCGACAACGATGAGACAGCCTATAGTGAGGAGGTCAGACACCTGGAAGTGTGGTGTCAGGACAACAAACTCTTCCTCAACGTGATCAAGACAAAAGGAGATGACCGTGGACTACAGGAAAAGGAGGGCCGAGCATGCCCCCATTCTCATCAATGGGGCTTTAGTGGAGCAGGTTCAGCGCTGTCCAACACCAACATCACCAACAAACTATCATGGTCCAAACACACCAAGACATTTGTGAAGAGGGCACGAAAACACAGAGACTGAAAAGATTTGGCATGGGTCTTCAGATCCTCTAAAAGTTATACAGCCCCACCATTGAGAGCATTTGGTATGGCAACTGCTCGGCTGCCGACCGCAAGGCGCTACAGAGTGTAGTGCATACAGCCCAGTACATCACTGGGGCAAAGCTTCCTGTTATCCAGGACCTCTATAACAGGCGGTGTCAGAGGAAGGCCTAAAAATTGCCAAAGACTCTCTTCTACCGCACGGCAAGCGGTACCGGAGTGCCAAGTCTAGGTCCAAAAGGCTTTTGAACAGCTTTTACTCCCAAGCCATAAGACTGCTCAACAGCTAATCAATGGCTACCCGGACTATTTGCATTGATCCCCCCCTTTTTTTTACGTTGCTGCTACTCGCTGTTTATTATCTATTGTCTATGCATAGTCGCTTTACCCCTACCTACATGTACAGTGCCTTGCGAAAGTATTCGGCCCCCTTGAACTTTGCGACCTTTTGCCACATTTCAGGCTTCAAACATAAAGATATAAAACTGTATTTTTTTGTGAAGAATCAACAACAAGTGGGACACAATCATGAAGTGGAACGACATTTATTGGATATTTCAAACTTTTTTTTAACAAATCAAAAACTGAAAAATTGGGCGTGCAAAATTATTCAGCCCCCTTAAGTTAATACTTTGTAGCGCCACCTTTTGCCGCGATTACAGCTGTAAGTCGCTTGGGGTATGTCTCTATCAGTTTTGCACATTGAGAGACTGACATTTTTTCCCATTCCTCCTTGCAAAACAGTTCGAGCTCAGTGAGGTTGGATGGAGAGCATTTGTGAACCGCAGTTTTCAGTTCTTTCCACAGATTCTCGATTGGATTCATGTCTGGACTTTGACTTGGCCATTCTAACACCTGGATATGTTTATTTTTGAACCATTCCATTGTAGATTTTGCTTTATGTTTTGGATCATTGTCTTGTTGGAAGACAAATCTCCGTCCCAGTCTCAGGTCTTTTGCAGACTCCATCAGGTTTTCTTCCAGAATGGTCCTGTATTTGGCTCCATCCATCTTCCCATCAATTTTAACCATCTTCCCTGTCCCTGCTGAAGAAAAGCAGGCCCAAACCATGATGCTGCCACCACCATGTTTGACAGTGGGGATGGTGTGTTCAGCTGTGTTGCTTTTACGCCAAACATAACGTTTTGCATTGTTGCCAAGTTCAATTTTGGTTTCATCTGACCAGAGCACCTTCTTCCATGTTTGGTGTGTCTCCCAGGTGGCTTGTGGCAAACTTTAAACAACACTTTTTATGGATATCTTTAAGAAATGGCTTTCTTCTTGCCACTCTTCCATAAAGGCCAGATTTGTGCAATATACGACTGATTGTTGTCCTATGGACAGAGTCTCCCACCTCAGCTGTAGATCTCTGCAGTTCATCCAGAGTGATCATGGGCCTCTTGGCTGCATCTCTGATCAGTCTTCTCCTTGTATGAGCTGAAAGTTTAGAGGGACGGCCAGGTCTTGGTAGATTTGCAGTGGTCTGATACTCCTTCCATTTCAATATTATCACTTGCACAGTGCTCCTTGGGATGTTTAAAGCTTGGGAAATCTTTTTGTATCCAAATCCGGCTTTAAACTTCTTCACAACAGTATCTCGGACCTGCCTGGTGTGTTCCTTGTTCTTCATGATGCTCTCTGCGCTTTTAACGGACCTCTGAGACTATCACAGTGCAGGTGCATTTATACGGAGACTTGATTACACACAGGTGGATTGTATTTATCATCATTAGTCATTTAGGTCAACATTGGATCATTCAGAGATCCTCACTGAACTTCTGGAGAGAGTTTGCTGCACTGAAAGTAAAGGGGCTGAATAATTTTGCATGCCCAATTTTTCAGTTTTTGATTTGTTAAAAAAGTTTGAAATATCCAATAAATGTCATTCCACTTCATGATTGTGTCCCACTTGTTGTTGATTCTTCACAAAAAAATACAGTTTTATATCTTTATGTTTGAAGCCTGAAATGTGGCAAAAGGTCGCAAAGTTCAAGGGGGCCGAATACTTTCGCAAGGCACTGTATATATGACCTCAATTACCTCGACTAACCCTAATTCCCGCACATTGACTTGGTGCCGGTACTCCATTGTATATAGCCTCCTTATTGTTATTTTATTGTTGCTATTTTTTATTTTTACTTAAATGTATTTATTTATTTTACTTATTTTTCTTAAAAGTGCATTGTTGGTTTTAAGGGCTTGTAAGTAAGCATATCACGGTAAGGCCTACACATGTTGTTTTCGGCCCATGTGGCAAGTAACATATAGTTAGAATGGCTAGGCTAAGTGTCGCTACACTCTCCAGCTCCCCTCTGAGTGTTAGCCGGCCACAAAGGCTTTGGCCTCTTAATCAGTGGTTTGCAGGTCCCCTGAGTCAAGCTAGCCCCACTATAAACAGAACACCATGTGTTACAAATAGAGCCCAGTGGTGCCGTCATTGTGAGCACTTATTCATTACACCACCTCCCTTATTCTTTCTCTCTCGTTTTCTCCCTCTCTCTGTTAGTGTTTGTCCCGTCCTCTCCCTTCCCTGTTGTAGTAGATCCTCCTTGAGCCATATGTTGTTCTCCCAGTGACTTTGGTTTTTGGCAGCCCGTGTTAAAAATCCACAGAGATCAGCCTTGTTTCTGTGCTATTCAGCACTTTGAGCTGGATGATGGCATTTGCCTATGGATTTACAGTCCATAAGTCAACTTGAAGGCAAACCTAGTAGGTTTTTACAGGCTGGAGTTGGGGGTATGTTTTGGCACAGGCTTTTGAAAAAGAAGACATAACATATTATTTGATATTCTCATCATCTTTGATAAGGCACGAATAACTTAAGTTGTAGTTTTGGTATGGTGTCTTTGTAAGTTGTACCCTTAAGCTAATCAAAGTTGTGTTAGCGTTAGCAAGGATTTTGGCAAAGGTGTACTGCATATTTTTCCTAACGGGTCATAAATTATCTTGGTCAGTCACGCCATTCATTGAAAACATGATTTTAAAAGGTCTCATATCTCACCTGTATAAATATTATCCTAAACCTTAGTTGTTTCTCCTCACAAAGGGGTTATTCACTGTGGTGCCTGGACAGTGGAGTGGGTCATGGGAATAAGTGGAGATGGGAGGGACATATGTTGGCACAGAAGAGGGCACCTTCCCATCAGAACAAACCAACTCAACCCCCCTACCAGGCCATCATTAGACCATTCTGCTAGTCACTCCCCATGACTGGTTGCCACCACTGTGGCAGGAGGGTCGGGGGTTGGGCTGTGGGGTTTGGGGAGGGGTAGCTGTCTGTCCCTCTGCCTCCCCCTCTCTCGCTCTCTGTGTTGTATTGAGCCATAAAGGCCCTGGATAGTGCATATGTTCACTTCTGGGAAAGCCCAGAGAACAATGTCTAGGACTCCGGCATAATGAGTCATGGAATTGAAAGTATGATGTATCTTAACAAAGTGCAGGCAATCCTCCTCGACTGTGTGTTATGTAAACTTTTGTCATCTGCATTGGGTTGTGTGTGTCATATTGCCCTGGTTTGCATTTGAACTAGTCCTGAGAAAGGATGGGGGGACATTTTTCTCCTAATGAAAATATGTTGCGCAACTTGCACTTGAGCTTGATGTATCTGAGCTTTGTAGCAAAAAAAAGCCCACTTGTTATTTTTTTTGGACTGCATTGCATCTCTTGTGGTGGAAAAAATTGGACCACCCAATTAATTTGAACAACATATATGTGCATGTATTTATGTACACTTAAATCACAGATACAGTGCATTCAGTTAGTATTCAGACCCCTTGACTTTTTCCATATTTTGTTAATTAAGTTATAGCCTTATTCAAAAAAGGATGTCTTATATTAAATCAATATACACACAATACCCCATAATTAAAAAGCACAAACCGGTTAAGAATGTTTTTCAAATGTATTAAAAAAACAACTTCAATATCACATTTACATAAGTATTCAGACCCTTTACTCAGTACTTTGTTGAAGCAACTAGGGCAGCGATTACAGCCTTGAGTCTTCTTGGCTATGACGCTACAAGCTTGGCAAACCTGTATTTGGGGAGTTTCTCACATTATTTTCTGCAGATCCTCTCAAGCTCTGTCAGGTTGGATGGGGAGTGTCGCTGCACAGCTATTTTCAGATCTCTCCAGAGATGTTCGATCAGGTTCAAGTCCAGGTTCTGGCTGGGCCACTCAAGGACATTCAGAGACCTGTTCCGAAGCTACTCCTGTGTTGTCTTCGTACTTGGTATCGTTGTCCTGATGGAAGGTGAACCTTCGCCTTAGTTTGAGGTCCTGAGCGCTCTGGAGCAGGTTTTCATCAAGGATCTTTCTGTACTTTGCTCCGTTCATCTTTCCCTTGATCCCCACAGCATGATTCTGCCACCACCATGCTTTACATTAGGGATGGTGGCAGGTTTCTTTCAGACATGGCGCTAGGCATTCAGGCCAAAGAGTTAAATCTTAGTTTCATCAGACCAGAGAATCTTGTTTCTCATGGTCTGAGTGTCCTTTAGGTGCCTTTTGGCAAACTCCAAGCGGGCTTGTCACGTGACTTTTACTGAGGAGTGGCTTCCATCTGTGTCACGACTTCCGCCGAAGTCGGTCCCTCTCCTTGTTCAGGCGGCGTTCGGCGGTCGACGTCACCGATCCACTTTTCGTTTTCCATTTGTTTTGTCTTCGTCTTACACACCTGGTTTCAGTTCCCCTATGTCTGTTTGTGAGTAATTGTTTGTATTGTAGTACAGTCCATTTATGTGGGCTCTCTTTATTTTATTGCATTTGTAAATTTTGAGTAAAGTACGTTTATTTACTCATATCTGCTGTCCTGCGCCTGACTCCTCTACACCAGCTACACACAGAAGCCATCACAGTCTGGCCACTCTACCATAAAGGCCTGATTTGTGGAGTGCTCCAGAGATGCTTTTCCTTCTGGGAGGTTCTCCCATCTCCACAGAGGAACTCTGGAGCTCTGTCAGAGTGACCATCGGGTTCTTGGTCACCTCCCTGACCAAGGCCCTTCTCGGCTGGGTGGCCAGCTCTAGGAAGAGCCTTGGTGGTTCCAAACTTCTTCCATTTAAGAGTGACGGAGGCCACTGTGTTCTTGGGGACCTTCAATGCTACCCTTCCCCAGATCTCGACACAATTCTGTCTCGAAGCTCTACGGACAATTCCTTCCACCTCATGGCTTGTTTTTTGCTCTGATGTGCACTGTCAACTGTGGGACTTATATAGACAGGTGTGTACCTTTCGAAATCATGTCCAATTGAATTTACCACAGGTGGACTCCAATCAAGTTGTAGAACCATCTCAAGGATGATCAATGAAAACAGGACAAACCTGAGCAAAATTTTTTGTGTCATAGCAAAGACTCTGAATAAGGTATTTCAGTTTTAATACATTTACAAACATTTCTAAATAACTGTTTTTGCTTTGCTTATTTTACCTTTATTTAACTAGGCAAGTCAATTAAGAACAAATTCTTATTTTCAATGACGGCCTAGGAACTGTGGGTTAACTGCCTGTTCAGGGGCAGAATGACAGATTTGTACCTTGTCAGCTCAGGGATTTGAACTTGCAACCTTCCGGTTACTAGTCCAACGCTCTAACCACTAGGCTACCCTACCACCCCAATTGGCTATTGTGTGTAGATTGAGGACATTTAAAAAAAAATCTGTTTTAGAATAAGGCTATAATGTAACAAAATGTGGAAAAAGGCAAGGGGTTGTGAATACTTTCCTAATGCAATGTACAAAACATTAGGACAGACTGACCAGGAAAGTGCAAGTGAAAGCTATGATCCCTTATTGATGTCATCTGTTAAATCCACTTCAATCAGTGTAGCTCTGTAATTAACACGATGGGAGACAGAGAGCTGGTTTCAAGTGCAGGGCGCAGCAGGTGTGTATTTGTGAAGGACCACAGGAGGAGGCAGGTAGCTGGGTCCAGGGGCAGGCAGAAGGTCATACACAGGGGGTCCAAAAAGGCAACAGTACAGGCAGGGAAAAGCCTAGTAACGTCGTCCGGGAGATCAGGCAATAGGTTGATAACAGGAAATCTAATAGGCTAAAGTACAGATAGGGAATAGGCAAAAGGCATCGTTAGTGAGGCAGGCCAAAACTATCAAACACAGGAGGATTAAATTACGGGAAAAACAGAGCTCCAAGTAGAAGTGTGTCACAAAACAAACAATACCTCACAATGATGGGGTGCAAAGAACTAAATCGTGTGTGATGATGACATACAGGTGTGTGAACAGGTGATCAGAATTCAGGTCATCTGGATCTGGAGAGTGAGTTGCATTCAGGGATCTGTGTGTTTGAGAGTGTGAGCTGGAAAGTGAGCTGCGTTCATGGGAACTACGTGTTTGAGAGTGTGAGTTGGAAGCAGACGAGGAAACAGGTTTAAAAAACTATTGTAAGCCTTGAGACAATTGAGACATGGATTGAGTATGTGTGTCATTCATACGGTTAATGGGCAAGACAAAATATTTAACTGACTTTGAACAGGGTATGATAGTAGGTACCCAACGCTGCTGGGTTTTTCACGCTCAACCGTTTGCTTTGTGTCCACCATCCAAATTACATCCGGCCAACTTGACACAACATGGGCCAGCACATCTTGTAGAGATCATGCCCACACAAATTGAGGCTGTTCTGAGGGCAAAAAGGGGTGCCACTCAATAAAGCCTTATGTACATATATTTAAATATATGTACAAACATACATCAGCATAGTTGAAATTGGCCTTTTCATGTATCTCTAGAAATATTTTAAATATTTAAATACAGTGAGGTCGAACAGTATTTAGACAGTGAACATTTTTGTTCTTATTTTGGCACTGTACTCTAGCACTTTGGATTTGAAATTATACATAACCTGAAAACGACTTATTGTTGGCAGAGAGGTTTGAAACCCTCTTTATTGTTCTATTAATTTCAGCGCCTGGTGATGTCGCTTGGCAGGCCAAAATTCCACCCACGCAAAACAAGCAGATATTTCAGTAGTAGCAGTGCGTGGGTAAAATCACTGGGGAAGCCAAGTCAGAAAAAAAACATATTACAACCCATGTGTGGTGATAATTGCATTGTTTGCTCTAAAACCGGTTAGTTCATATGCCTTGCTACCGTGATACAGTATATAGGCCTAAGGCAGAGACAATAAGAAGACATGAGAATAAATTCAACCACACCTTTGTTTCATCACAAAACCGGAGAACAACCTCTGTCTACAAAATTTATATTGCATGTAACAAACAGTTTCATGACCAACAGAAAGTTAATGTTTCTGACATTTTCAAGACTACTAAACAACTATTGATTTAGAACTTCAGCGAGTTACCGCAAGTCTCAATTCCAGATCATCAAATCTCCTCGGCTTAGTCTAATACAGTGACAACTAAAAGATACCAAAAACTATTTAGTCAATGTAAGCTAAATATGATGTGACTGTCCATGGTTCTGAAGTGTGTGCGTGTAAGTAGAAAAAACATGTTGACTCACCCTACTTGTCGATAAACGCCAATGCCATCCCTCTCTCTTTCATGTTGACCACACTTTTATTTTTTGTTGTCCTAGGTTAACTGGCTAAAATGCTTGCTCGTTAGCCTAACTTCCTTTCATGGGCAACAATGAGCCAGCTAGTTAACATTATCCTACTACATCGAGATACATATTGAACTTCCATCCTGTCAGGCCAGGGGTACAATTTATGCATTTATGGTTGGATCAGAATCACCATTATAATCATAAGAAAGGGACAATTTTAGCTATCTAGCCACCGGAGGACAACGACACAATGAGATGCAACAATTCAGGTTGTTTCTGTCAATTATGTTTGCTTTTGATGTGATTGGTGTGAAGCCAAATCCAAACTGTCATACTCTTTTTGACCAGACAGCATCAGATAGGGCTGGGCAGTATACCATGTTTGACTTTATACTGGTATTGATGCACAGACTGGTTTGGGTTTTTACTTTAGAGTGTGCAAAGCTGTCATCAAGGCAAAGGGTGGCTACTTAGAATAATCTCAAGTATAAAATATATTTAGATTTGTTTGACACTTTTTTGGTTACCACATGATTCCATATGTGTTATGTCATAGTTTCGATGTCTTCGCTACAATTCTACAATGTAGAAAATAGTACAAATAAAGAAAAACCCTTGAGTAGGTGTGTCCAAACTGGACTGGTACTGTATGCTAGTTTTTGACCCTTTAAAGTATTCAAAAGTGTAGTATTTGGTCTCATTCCTAGCTCGCAAAGACTACATCAAGCTTGTGACTCTACAAACTTGCTGGATGCATTTGCAGAAACATATTATATTCTATCCATGTAATTCTATTGGGCACAAAATAATCTGAAACGCAACAAAAACTAAATGCAAATGCATCCAACAAGTTTGCAGAGCCACACGCTTGATGTAGTCATTACGCGCTAGGAATATGGGACCAATACTAAGCTTTTGAGTACTTTAATACACATAAGTGAATTTGTGCTTATACTTTTGGGTTCACTAAAATGGGGGGTCAATGTACAAAACATCCAGCAATTCAATGAAAATACCCTCAAATTAAGGCTGCACTTTAACCTCATAGTCATTGTATCATTTCAAATCTAAAGTGGTGGAGTACAAAAATTGTTATTGTCCAAATAGTTTTATTTGGACCTCATATATATTTAAATGTATGGTCTGGACATACATTTTGTCAGCATGCTGTGTTAGAGAGTGAAATATATATCATAAATATTGTATACAGTATGTTTAGAAATTATTCAGTCCTTACAGCCTTATTATAAAACTGATTAATATAAAACAATATATTATCAATCTACACACAATTCCCCATAATGACAATGGAAAAACAGTTTTTTAGACATTTTTGCAAATGTATAAAAAGATTTAAAACACACCTTACACAACTATTCAGGATCTTTGCAATGAGACTCGAAATTGAGCTCAGGTGCATCCTGTTTCTTTTGGTCATTTTCTAGATGTTTCTACAACTTGGAGTCCACCTATGGTAAATTCAATTGATTGGCACACAACTGTCTATTTAAGGTCCCACAGATGTCAGAGCAAAAACCAAGCCATGAGGTCGAAGGAATTGTCCGAAAGAGTGCCGAGACAGGATTGTGTTGAAGCACAGATCTGGGGAAGGGTACCAAAACATTTCTGCAGCATCGAAGGTCCCCAAGAACACAGTGGCCTCCATCATTCTTAAATGGAAGAAGTTTGGAACCACCAAGACTCTTCCTAGAGCTGGCCACCCGGCCAAACTGAGCAATTAAGGGTGAAGTGCCATGGTCAGGGAGGTGACCAAGAACCCGATAGTCACTCTGACTGAGCTCTAGAGTTCCTCTGTAGGGATGGAAGAACCTTTCAGAAGGACAACCATCTCTGCAGCACTGCACCAATCAGGCCTTTATGGTAGAGTGGCCAGATGGAAGCCACTCCTCAGAAAAAGGCACATGACAGCCCACTTAGAGTTTGCCAAAAGGCACCTAAAGACTCCCAGACCATGAGAAACAATATTCTATGCACCGGGGCCTCCCATTCCTCTTTCTATTCTGGTTAGAGCCAGTTTGCTCTGTTCTGTGAAGGGAGTAGTACACAGCGTTGAACGAGATCTTCAGTTTCTAGCCAATTTCTCACATGGAATAGCCTTCATTTCTCAGAACAAGAATAGACAGATGAGTTTCATAAGAAAGCGCTTTGTTTTTGAACCTGTAATCAAGCCCACAAATGCTGATGCTCCAGATACTCTGCTTCTTTAATTAGAACAACCTTTTTCAGCTGTGCTAAGATAATTGCAAAATGGTTTTGTATTGATCAATTAGCCTTTTAAAATGATAAACTTGGATTAGTTAACACAACTTGCCATTGGAACACAGGAGTGATGGTTGCTGATCATGGGCCTTTGTACGCATATATATATATATATATATATATATACATATACATTACATTAATATTAACAATGTCTACTCTGTATTTCTGATACATTTGAATATATTTTAATAGACAAAAAAACGTACGCTTCTAAGTGACCCCAAACTTTTGAACGGTAGTGTATGTAAGTATGTTTGGCTTCGGTACGGGGCACCAATTG
This sequence comes from Oncorhynchus mykiss, assembly GCF_057628025.1. Classification (NCBI taxonomy): domain Eukaryota; kingdom Metazoa; phylum Chordata; class Actinopteri; order Salmoniformes; family Salmonidae; genus Oncorhynchus; species Oncorhynchus mykiss. Next base: position 25,560,347 of record NC_143028.1, on the reverse strand, counting down.
GTAGAACATTCTCCCTTTTAGCAGGTAAAGTTATTAATTTCACTTTGAATGGTGTATCAATACACCCAGTCAGTACAAAGATACAGGCGTCCTTCCTGACTAATTTGCCGTAGAGGTGCAGGAAATTGCTCAGGGATTTCACCATGAGGCCCAATGGTGACTTTAAAACGGTTAGAGTTTAATGGCTGTGATAGGAGACAACTAAGGATGGATCAACAACATTGTAGTTACTCCACAATACTAACATAACTGACAGAGTAAAAAGAAGGAAGCCTGTAAAGAATACAAATATTTCAAAACATGTTTGCAATAAGGCATTAAAGTAAAACTGCAAAGAATGTGGCAAAGAAATGTACTTTATGTCCAGGGCAAACCAACACAACACATCACTGAGTCACTCTTCATAATTTCAAGCATGGTGGTGGCTGTATCATGTTATGGGTATATTTGTTATTGGCATAGACTAGGGAGTGCTTTGGGATTCAAATAAATTGAATAGAGCTAAGCACAGGCAAAATCCTAGAGGAAAACCTTGCTCAGTCTGTTTTCCAACAGACACAAATTGGGATACAAATTGTCACGACTTCCTCCGAATTCGGCTCCTCTCCTTGTTCGGGTGGCGTTCGGCGGTCGACGTCACCGTCTTTCTGGCCATCGCCTCTCCATTATTCATTTATCCATTTGTTTTGTCTTGTTCCCTGCACACCTGCTTTTCATTCCCCAATCACACTACATGTATTTATTCCTCTGTTCCCCCTCATGTCTTTGTGTGAGATTGTTTTGTGTTACGTGTCTATTGTGACGCGCTATACTGGTATGCGTTTATTCCGTGTTTTATTCACAAGGTATGTTTATTTGTTTGGTGCATAATTATTGTGACTGTTTGCGCGTTTTGCACTTTTGCCAATTGGCTGGAGGTTTCGACGCAGTGGCAGTCTGTTGGTTTCTCCTGTCTAAATAAAGTGTGCGCCTGTTCACAACTCTCTGCTCTCCTGCACCTGACTCCGCTCCCAGTACGCACATCATTGACACAAATGGACCTTTCAGCAGGACAATAACCTAAAACACAAGGCCAAATACACACTGGAGTTGCTTAACAAGACGAAATGGAATGTTCCTGAGTGGCCTAGTGACAGTTTTGACTTAAATCGGCTTGAATATCTATGGCAAGATTGGAAAATTGCTGTCTAGCAATGATCAACCACCAACTTGACCGATCTTAAAGAATTTTAAAAAGAATGTGCAAGTATTTTACAATCCAGGTGAGCAAAGCTCTTAGAGACTTTCCCAGAAAGACTCACAGCTGGTATCTCTGCCAAAGGTGATTTCTAAAATGTGTGAATACTTGTGTAAATTAGATATTTCTGTATTTAATTTTCATTACATTTGCGAACATAAAAAGAGTGCAACACAACAAAATGTGGAATAAGCAGTGGCGTGTAGTCATGGATGTGAAGGGAAACCAGGCTTTCCCAAATAATTAAGTAAAACAACATACAAAATAATGTATTTTTCGTCTCTCTGTTTCAAACATTCAGCCTCTTGCAAATTGAAGGAAATGTATCTCTCCGGGGAAAGCATCCAAATGACACTGCGTTCCTCTGTCTCAGTATGTGTAGCCCATCTTTCTGATGCTGTCTGGTCAAAAAGAGCATGATATTGTTGCCCCCTGTAGCATTGAATGCAAAGGAAGCGAGCAAGCATTTGGCCTCCCTTGATCATTTTTTCAATAAAATAATAGCCACTCAGTGTTGAGCTAAACTGAGTGAGCTCAGCTGTGATTGGTCCTGGCTCACCCCAAAAGAGTGTCAAGGGAAGCCAGTTTGGCTTTAGCTTTCACATCTATCATATCACCAGAATCCAAACATTATTGACAACAAAAAAACATTTTTTATTTGCATCCGGTGGTAAAATCGTCACATGCCTAAATTAGCCATGGATGGAGATAGGTATTTGGGTTTGTGGTTTTACTTAAATTGGCCAATGATTTTAACGCCGATTCTGATCCAACCATAAATGTACACATTGTGCCCCTGGCCTGAGAGGATGGTTAAACATAGTAGGCCTGGTAGTAGGCCTGGCGCGTCGTTGCCCATGAAAGGAAGTTAGGCTAGCATTTTAGCTAGGTAACCCAGGACAGCAAAAACTTATAGCGTGTACTGTATGACAGAGTCATAGACGGTTGAGGTAACAGGATAGAGGAGAAAGGCATTGCTGGCATTTCTCTACAAATAGGGTGAGTCAACATGTTTCTTTCTACTTGCAAGCATGCACGCACAGACATAAACACACACACAGACAGAAATCCATAGCATGGACAACCACGTCATATTTAGCTTACGTTGATGGGACAACATTTTTTTTGTATCTTTTGTTGTAACTGTATTAGCTGAATTGGTGGAGGTAGCAGCTGTTTTCTTTGCGACTTGCGGTAACTCTCCATGGTTCTAATTCAATAGTTTAGTAGTCTGAAAATGTCGGAAACATTACTTTGCTTGACCATGCTGTAGGTCATGTTTGTTACATGAGGACATCACTGGACAGATGCTGCTCTCCAGTTTTGTGATGAAACAATAGTTTGGTTTAATTTATTCTGACACTGTGTCTTCTTATTGTCTCGGCCTTAGGCCTATATATCACTGTGTCGAGGCATATGAACAGGTTATAGGTGATTTTACCCATGCACTGCTACTGGGAATAATTCAAGGGGTACAAATACTTTCTGAAGGCACTGTGTGCCACCACCCAAAAGGGCACTTGGTGAATGGGAGGGCAAAGCGGCAGCTGCTCGGGCACAGGTGGACTCCTATCTGTGCACGTGCCTGCTAAAGTGCAACCATTTTGCTGCATATGCTCCTAAATATTTTTGTATTTAAAAAAATGAAAAGTCCCCCGGATAAGTTGTTGTAATGATAGGCTTCACTGTGCTGTTGTTTCAGAGTGCCCTAAAGAAAAAAATGAGTGCAGATCTGTTTAATCCAAAGCCTACATGTAAAGAATATTAAAGAATGCATCAGTGATTTGCATTTCTTTCTGAAGACGTAACGGCATGGGAATGCCTGTGTCTACCACTTTTGCGTAGCCAGTTAGCTATGCCGAAACAGTCACTTTCCAAATTAAATATTAACTCCAAAGTAGGTTTACCTGGCGGAATGATATGATCTTATGAAGATTTGTATCAATCAGGTGGTCTTTTGTTTTGCAAACTACTGTTGAGCATGCAGTACAGAAATACCACCAGCCAAACACCAGTCTCTTGAGGTGCACAATTTTTTTTTCTTCCCCTGACCTCAAAAGGTGTCTCCTGACCTGGTTTAAGAATTGTTGTGGACTTACATCATCCGATTTAGTTGTTTTTCAATTTAAGAAAATTTGATTTTGAGAGTGAAAAGCTATAAAAAAGACTCCGAAACATGGGAAAAAAAATAAAAAATCCTGTGTTTTTTGGTGTTATTATGGTGAATAAAATGATTGTTTGGTAGATTTTATCTGGCTAGTGGACCAAAACATTTGTTTCTAGGCCCTGTTCAGCCATGGTCGCAGGAAGCCTAATATTCCACAAATTACTTTGTATTTTCAGTTACAGGTTTTTGTATCAACATTTTAGCTTTTTATAATAAGCGAATGTCTTTACAGGGTTAAATATTTGTTTCTAGAGCACAGCATGTCCTTCAAAAGTAACTGCAGTTCATATAGGCCCAATATGCTCTATCTCAATCAATACTATTTGTGTATATCTCCTGGTGCTCCTAAACATGTTCATTTAGATCCCTGATTAGAACAACTAATGAGGTCCAAAACATGTCACGACTCTCATTTTAACTGGCTCCACACACAGAACTACTACAATTCTGTTTTTCTTTTGTATTAAAACTTTGTATGAATGTATATAAGATGTACAGAGTCCACAGGACATATCCATTTTACAGTGGTGTGCCCGTACATGCCACGTTCTTCTGTACTTGTGACTCAAAATGGTAGTAATAACACATATAACACATATAGATGAGAGTTATAAGGCCTATCCAGTTTTACAGCACTCTGATATGGTGTAGTAGGCTGTGAACATTCTTCTCCTATGTGTGGCTGTGGGCTGTCACCTAATAAAACCCAGCTGGTCACAAAGACCAGCGTGGAGGCCCCCAGGTTACACCTCCCAGTCCCATCCACCATCCCCACTCTAATGATTGGAATTCAGATTTATGTAAATCCGGTTTTGCATATGAAACCAGGCTTGGCGTGCATCTGCAGGGAGATGGAACGGGCCGGTTGGAGTCTCCCGGCAACCTGGCGGTGTCTGAGTGGTGAAGGTCAGAGGGGAAAGGTCATTGGTTATTAAGGGGTGGCACCCCTGCACACAAAGCAAAGGGTTCATTGTCACAAAGACTGGGGGTGGGGGCAAGCAGTGCTGGTGTGGTGGGGGTAGTTACAGTTGCCCCAAGACAACAGAACTTCCCCCCATCAAAACTAAAGTAATCTGAACCTGAGTCTCAGGCGCTGACAGAGTTGAAAGTAAAGCCCCTTTTTCTCCTCCGCTCAAATGACGCTATAAAAGTAGAAACCCAGGAAGCAGTCCTCTGGGTCTGATGTGCTCTTCCTGAAAACTGCTTGATGTGCCTCCAGAGCGGGGCTGAGGTGTGTGTGTGTGTGTGTGTGTGTGTGTGTGTGTGTGTGTGTGTGTGTGTGTGTGTGTGTGTGTGTGTGTGTGTGTGTGTGTGTGTGTGTGTGTGTGTGTGTGTGTGTGTGTGTGTGTGTGTGTGTGTGTGTGTGTGTGTGTGTGTGTGTGTGTGTGTGTGTGTGTGTGTGTGTGTGTGTGTGTGTGTGTGCGTGTGTGTGTGTGTGTGTGTGTGTGTGTGTCTGTGTGTGGGAGTGTCTATGTCCCAGCTCCTAACCTCCCAACTGGGACATTGTGCCGAGTGCAACTGAACAGCATGCTTAGCTGGCTGTGTCCAGTGTGACAGATCAATCTCATTAGCAATAGTCATACACATGTACATGGGATTCACTTGGGTAGTGTACTTTGACCATTTGTGAAGGTTTGCTCTCTTTCCAGTGATGCAACAAAACTTTGACCCTTTATATTTTGACCAAATTGCCTTTTTAAAAAAAATCTTTGCTCGAAACTATTGGAGGAAGTGACTTGTGTGAACCTTTAACCCTGCATTATTTATTAAGTGCAACACGGTTGTTCAAACCGCCCAAGGATAATGTCCTCTGAAATGGCAAATATAATCATTTTTGCACGGCACCGGCTCTCCGATGTCCTAGCTTGACAACTGTACATTTATTATCTATGTTTCTTTTAGCACAGCCGGCTTTGTCTAAATGAATTTCCTTTTTAATTACCATTAGGCTGTCTGCAGTTAGCATCAGCAGCTAATGTGCGACCTAAAGAGGTTGGCGTAAGTAAGGTAAAGTTCCCCATCCTGTTTTTTCCTCTCAAACTTATTAAAAAGCTGACAACATTATACAGCATGTTTATTTAGGAAGCAATCTCTCTAAATGTATTTTTCCTGGTTTTATTATGTCTTTTGACTTTCATGTCTAAATAACTGTGCAGACAGAGGCCTGAAGCTTGTTGTATCGAGTACTTATTTCCCCTCACTTTTAAGCCGCTTAGTCTGTGTTGTGGCCAACTATAATAGACTTTCCAGACAGTCACAAAGGGAGAGAAGTTTAGATCTGGTTGTTGTTGCTTTCTGGTTGATTGATTTTGAATTTGAAGTCAATTGAATCAAGTCAATGCATGTATCACTCCTGTTCCCTCTGTGAAGTAAAACATTTAACTTCATACTTTAATCAAACGTTGTTGATTTTACATAGTTTTTTAAGAGTTTGGCTGCTGTCATCTAGCTGACAATTTGCCTGGTAAGCATAGTAGCACATACACACATCTTAAAGCCTGTTAATAGTTGGCTGTGAGGGGGAGGGAAGAGGTGGTGAAAATGTTGAATGTTTATGTTGGTGATGGTGTGTGCTGGGGCTACCCTCTGGTCTGAAGTGGTCATTGTTAGCTGCCTTGTCTAGACTGGCTGCCGACTGGGTGTTCTTGCTGATGCATGCAGTAAACAATGCAGCAAACTGGTGCTGAATGTTAATGTGTGTGTGTGTGTTTGTGTGTGTGGCCCCATAAAAAGGGGTGTGTCTCCTTTACCTAACCTCTAAATAGGAAACAGCTGGGTCTGTCCGATTTAACAGTGCATTCGGAAAGTATTCAGACCCCTACCCTTTATACACACTTTATTATGTTACAGCCTTATTCTAAAAGGGATTGAATACACATTTTTCCTCATCAATCTACACACAATACAATTTTTAAAATGTATAAAAACAAAAAAACTGAAATACTTTATTTACATTAGTATTCAGACCCTTTGCTATGAGACTCTAAATTGAGCTCAGGTGCATCCTGTTTTCATTGATAATCCTTCAGATGTTTCTACAACTTGATTGGAGTCCACTTGTTGTAAATTCAATTGATTGGACATGATTTCGAAAGGCACACACCTGTCTATATAAGTTGACAGTGCATGTCAGAGCAAAAACCAAGCCATGAGGTGGAAGGAATTGTCCGTAGAGCTCCGAGGCAGAATTGTGTCGAAGTACAGATCTGGGGAAGGGTACTAAAAGATTTCTACAGCGTTGAAGGTCCCCAAGAACACAGTGGCCTCAATCATTCTTAAATGGAAAAAGTTTGGAACCAACAAGACTCATCCTAGAGCTGGCCGCAAGGCCAAACTGAGCGATCGAGGGAGAAGGGCCTTGGTCAGGGAGGTGACCAAGAACCCAATGGTCACTCTAACAGAGATCCATAGTTCCTCTGTGGAGATGGGAGAACCTTCCAGAAGGACAACTATCTCTGCATCACTCCATCAATCAGGCCTTTATGATAGACTGCCAGACGGAAGCCACTCCTCAGTAAAAGGCACATGACATTTAATGACTTGACTTGTAATTAAAGACAAATTAAATTAAAATATGATTTCAGGAAATTAGTCGCATTTAAGATATTATACTGAACCAAAATATAAACGCAACATGTAAAGTGTTGGGCCCATATTTCAAGAGCTGAAATAAAAGATCCCAGAAATGTTCCATACACTCAAATGTTGTGCAAAAATTTGTTTACTTCCCAGTTAGTGGGAATTTCTTCTTTGCCAAGATAATCCATCCACCTGACAGGCGTGGCATATCAATATGCTGATTAAACAGTATGATCATTACACAGGTGCGCCTTGTGCGGGTACAATAAAAGGCCACTCTAAAATCTGCATTTGTGTCACATAATACAACATCACAGATATCTCGAGTTTTTAGGGACCATGCATGGATTAATCCCAGTTTCAACTGTACCAGGCAGATGGCAGACAGTGTGTATGGCGTTGTGATTGCGAGCAGTTTGCTGATGTCAACGTTGTGAACAAAGTGCCCCATGGTGTCGGTGGGGTTATGGTATGGGCAGGCATAAGCTACGGATAATGAACACAATTGCATTTTATCAATGGCAATTTGAATGCACAAAGATACCGTGACGAGATCCTGAGGACCATTCTCATGCCATTCATCCTCCGCCATCACATCATGTTTCAGCATGTCAAAAGGATCTGTACACAATTTCTGGAAGCTGACTATGTCCCAGTTCTTCCTTGACCTGCATACTCACAAGACATGTCATCCATTGAGCATGTGTGGGATGCTCTGGATCGATGTGTATGACAGCGTGTTCCAGTTCCGGACAATATCCAGCAACTTAGCACAACCATTGAGGGGAGTGGAACAACATTCCACAGGCTACAGTCAACAGCCTGATCAACTCTAAGCAAAGGAGATGTGTTGTGCTGCATGAGGCAAATGGTGGTCACACCAGATATTGACTGGTTTTCTGATCCACGCCCCTACCATTTCTTTAAGGTAACTGTGACCAACAGTCATGTGAAGTCAATAGATTAGCGCTTAATGAATTTATCCCCAACAGTCAACCATGGAGTATATATAATTATATTCATGAGCATATTTGGTTTAAAAGGAGACCTGCAAAAATCTGGCTCAAAATGTTGGAAACTAAAAAGGTAACTGGGATTCAGAGTTAAATGTTTATGTTCAAAGTTTGTTGTTTTTCATTTTTATTCTACAATTGTTGCAATGAGACGTATGACAAGGAGCCCCTATGTTAATAAGTGTAAGTGAAAAATGGAGATGGTAGTTGTAACCACCAAGGTAGAATTATTGGTCTGAATGTCATTTCCTACAATGTGAAAGGTATCCATTGACCAATTTAAAAGAAACAAATTATCCTACATCTGAAGAATTTACAATGTGTCAGTTTTCAGGTGGCCTGACAAGGATATAAAATACCTAGTTGTTGCTATCACTACCTCTCGAGGACCAGTCTAAAACAAACTATACCTAATTCATGTATGTGATAACCATATATCTTAGATGATGGAAGATTTTACCTCTTTATTTACAGGAAAGGTGGAAACAATTAAGATTAATATTCTCCCTAGGCTGCTATTCCCATTTCAGACTATCTGTTCTGGTCCCAGAATCCATATTTCAACAATTACACTGTCTAATTTCAAGGTTCCTATGGCAAGGTAAAAAACCAAGGGTGGGGTACAAAACACTCCAACTGCCAAAGGAATCAGGTGTCCTGGGACTACCGGGACACCCAATTGCAACCAATGATCACTTAATCCAGATGCCATAGTTGGCTAAATCGAACAACTCACTCAGAAAAACGGAGCATGACTCTCGAGTTAGTATAAGTATAAGTTGTTAAAAAAAATGGAATTGTTTGTGAACCGCACATCACTAGTTTAAATGCCAAATTATTGAATACAATAAACAATGTTAAACATTGTGTTTTTACTAAATATTTATGTTACATCAACATATTTAATCATATTATCAGTAAATCCAACATGGCTATTATTATTTCTCTGGACTTTTATGTTTTTAAATAATAAAAAAAAACAGGAAATTAAATATACTCAGTAATATTACTGTGTTACCCATATTTTTGTAGATTCATTTTTATAGTGTACATTAATTTAGTGGAGTTTGGGTTTGTTTGGTTTAGGTTTGTTTTGTCTAGTTCCCGCCCCAGACGAAAACTAACCGGATTCCTGCCAGGGCTCTTGTAGTTAGACGAGTTTGACTGTAGTGGTGGTGTTCTCGCTCTAGACACAGTGTTATGTCTGGACAAATGTTGAGTCTGTCTGCAGCTGTGGCTGACAGGCATGGCACGTTTTTCAGCGCTGGAGAAACTTGGCAGCCAACTGTTTATAGATGAGGCTGCCATGCTAGCAAACGTCTGTGTTCCCTCCAAGAGACAGTTTACACAGCGCAGACCTGGAACATAAAACCTAGCACCTGTAGCAGCACCTGGAAATGGCCTCTCTTAATCAGCATTTTAGGCCCATGCAGTCATTAGTTGTTCTGTTCCAACAAGCTTTTAAAGTCAACAGTAGAGCAGACTGTTGGGTTTTATAATCAGAGGGAAAGTGAAACATTTTCGCTTGAAGTCTTGAACTTTCTATTCTCATAAGAATCCCTTCCTTTATATGGCCAGGTGTAACAGTTTTCTTGAGTCGAAGGAGAGGCGGACCAAAACGCAGCTTTAATAAAGAAACTACACATGAATAGACTAACAAAACCAGGAAATGTGAAAACCAAAACAGCCCTATCTGGTGCAAACACAGCGACAGGAACAATCACCCACAAAACCCAACACCAAACAGGCTACCTAAATATGGTTCCCAATCGGAGACAATGACTAACACCTGCCTCTGATTGAGAACCATATCAGGCCAAACATAGAAATAGACAAACTAGACATGTAACATAGAATGCCCACTCAGATCACACCCTGACCAAACAAAACATAGAAACATACAAAGCAAACTATGGTCAGGGTGTGACACCAGGTTATATAAGTAGTAGTAGTATGTTTTCCCTGCAATAGGCCTGTCATGTCTTATGTCTGGACACCCGTTGGAAAGATTTATTGTAGGGAGGCACTCACAGTGGACAGGTTTTGGGTTTGGATGTCTATGTGTATGGATGTTGTTAGGGGAGACAAAGCAGATCCACCCTATTCAGACTGTAGCCAATATAATAATTATGTCTAGCACCACCCCAAACGGGAGTGACTGTCAGACAGAGCGAGGGGTGCTGGAGCTAGCCAAGCGCTGGATGACTTGCTCTTTGCTCCCCAGTCTGGCTCTTCTTTTATCTTATTCAAATGAAGGGGGGTGCGGATGTGTGCCCTTGGTGACAACAGATAAATTAGGTGGTGAGCCTGGGACCGGGGAAGGCGAACCGAGGGCTAGCTCCCTTTGGCTAGAATGACAATGAGCGACAGGCCAGCTGATAACAAGGTTAGATTTTCATACGCTTCAGACATCTAGGTCTGTGCGTACCTGCCGGCAGGTGAGGCAGACTCGTGCCTGCGGTGGGCAGAGGTGGTTGTGCACTAATCGTCCGTTGAGCTGTGAAGGATGGCACAGAGGAGGAAACTCCATTTGAGATTCCGCCATGATGCTTTTAAAACATAGGGAGCAGACGTGGCAGACAGCTCTTAAGCTTCCCTTTTCAATCTTTAGGAATATATGGTTATTTGTGTCTGTTTAATACCACTATTGTCAGCTCCATATTGCGATGTTGATATCTATTCATCCATGTTTCAAGGGTGGTGAATCACAGGGAGGGTATGTACTGTATGACTATACCTTACAGTACACACACACAACCCCAGACTATAAAGGCGCTAACCGGCAACCTTCCCTCCAACCCATGGTCTTTCTGTACTGTAGCCAGAGAATCAAGCAGCCTTATTCTTCCCATTTCCAGGGCTCTTTCACCCATCCAACTCCTATTTGCTTTAGGACACTCTTGTAGAAGTAGTCAAGTTAATCCACTAGCCCGGCTCATCCTTTTTCCTTACCCTCACTTGTTTGTTTCAGTAATTTGCCAGCCAGGCCTCAGCGTGTCTTCTAATAGATGGGGTGGGGAGTTAGGGGCGAAATTAGGTGGGGCGGAAGATGGGGGATGTAGTCTAGGATTCCCTGAAGCTGCCAGGTCTGTCTAGTCTGGGAGAGGATGGGGAGGGGGCGACATCTCCCTTGGGACGAATCCGAGATGAGAGAGAAAATATGTGTTTATTTTGTTTATCCTCTGACGCAAACTGTCAGCGAGTGGTGAGTCCCAGACATATTTCTCGAGTTTGAAGGGGCACAGACATGCTGAATATGGTAAAGATGGCATGGGTGTCTTGTTTTGCCCCTGGCACCTTGACCTGGTTATGACGAGACTCGAGTCCGCCCCCCCAAAGAAAATTCACTCTTCAAAGCCTGACCGATTCAGACAAGCGTCGGCCACAGTCACAGATCGAAAGTGGGTTAGCACAAGCTGTGCACTGGAACAAACATTGGCTGTGCTTCCTCGGGTTTGCTTTTCTTCCTTATGGGTCATTCCACCTCAAAAAGCAGAAGAGGATCTCAGATTGTGCTTTTACCATTGAAGCGGCCAACATTGAAACTATTAGAACTGCTGTAGCCTAATGGTTTAACTAATCCAAACCTTTTTTAAAGGACATTAACAACACTTAGAGGAGCTGTTTCCTGGACATGGGTTAAGCCTAAGAGAAGGACAAACTGAATTGCTTTCATGGAGGAATGCCTTGATTTGTGAGGGTGCCCATATAATTGAATTTCATTATACTACCCAAAGTTGCAAAGAAAATGTTGTGATCCATTTAATAAACACAAGAGACTAACAATATTGATAATAAGGTGTGGCAGACATCTACAGTCGTGGCCAAAAGTTTTGAGAATGACACAAATATTAATTTTCACAAAGTCTGCTGCCTCAGTTTGATGACAATCTGCACATACTCCAGAATGTTATGAAGAGTGATCAGATGAATTGCAATTAGTCCCTCTTTGCCATGCAAATGAACGGAATCACAAAAAAAACATTTCCACTGCATTTCAGCCCTGCCACAAAAGGAACAGCTGACATCATGTCAGTGATTCTCTCATTAACACAGGTGTGAGTGTTGACGAGGACAAGGCTGGAGATCACTCTGTCATGCTGATTGAGTTCGAATAACAGACTGGAAGCTTCAAAAGGAGGGTGGTGCTTGGACTCATTGTTCATCCTCTGTCAGCCATGGTTACCTAAAAGGAAACACGTGCCGTCATCATTGCTTTGTACAAAAAGGGCTTCACAGGCAAGGATATTGCTGCCAGTAAGATTGCACCTAAATGAACAATTTATCGGATCATCAAGAACTTCAAGGAGAGCGGTTAAATTGTTGTGAAGAAGACTTCAGGGCGCGCAAGAAAGTCCAGCAAGCACCAGGACCATCTCCTAAAGTTGATTCAGCTGCTGGATCAGGGCACCACTAGCACAGAGCTTTCTCAGGAATGGCAGCAGGCAGGTGTGAGTGCATCTGCATGCACAGTGAGGCGAAGACTTTTGGAGGATGGCCTGGTGTCAAGAAGGGCAGCAAAGAAGCCACTTCTCTCCAGGAAAAACATCAGGGACAGACTGATATTCTGCAATAGGTACAGGGATTGGACTGCTGAGGACTGGGGTAAAGTCATTTTCTCTGATGAATCCCCTTTCCGATTGTTTGGGGCATCTGGAAAAAAGCTTGTCCGGAGAAGACAAGGTGAGCGCTACCATCAGTCCTGTGTCATGCCAACAGTAAAGCATCCTGAGACCATTCATGTGTGGGGTTGCATCTCAGCCAAGGGAGTGGGCTCACTCACAATTTTGCCTAAGAACACAGTCATGAATAAAGAATGGTACCAACACGTCCTCCGAGAGCAACTTCTCCCAACCATCCAGGAACAGTTTGGTGACAAACAATGCCTTTTCCAGCATGATGGAGCACCTTGCCATAAGGCAAAAGTGATAACTAAGTGGCTCGGGGAACAAAACATCAATATTTTGGGTCCATGGCCAGGAATCTCCCCAGACCTTAATCCCATTGAGAACGTGTGATCAATCCTCAAGAGGCAGGTGGACAAACAAATACCCACAAATTCTGACAAACTCCAAGCATTGATTATGCAAGAATAGGCTGCCATCAGTCAGGATGTGGCCCAGAAGTTAATTGACAGCAATGCCAGGGCGGATAGCAGAGGTCTTGAAAAAGAAGGGTCAACACTGCAAATATTGACTCTTTGCATCAACTTCATATAATTGTCAATGAAATGCTTGTAATTATACTTCAGTGTTCCATAGTAACATCTGAAAAAAAAATCTAAAGACACTGAAGCAGCAAACTTTGTGAAAATTAATACTTGTTTCATTCTCAAAACGTTTGGCCACGACTGTAGTGGGCAAAACCTACTTTCACAATAATTTATAGTAAATAATGCAAGCGACTACAATGGTTAATTTCTCTAAACAGGGTGGAAAACCCACCAGATTCACAGGGAATACATTACATAGGATGAAGACGCAATACTCCAAGCGGCAGCTCGATACTACTTGTCAGACATGTAGAACTAATACTGTATACTGGTTGTTGGGGTGCGATTGGCGTGGGGGGTCCATGGGGATTTTGACAATTTAATGTCTTACCCAATGGTAAGAAGAAGTTTGGTCCAAATCGCATGTTCAGTACTATATCCAATTCGGATATTCAGGACTATATTTAGTGAATAGTAAATGGATCCTATAAATCACGAGAGCCAATTTGAGTGCAAACAATTAGCTTAATTTCTCAAGAGATCAAATAAAATGTAAAGAAAATAATGTTGCAGGAATGCTAGTCTTATCTGTTTCTAACTACAGAAATGATTTCAGAACAATCTGTGATGGTGGGTGTCATGGCACGACTCTAATACCAGTCTGTGTGGGTTTTTTCTAAGCTGTACCTTGAAATCAAGAAATCTCTATTTATCTAGTTGCAAAGTCTGTAGGCCTTTACCTGTCCCGTTATTGCATTCAGATTATACATTTCCTTCATTCCTGGTTTAGGATCAGTTCTTAGTTAAGCCACAGCGTTGTGTTCCTACTGTGGACAGACTATGTTGCACTTTGGAGAACAGTTGCTTTTTGCAATTCATTTGGTTCTTGAGGTAGTTTTGTTGCCCTTCATTGGACTGGGAGAGTGTGCTCCCTGGTGTAACTTGGCATAGTGCATGAGGGTTAGTGTAGCCTAATGGATGGGCCCACAACCCCTGTATCTTGATGGCTAAGTGTCTTCCACACACATGACTGGAATGATGGTTCGAGTCCCTTCCTGGTGCTTCATTGCAGTGGCTTTAGTTTTTCTCTCTGTTTTGCAATTCCGTTCTTGTAAAAATATATTGGCCCGAAATACATTTTAAATCCATTCATGGGACAAATGTGGTGAAATAAAGGTCAACTGAAAAAGCACTGCACTGTGTGCACTCCATATCATTATGTCAAGTCTGCCTGCTTATCTCCCTTATAGTGTTTGTGTGTGTTATGTCCACTTAGTGTGTGTGTATTCCCATACTGTGCGTCCTGTTCGCCTCAGTTGGTAGAGTGTGAGACTTTCAATGCCAGGGTTGTGTGTTTGATTCCCATGGGGGACCAGTATGAAAAATGTATACACTCACTACTACTGTACGTGGCTCTGAATAGAACGTCTGCTAAATGACAAAATAATTTATGTAAACATGTGTTTGTGAATGCCTCTTAACTAGGCCTATGAGTCTCATATACAGCAGCTCAGTAAAACTGTGTTTGAATGGGTGTGGGTTGCTTCTGTGTCTGGAAATGCGTAACAGACACGGGCAGCAATTGAAACTCGCTCTGAGCTGTTAAGCTATTTCTGAAAACATAAAATACAGAGGCAGAGATTTTAAAGAGCAACAATTCTGGTTTTGTTTGTCTTAATGGTCCCCTTTCCTCCTGACTAGATGACAACCATAGTTCCACTAGACCTGTTTTCCGACAGCTGTTGTCTGGACTCACCGCTCATTCTATCAAATCCATTTAGACTCCTTCATGCGTGCCCCTGTTGTTTGGGTTGAAATAATTACTATAACTTGAGTTTGATTAAAGCACAGTCAGCTTTGTTTATTGAACATTTTCTCCCCCGAGACTTGTCCAAACAAAGACTACAGGAAGGTTTCCCATTACGTTGGGCCTTTTCACCCTCTCTCTCTCTCCCTAACCCACCACCTAACCCACTAGACATGTGTGAACATACACTCACAAACACCTATGAAGTTCACCAAAGCTCCAGCCATAAGCTGGGTGTTGGGTGGTGCATGCTTTGCTTGCAGTTCAATTGGCTCTTCTGAGAAAGCGTAGTCTCAGAATTTCACTGAAAGCTCCACATACTGGTATTGATTTTTACAATATAGTCTTTAACAATGTTTAGATACAATGCCAACAAAAATGTAAAGTTATAGAAGTCAGACTACTTCACTGTATGTTTTCTCCTAGTTTGGTTGAGTATAAATTGACAAAAATATTGTTATATTATATTTGGGACATATCGCCCAGCCCTACTGACTAACATCTAAGTTCCCAAATTTTTGACTGAGCAGATCAGTGTTAGCATCTACGCTATAATTTCCCTATATAAGGCAAAAGGTGATTCCTCACAAACAAAAAATACCATGCTTTTATTGATTTTCACAAAATGTAACCCATAGAAGGGTCCCTTTGGAGGAAAGATTGTTGACTTATTTGACATTTGTAACTTAAAACATAATTGAGAAATAATTAATTGAAGTTGCAATATTTGTGACATTTTGGCCTTACCCAGGCCTCCATTAAAACTCCATAATGTTTGTAGGTTCTAGAAAGATTGGTGTTTACCGCTTTCTCTGTAATATGAGTATTTTTATTTCAATAACAATTTTCCTACATTAATATTTCAATATTGAAAAATATATTTTCAATATGCATGTTTTTATTTTCCGTTATTCATAAATGAATGTAATTAAACAAAATTGTTATTGAAATCAAAATATTACTCATATTACAGTGCATGCGGTAAAGGTGACATAAATGTTTGCTTTGTAGCACCTACAGATGAAGTCTTAAAGGAGGCCTGGGTAAGGCCAAAATGTCACAAATATGTCAACAATCCTTCCTCCAAAGGACTGTTCCATGGATAACATTTTGTTACATCATGGCTTTTTTTCCTTTTAGTTTTGTGAGAAATCACCCGAAAGCTAAATAATTCACTTAGCCCAACTTCCCACTTGCCACTCCTTTTTTTCCTCACCCGTATCAATAGTGTGAGTATACCCAGTCTAAAGTTCCCACACTTGTTGGTTGTGTGACTGTGGCTCCAAAGTCAATGAAAAGTGATGTGCTTTGTCACCCCCCCCCCCCTCCCCCCCTTGTGTCTCTCTATCACTCTTCTCTGTCTAGGTCTCTCGCTGCTCTGCCCTTCTCAGTGACTCTGCACAGTGCAAACGTGCCCTGTCTGCTCTGAGCATTGCAACCCCTTTCAACACAGTCTTTTCTCATCTACAACCCCCTCTGTCACAGACACACACAGACATGCACACACACACCCCTCCTTCCTGCCCATGTGAACAGACAGTTTTACAGACTGATAACCCCCACCCTTCCTTGTGTACACACACACACACAATCTGCTATCTGGCCACTCCCAACTTCCCACGACTAAAGGCCTCTTAGTCTCTGCATGCTTCGGTTTGGCAGGCACCTAACACCGAACGAGTGCGCTCGCTTACTCCCTTAAAATACTTTTGTTTGAAAGATTAGAAAAGGTACTGTTTGTCCATCTGTTTTTTACTGAGGAGATCTTAGTCATACAATTTTTCATCAAACTAAAATGTAAAACGAGTCATCTATTGTTGAATGACAACAAACACTTAAAGACTGTTGACCAATGACAAAGGAAGAGGTGTAGATTTTCTGCACGAACAGCTGAAAAAAAACCTTGCCAAAGACCAAAATGAACATAACTTCACAAAATGTCTTCATAATATATGTACTTTCTGTTCCAAACTGTTTTGGATGAGAAGTGCATAGACCTTTTGGTGGCCGTGTGATTCAAAACAACAACAAAAAAATCATGCAACTGTGGTCATAGACTCGTTGAGCAATTGTTACAAGAGGGGAAAGCAGCACAATCTGATGGAAGTGTTTTGGCAAACTATTTTGAACTGGAATAAATGCTGCCCTTAACAATCAAATCAGATTGATTCATATAACCCTTCTTACATCAGCTGATATCTCAAAGTGCTGTACAGAAACCCAGCCAAAAACCCCAAACAGCAAGCAATGCAGGTGTATGTCACGTTCTGACATTAGTTCCTTTTTTATGTCTTTATTTTAGTAGGTCAGGGCGTGAGTTGGGGTGGGCATTCTATGTTGTTTTTCTATGTTTTGTTCTGTTGTTATATTTCTATGTGTTTGGCCTAGTATGGTTCTCAATCAGAGGCAGGTGTCAGTCTCTGATTGGGAGCCATATTTAGGTAGCCTGTTTTCTATTATGTTTTGTGGGTGGTTGTATCCTGTGTTAGTGTTTTCACCATACAGGACTGTTTCGGTTGTTTGTTTGTACTTTTGTTATTTTTGTTGATTGTTCTGTTGATTTATTAAATATATTGTAAAGAACACTTACCACCCTGCACATTGGTCTGATCCTTGCTACTCCTCCTCTGAAGAAGAGGAATTCCGTTACAGTGTAGAAGCACGGTGGCTAGGAAAAACTCCCTGGAAAGGACAAAACCTAGGAAGAAACCTAGAGAGGAACCAGGCTATGAGGGGTGGCCAGTCCTCTTCTGGCTGTGCCGGGTGGAGATTTATAACAAAATATGGACAAGATGTTCAAATGTTCATAAAGGACCAGCTTGGTCAAATAATAACAATAACAGTAGTTGTCGAGGGTGCAACAAGTCAGCACCTCAGGAGTAAATGTCAGTTGGCTTTTCATAGCTGATCATTGAGAGTATCTCTACCGCTCCTGCTGTTGCTAGAGAGTTGAAAACAGCAGGTCTGGGACAGGTAGCACATCCAGCGAACAGGTCAGGGTTCCATAGCCGCAGGCAGAACAGTTAAAACGGGAGCAGCAGCACGGCCAGGTGGACTGGGGACAGCAAGGAGTCATCATGCCAGGTAGTCCTGAGGCATGGTCCTAGGGCTCATGTCCTCTGAGAGAGAGAGAGAAAGAAAGAAAGAAAGAAAGAAAGAAAGAGAGTTAGAGAGAGCATACTTAAATTCACACAGGACACCAGATAAGACAGGATAAGTACTCCAGATATAACAGACTGACCCTAGCCCCCCGACATCTAAACTACTGCAGCATAAACACTGGAGGCTGAGACAGGAGGGGTCAGGAGACACTGTGGCCCCATCCGATGATACCCCCGGACAGGGCCAAACAGGCAGGATATAACCCCACCCACTTTGCGGGTAGAGGGATATCTTCAACCACCAACTTACCATCCTGAGGCAAGGCCGAGTATAGCCCAAAAAGATCTCTGCCACGGCACAACCCAAGGGGGGCGCCAACCCAGATAGAAAGATCACGTCAGTGACTCAACCCACTCAAGTGATGTACCCCTCTTAGGGACGGAATGGAAGAGCACCAGTAAGCCAGTGACTCAGCCCCTGTAATAGGGTTAGAGGCAGAGAATCCCAGTGGAGAGAGGGGAACCGGCCAGGCAGAGACAGCAAGGGCAGTTCGTTGCTCCAGAGCCTTTCCGTTCACCTTCACACTCCTGGGCCAGACTACACTCAATCATATGACCCACTGAAAAGAGATGAGTCTTCAGTAAAGACTTAAAGGTTGAGACCGAGTTTGTGTCTCTCACATGGATAGGCAGACCATTCCATAAAAATTGAGCTCTATAGGAGAAAGCCCTGCCTCTTGCTTAGAAATTCTAGGGACAATTAGGAGGCCTGCGTCTTGTGACCGTAGCGTACGTGTAGATATGTACGGCAGGACCAAATCGGAAAGATAATTAGGAGCAAGCCCATGTAATGCTTTGTAGGTTAGCAGTAAAACCTTGAAATCAGCCCTTGCCTTAACAGGAAGCCAGTGTAGGGAGGCTAGCACTGGAGTAATATGATCACATTTTTTGGTTCTAGTCAGGATTATAGCAGCCGTATTTAGCACTAACTGAAGTTTATTTAGCACTTTATCTGGGTAGCCGGAAAGGAGGGCATTGCAGTAGTCTAACCTAGAAGTAACAAAATCATGGATTCATTTTTGGACAGAAAGTTTCTGATTTTTGCAATGTTACGGAGATGGAAAAGAGCTTTCATTGATATGTTCGTCAAAAGAGAGATCGGCGTCCAGAGTAACGCCGAGGTCCTTCACAGTTTTATTTGAGACTACTGTACAAGCATCAAGATTAATTGTCAGATTCATCAGAAGATCTCTTTGTTTCTTGGGACCTAGAACAAGTATCTCTGTTTTGTCCGAGTTTAAAAGTAGAAAGTTTGCAGCCATCCACTTCCTTATGTCTGAAACACAGGCTTCTAGCGAGGGCAATTTTGGGGCTTCACATTGTTTCATTGAAATGTACAGCTGTGTGTCATCCGCATAGTAGTGAAAGTTAACATTATATTTTCGAATGACATCTCCAAGAGGTAAAATATATAGTGAAAACAAAATGGTCCTACAACGGAACCTTGAGGAACACCGAAATTTACAGTTGATTTGTCAGAGGACAAACCGATATCTTTCCGACAGATAAGATCTAACGCAGGCCAGAACTTGTCCCTGTAGACCAATTTGGGTTTCCAATCTCTCCAAGAGAATGTGGTATCAATATGGTATCAAAAGCAGCACTAAGGTCTAGGAGCACGATGACAGATGCAGAGCCTCGGTCTGATGCCATTAAAAGGTAATTTACCACCTTCAAAAGTGCAGTCTCAGTGCTATGATGGGGTCTAAAACCAGACTGAAGCCTTTCGTATACATTGTTTGTCTTCAGGAAGGCAGTGAGTTGCTGCACAACAGCTTTTCTAAAAATGTTGAGAGGAATTCAAGATTTGATATAGGCCGATAGCTTTTTAAATATTTTCTGGGTCAAGGTTTGGCTTTTTCAAGAGAGGCTTTATTACTGCCACTTTCAGTGAGTTTGGTACACATCCATTGGATAGAGAGCCGTTTATTATGTACAAAATAGGAGGGCCAAGCACAGGAAGCAGCTCTTTCAGTAGTTTAGTTGGAATAGGGTCCTGTATGCAGCTTGAGGGTTTAGAGACCATTATTTTTTTCATCATTGCGTCAAGAGATATAGTACTAAACCACTTGAGTGTCTCTTGATCCTAGGTCCTGGCAGAGTTGTGCAGACTCAGGACAACTGATCTTTGGAGAAATACACAGATTTAAAGAGGAGTCCATAATTTGCTTTCTAATGATTTTATTACTGCTGTGAAAAGTGAAAGCGATCCTCTCTTGGGGAATGCTGCTTTTTAGTTAGCTTTGCGACAGTATCAAAAACACATTTCGGATTGTTCTTATTTTCCTCAATTAAGTTGGAAAAATAGGATGATCGAGCAGCAGTGAGGGCTCTTTGATATTGCACGGTACTGTCTTTCCAAGCTAGTCGGAAGACTTACAGTTTGGTGTGGCGACATTTCCGTTCCAATTTTCTGGAAGCTTGCTTCAGAGCTCGGGTATTTTCTGTATACCAGGGAGCTAATTCCTTATGAGAAATGTTTTTAGTTTTTAGGGGTGCAACTGCATCTAGGGTATTTCTCAAGGTTAAATTGAGTTCCTCAGTTAGGTGGTTAACTGATTTTTGTCCTCTGACGTCCTTGGGTAGGCAGAGAGAGTCTGGACGGGCATCAAAAATTTATAGCATGACTTTTGATGCTCCTTGGTTGGGGTCTGAGCAGATTATATGTTGCGATTGCAAACGTAATAAATGGTTGTCCGATAGTCCAGGAACATGAGGAAAAACATTAAGATCCATAACATTTATTCCATGGGACAAATCTAGGTCCAGAGACATGTTGGACAAAACCCACTGAGTCGATGATGGCCTGTGGACTTTTCCATGTGAATATTAAAATCACCAAAAATGTGCATATTATCTGCTATGACTACAAGGTCTGATAGGAATTCAGGGAACTCATTGAGGAATGCTGTATATGGCCCAGGAGGCCTGTAAACAGTAGCTATAAAAAGTGATTGAGTAGGCTGCATAGATTTCATGACTAGAAGCTCAAAAGACGAAAACGTCGGGGGGGTTTTGTAAATAGAAATTTGCTATCGTAAATGTTAGCAACACCTCCGCCTTTGCGGGATACACGGGGGATATGGTCACGAGTGTAACCAGGAGGTGAGAACTCATTTTAACACAGTAAATTCATCAGGCTTAAGCCATGTTTCAGTCAGGCCAATCACATCAAGATTATGATCAGTGATTAGTTCATTGACTATAACTGCCTTTGAAATGAGGGATCTAACATTAAGTAGCCCTATTTTGAAATGTGAGGTATCACGATCTCTTTCAATAATGGCAGGAATGGAGGAGGTCTTTATTCTAGTGAGATTGCTAAGGCGAACACCGCCATGTTTAGTTTTGCCCAACCTAGGTTGAGCACAGACACGGTCTCAATGGGGATAGCTGAGCTGACTACACTGACTGTGCTAGTGGCAGACTCCACTGCCTGGCCTGCACCCTATTTCATTGTGGAGCTAGAGGAGTTATGAGAGCACCCCTCCAGCTAGGATGGAGTATGTCACTCCTCAACAGGCCAGGCTTGGTCCTGTTTGTGGGTGAGTCCCAGAAAGAGGGCCAATTATCTACAAATTCTATCTTTTGGGAGGGGCAGAAAACAGTTTTCAACCAGCGATTGAGTTGTGAGACTCTGTTGTAGAGCTCATCACTCCCCCTAACTGGGAGGGGGCCCAGAGACAATTACTCGATGCCGACACATCTTTCTAGCTGATTTACAGGCTGAAGCTATGTTGCGCTTGGTGCCGACGTTGATAACAATATCTCTATACTCTCTACACTCGCCAGTTTTAGCTTTAGCCAGCACCATCTTCAGATTAGCCTTAACGTCAGTAGCCCTGCCCCCTGGATGATTCGTTTTAAGTCTAATACTGCGGGTAAATGGAGTCCCCAATGACTAGGGTTTTCAATTTGTCAGAGCTAATGGTGGGAAGCTTTGGCGTCTCAGACCCGTAACAGGAGGAGTAGAGACAAGAGAAGGCTCGGCCTCTGACTTACTTTCCACCATAATTTGCAAATAAATTCATTACAAATCCTACAATGTGATTTTCTGGAATTATTTTTCTAATTTTGTCTGTCATAGTTGAAGTGTACCTATGATGACAATTACAGGCCTCTCTCATCTTTTTAAGTGGGAGAACTTAAACAATTGGTGGCTGACTAAATACTTTTTTGCCCCACTGTACATTGTGTGCAAAATGCATGAGGAGGTAGGCGAATAATTACAATTTTGCAGATTAACACTGGAGTGATAAATGATCAGATGGTCATGTACAGGTAGAGGTACTGGTGTGCAAAAGAGCAGAAAAGTAAATAAACATAAACAGTATGGGGATGAGGTAGGTAAATTGGGTGGGTTATTTACCGATAGACTATGTACAGCTGCAGCGATCGGTTAGCTGCTCAGATAGCAGATGTTTGAAGTTGGTGAGGGAGATAAAAGTCTCCAACTTCAGCGATTTTTGCAATTCGTTCCAGTCACAGGAAACAGAGAACTGGAACGAAAGGCGGCCAAATGAGGTGTTGGCTTTAGGGATGATCAGTGAGATACACCTGCTGGAGCGCGTGCTACGGGTGGGTGTTGCCATCGTGACCAGTGAACTGAGATAAGGCGGAGCTTTACCTAGCATGGACTTGTAGATGACCTGGAGCCAGTGGGTCTGGCGACGAATATGTAGCGAGGGCCAGCCGACTAGAGCATACAGGTCGCAGTGGTGGGTGGTATAAGGTGCTTTAGTAACAAAACGGATGGCACTGTGATAAACTGCATCTAGTTTGCTGGGTAGAGTATTGGAAGCTATTTTGTAGATGACATCGCCGAAGTCGAGGATCGGTAGGATAGTCAGTTTTACTAGGGTAAGTAGTGGTTTCTTTGCAGCAATTCGACCACAAAGGCCTGATTCATGCAGTCTCCTCTGAAAAGTTGATGTTGAGATGTGTCTGTTACTTGAACTCTGAAGCATTTATTTGGGCTTCAATTTCTGAGGCTAGTAATGAGCTTATCCTGTGCAGCAGAGGTAACTCTGGGTCTTCCTTTCGGCGATCCTCATGAGAGGCAGATTCATCATGATGGTTTTTGCGACTGCACTTTCAGAAGTTCTTGAAATTTTCAGGATTGACTGACCTACATGTCTTAAAGTAATATTGGACTGTCGTTTCTCTTTTCATATTTGAGCTCTTCTTGCCATTGTTCAACACTTTTGTGGTTACTACATTATTCCATGTGTGTTATTTCATAGTTTTGATGTCTTCACTGTTTTTCTACAATGTAGAAAATAGTAAAAACAAAGAAAAACCCTTGAATGAGAAGGTGTGTCCAAACTTTTGACTGGTACTGTATGTAAATAACGTTTATGTTTTTTATTTTTAATACATTTTCTAACATTTCTAAAAGCCTGTTTTTGCTTTGTCATTTATTTTAAAATGAAGCTGTAACGAATCAAAATGCGTAAATAGTCAAGGTGTTTGAATACTTTCAGAAGGCACTGTATATGTAATATTATTTATTTCATATTCTTAAAACAACAATAAAATACTATACAATACACATACAATAAAAATATCCGCTCCCATCCGTAGGTGCTCTGGTCAGGGTGAGCGCTCGCTCCCACCTTCCCAGAGATGCCGGCAAAGCAAGGCCCTGCTCCCAGCCCAAAGGGATTTTCTAAGGTAGGGGAAAACCAAGCTCCACCCGTCGTCCGGGCCGGCATGGAAGCGAGCGCACCCTTAACTACCATGACCAGAAGACAGACCGCTCACAGCATGAAACCAAACCATAAAACATAAATAGCGAAAGCAAAACATACAATATTCCCATCCCCACCCTCACTCCTGATTTAGAGGAACTCAAACATTTATATTGTACATTCATTTATATAATTATTCCAACACTCTTCAATTCCACCCTTCAGACAGCCACAGATCAACCCATGTTTCCCAATAAATCGTCATTCTACCATTTCCTCTCGGAATACATCCCTCCATTCTCCCATGGTGTCTTACTAGAGACTCACACCTTCCCATCTGCAACATTTATTCAGAAAAAATAAACCCTAAAAATATCATTTTTACCCAAGAGCACAATGATATTTCCCATTGACTGACTGTGGTCCTTCAAATCCCCAGCAATACAGTTTGCAGGTCCAACTGCACCCGAATATTATGGGATAACAACCATTCCTGGACCAGACTCCAAAAACATTTGCATTTGCATTCCTCAAGATAAGCCATTCAGGAGCATGAAGGGGAGCGCGGCTGAATCAACAATAAGATGAATAACTTCCATTTCGCTTGCCTTTCTCATAACAATATTACTTCTCTCATGCAATGGTTCGTCTGTTCAAATGATCCAGAAACGATAGATAGAAAATGGACTACTGGAAGTGCATTATTGTATGTCGGTTGTCAAGTATTTTGTCTGTAATGTCTTTTTCGTTATGTGTTGGACCCCAGTGAGACAGACTAGCTGTCTCCATTGGTATCGACTAATGGGGTTCGTAATAAATCAAATCAAAATATCATTTAATACCAACACAAAAAGACTTCTCACAAGACACAATGTTGGTTGTAGACAATGTAGCTGGCTTCATTGTTGCTTTGATATATAGCCTCTGATATGATGTAAGCCTAGCCGATGATATAGGGTACCCAATAACACCATGTCCCTGGATTCTACATAATATAATATCCCAAATAGACATGTCAGTGGAACCAGACATTTGGCTCTGTCTATGGAACCCCCAAGGGGGGGAGAGTGAGTGTTTGGGCTGGAGAGCTGAAGCCCAGCTGGATAGGGAAAGAGGGGGCCTAGGGAGGGGGGTGAAGAAAGGGAGAAAGCAAGCCAGTGGGCACTGCGATGTGGTCCTATAACTAGGCCACTCTGGAACATTCAATATCATCTTGGTAAGCATCTCCAGTATATATTTGGCCTTGTGTTTTATGTTATTGTCCTGCTGAAAGGTGAATTTCTCTCGCAGTGTCTGGTGGAAAGCAGACCGAGCCATTATCTTTGTTTTTATCCTAAAAAACTCCATAGTCCTTACCAATGACAAGCATACCCATAACATGATGCAGCCACCACCATGCTTGAAAATATGAAGAGTGGTACTCAGTGTTGTGTTGGATTTGCCCCAAACATAACGCTTTGTACTGAGGACATAAAGTTAAATAAATAAAGTAATAAAGACAAAGTTAAGTTCTTCGCCAATTTTTTTCTGCAGTTTTACTGTAGTGTCTTATTGCAAACATGATGCATGTTTTGCAATATTTGTATTCTGTACAGGCTTCCTTCTTTTCACTCTGTCATTTAGGTTAGTATTGTGGAGTAACTACAATCTTGTTGATCCAGCCTCAGTGTTTCTCCTATCCCTGTTTCAAAGTCATCGTTGGCCTCATGGTTTCCTTCCTCTCCAGCAACTGAGTTAGGAATGAAGCCTGTTTCTTTGTAGTGACTGGGTGTATTGATATCTTCACCATGCTAAAAGGGATATTCAATGTCTGTTTTTGTCTTCTTTTTTCATCTACCAATTGGTGCCTTTTATTGGAAAACCTCCCTGGTCTTTGTGGTTGAATCTGTGTTTGCAATTTTTGCAAATCGACTGAGGGACCTTTACAATTATTGTATGTGTGGGATACAGAGATGAGGTAGTCATTCAAAAACACTATTATTGCACACAGAGTGAGTCCATGCAACTTATTATGTGACTTGTCAGGCTTGCCAGAAAGGTGTTGAATACTTATTGACTCAAGACATTTCAGCGTTTCGTCTTTTATTTAATTGTAAAAACATAATTCCACTTTGACCTTATGGGGTAATGTGTGTAGGTCAGGGACACAACATTTCAATTGAATCCATTTTAAATTCAGGCTGTAACACAACAAAATGTGGACAAACTTTATGAATGAACTGTATTTGTGTTTCTTTTCCATAACTGTTGACTTTAATAACTTGAGGAATTCTAGTAACATATTTTTGTATTATCCGCAGGTTTGTGTATTTAAGGTTGTAAATAAATGTGTTATGAAGAAGTGTAATTTACAGTAAATTATTAAATATATAGGAATGTGCTTTGCAGTGGTAATTCTGGTAATTTCCTTTCTCTCATATTTCAGGTAAAATTAACTCAATCAAAAAAAAGAGGCTAGACTCAATGGCTTGGGCCACATTGGAGCTCTCCTTTTTTCACCCTCCTCATCCCTCTCTCTTTCAGTCTTTCTCATATCATTATCCCCTCCATCTTTGACCCATCTGTCTTTCTGTGGTCTGTCCTACCACTCCCCCTAACCCGCTCTCTCCCTCTGGAAAACTAGGTCTGTTTGTTCTCTTTCCTTGCCTCCTCCCTCTACTTGCCCCCCATATTTGTGAGCGAGAGGGAGGGGGGTTGCAGGAAGTCAGCTGTTGTGTCTGTCGAGGAATGTGTGTGAGAAAAAGTGGGGACAAGGCTGCAGACCTTTGTGAGTCGCAGTGTGTGTGTCGTCTCGCTCACCAAAGTTCAGGTATTAGTAGGTAACACGATGCAGCCGGTTTCAGGAGGTCCCCCCCACCACTATAACTGTGTTCAAACTCCATGTAGCGGTGAGTTGTGCATTCTTGGATTTGGGATTTTAATATTTGTGTATCTTGTATTTTAATGATTGTGTAAAGTTCATAATGCATTTGTAGTTTTTATTCCCAAGTCAAAAGTGTAACGCGATGAGTCTTTGTGCTCATTTTCTAGACTTTCTCGAATTTCAGTTTATTCTCCAATTGTGTGGTTGTCTGTGTTTAGCTACTGCGATAAAAGCCTTTGTTGTTGTCTGAGGATGGCAAACTCTCCTTGAATACAGCTGAAAGTCAGACAACGTTGTGTACTAGTTGCTGGTAAGAGTTATGGAATTTTGCAACAAACTATTATCAAGTCTGTCTAGCCTGCGAGAGCATTTCAGTATCTGGGTTATGTGCACACTCTTTGCATAGCTTGGTCTCTTTGTCATCTTGAATAGAATAAGTTAGACTGTTTCACAGCGGAAGCTACTGTGTTATCTTATGCTTTGCTTATCTGTTTAGTTAGGCTGTCTGTGTTTGATGGAAGTAGTTGCTTGGGGCAAATGTCCCTGCTGGGTTTTTTATGTAGGGCTGTCCGTGAACTTTCTCTCACTCTTTCTCTCTGACTGCTGAAGTGTCACAAAGTGTGTCTGAGTTAGAAAGAGTGTGTGTGTGTGTGTGTGTGTGTGTGTGTGTGTGTGTGTGTGCATGCTCCGTCTGTCTGGGGTCACATGGGGGAGGGGAAGGTCAGGCTGTCCTGCCCTGTCTCCAAACAAAGATTGCTCTGTCTGTCTGCATCGACACTGTTGTGAACTCTGCTGGGGAAAAGAGCTCCCATTGCCCATTGCCTCAGGATCAATAGAGCCTCTAAGCGGACCACTAACTTCACTCTTTTCACTTCACATGCACAGACAGAAAGACAAACAGAGACGCACAGGCACAAACATACTGTACACAAACACCTTTTGGAGTGTATCACTATGGTGATGATCACTGGTGATATTCAAACATAAGACATTAAACATTTCACAGTGAGGTCTACACCTGTTGTATTCGGCGCATGTGACAAATACATTTGCTTTGATTTTAATGGATTCTGTTGGTATTTTCCAGGAAGTAAATAACAAACTTTTCACTGGAAGCAGCCAATCAAATTACAACCTTACCGTGAAATGCTTACGTTTGAATATCACCTTACCGTGTAATGCTTACTTACAAGCCCTTAACCAACAATGCAGTTGAAGAAATAGAGTTAAGAAAATATTTACAAAATAAATGAAATAAATAAAAATGTAATAAAATCAAAAAGTAACACAAGATTTACATAACAGTAACGAGGCTATATACAGGGGGTAGTCCGAGTGGCCATTTGATTGTTCAGCAGTCTTACGGCTATGCGGTAGAAGCTGTTAAGGAGCCTTTTGGTCCTAGACTTGGCCATACGGTAGCAAAGAGAAAAGTCTATGACTTGGGTGACTGGAATCTTTGACAATTCTTTGGGCCTTCCTCTGACACCGCCAAGTATATAGGTCCTGGATGTCAGGAAGCTTGGCCCCAGTGATGTACTGGCCCATACGCACTACCCTCTGTAGCGCCTTATGGTCAGATGCCCTCTTCACAACTGTCTTGGTGTGTTTGGACCATGATAGTTTGTTGGTGATGTGAACACCAAGGAACATGAAACTCTCGACCCGCACCACTTCAGCCCAGTCGATGTTAATGGGGGCCTGTTCGGCCCTCCTTTTCATATAGTCCACGATCAGCTCCTCTGTCTTGCTCACATTGAGGGAGAGGTTGTTGTCCTGGCACCACACTGCCAGTTCTCTGACCTCCTCCCTATAGGCCGTCTCATTGTTGTCGGTGATCAGGCCTACAACTGTTGTCGTCAGCAAACATAATGATTGCGTTGGAGTCGTGCTTGGCCACACAGTCGTGGGTGAACAGGGAGTACAGGAGGGGACTAATGTTATATATTTTTTTATTTAACCGGGTAGGCCATTTGAGAACAAGTTCTCATTTACAACTGCAACCTGGCCAAGATAAAGCAAAGCAGTGCGACAGAAACAACACAGAGAATAAACAAACATACAGTCAATAATACAATATAAAAAGTATATATACAGTGTGTGCAAAGGAGGTAGGATAAGGGAGGTAAGGCAATACATAGGCTATAGTGGCAAAATAATTACAATTTAGAAGTTAAACACAGGAGTGATAGATGTGATAACAATATGGGGATGAGGGAGTTGGGTGGGCTATTTACAGATGGGCTATGTGCAACGATCTGTAAGCTGCTCTGACAGCTGATGCTTAAAGTTAGTGAGGGAAATATGAGTCTTCAGCTTCAGTGATTTTTGAAATTCGTTTCAGTCATTGGCAGCAGAGAACTGTAAGGAAAGGCGGCCAAAGGATGAATTGGCTTTGGGGGTGACCAGTGAAATATACCTGCTGGAGCGCGTGCTGTGGGTGGGTGCTGCTGTGGTGACTAGTGAGCTGAGATAAGGCTGGGCTTTACCTAGCAAAGTCTTATAGATGACCTGGAGCCAGTGGGTTTGGCGACTAATATATTTTAAAATATATATATATATATATATTTCACCTTTATTTAACCAGGTAGGCTACTTGAGAACAAGTTCTCATATGCAACTGCGACCTGGCCAAGATAAAGTATAGCAATTTGACACATACAAGAACACAGAGTTACACATGGAATAAACAAAACATACAGTCAATAATACAGTAGAAAAAAAGAAAACAAAAAGTCTATATACAGTGAGTGCAAATGAGGTAAGATAAGGGAGTTAAGGCAATAAATAGGCCATGGTGGCGAAGTAATTACAATATAGCAATTAAACATAAGGAATTGTAGATGTGCAGAAGATGAATGTGCAAGTAGAGATACTGGGGTGCAAAAGAGCAAGATATATAAATAAATACAGAATGGGGATGAGGTAGATAGATGGGCTGTTTACAGATGGGCTATGTACAGGTGCAGTGATCTGTGAGCTGCTCTGACAGCTGTTGCTTAAAGCTAGTGAGGGAGATATGAGTCTCCAGCTTTAGTGATTTTTGCAGTTTGTTCCAGTCATTGGCAGCAGAGAACTGGAAGGAAAGGCGACCAAAGGAGGAATTGGCTTTGGGGGTGACCAGTGAGATATACCTGCTGGAGCGCGTGCTACGAGTGGGTGCTGCTATGGTGACCAGAGAGTTGAATGACATTGAAGCTTGTCTGGAGGTTAGTTAACACAGTGTCCAAAGAGGGGCCAGAATTATACAGAATGGTGTCGTTTGCGTAGAGTTGGGTCAGAGAATCACCAGTTGGAGGCCACGGAAGGAGAGTTGTATGGCATTGAAGCTCGTCTGGAGGTTTGTTAACACAGTGTCCAAAGAAGGGCCAGAAGTATACAGACTAAGCACAGGAGGGGCCCAGGATGAGGATCAGCGTGGCACATGTGTTGTTGCCTACCCTTACCACCAGTGGGGACGGCCCGTCAGGAAGTCCAGGATCCAGTTGCAAAGGGAGGTGATTAGTCCCAGGTCCTTAGCTTAGTGATGAGCTTTGTGAGTACTATGGTGTTGATCGTTGAGCTGTAGTCAATGAACAGCATTCTCAAATAGGTGTTCCTTTTGTCCAGGTGGGAAAGGGCAATTGAGATTGTGTCATCCGTGGATCTGTTGGGGCGGTATGCGAATTGGAGTGGGTCCAGGGTTTCTGGGATGATGGGTGTTGATGTGAGCCATGACCAGCCTTTTCAAGCACTTCATGGCTACCGACGTGAGTACTATGGGGCGGAAATCATTTAGGCAGGTTACCTTCGCTTTCTTGGGCACAAGAACTATGTCAACATTCACAAAGCTGCGTGAAACATGTAGGTATTACAGACTCTGTTTGAAACATGTAGGTATTACAGACTTGGTCAGGGAGAGGATGAACATTTCGGTGAAGATACTTACCAGTTGTTCTGCGCATGCTTTGAGTCCATGTCCTGGTAATTCGTCTGGCCACGCAGCTTTGTGAATGTTGACCTGTTTAAAGGTCTAGCTCACACAGTCGTCCAGAACAACTGGTGCTCTTATGCAGTGTTGCTTGCCTTGAAGCAAGTTTAAAAGGCATTTAGCTCATCTGGTAGGCTTGCGTCACTGGGCAGCTCACGGCTTTCCCTTTGCAGTCCGAAATAGTTTTCAAGCCCTGCCACATCCGGTGTAGTAGGATTCAATCTTAGCCCTGTATTGACGCTTTGCCTGTTTGTTGTTTCGCCTGAGGGCGTAGCAGGATTTCTTATCAGCGTCCGGATTAGTGTCCCGCTCCTTGAACGCAGCAGCTCTAGCCTTTAGCTCGGTGCGGATGTTGTATGTAATCCATGGCTTCTGGTTGGGAAATGTACGTGCGGTCACTGTGGGGATGACGCCGTCAATGCACTTATTGATGAAGCCGGTTACTGAGGTGGTATACTCCTCAATGCCATTGGATGAACCCCGGAAAATATTCTAGTCTGTGCTAGCAAAACAGTCCTGTAGCGTAGCATCCGTGTCATCTGACCAATTTCGTATTGCGCAAGTCACTGGTACTTCCTGCTTTAATTTGAGCTTTTAAGCAGAATCAGGATGATAGAATTATGGTCAGATTTGCCAAATGGAGGGCGAGGGAGAGCTTTGTATGCGTCTCTGTGTGTGGAGTAAAGGTGGTCTAGAGTTTTTTTTTCCTTTGGTTGCACATGACATGCTGGTAGTAATTAGGTAAAGTGGTTTTAAGTTTGCCTGCATTAATGTCCCCGGCCACTAGGAGCGCCGCTTCTGGATGAGCAATTTCTTGTTTGCTTATGGCCGTATACACCTCGTTGAGTGCAGTCTTAGTGCCGGCATCAGTTTGTGGTGGTTAATAGAGGGCTACAAATAATATAGATGAGAACTCTTTGTAGATAGTGTGGTCTTTAAAAAAATAAATATACATATGTATTTTACCTTTATTTAACTAGGCAAGTCAGTTAAGAACAAATTCTTAAATTTCAATGACAGCCTAGGAACAGTGGGTTAACTGCCTTGTTCAGGGGCAGAACGACAGATTTTGTACCTTGTCAGCTCAGGGATTTCTCACAGGCCGGCTCATAGCCTGTGGCAAAAATGAGGGGACACGAACAACAGGTATAGGCCAATCAAAAAGGTTCTTTATTGTAAACCAAAACTATTAACTTTCAACAAAGAAAATGGAATGAGGTGTGAAAGTATCACAATGTAAAGTGCAGAGATGCATGAATCTGTGTGTGTGAATATGACTGAGTGAAAACTAAGTAAAACTACAAAGGAACAAACAAACAGGATCATACCTGGAGGAGCAGAGAGAGACAAGAGTGATTAGTGAAGCTGTTTAAATACCCTGAGCCCAGGTGACTCCAATCACTAACGACCCTCCTCTGCCTGCAGGATGAACCGCCCCTGCACTGCAGAGGAGGGGTCGTGACAGCCTAGGAACAGTGGGTTAACTGCCTTTTTCAAGGGCAGAACGACAGATTTTATACCTTGTCAGGTCAGGGATTAGATCTTGCAACTTTTTCGGTTCCTAGTCCAACACTCTAACCACTAGGCTATGCTGCTGCCCCGGCAGTGTGGTCTACAGCTTATCATGAGGTATTCTACCTCAGGCAAGTAATACTGCAAGACTTCTTTAATATTAAACATTGCACACCAGCAGTTATTGACAAATAGACACATAGACGCCCCTCGTCTTAACAGACGTAACTGCTCTGCCCTGCCGATGCACGGAGAAGCCAGCCAGCTCTATTTTATCCATGTCGTCTTTCAGCCACGTCTCGGTGAAACATAAGAAATTACCGTTTTTAATGTCCTGTTGGTAGGATAGTCTTAATCATAGATTCTTCAGTTTGTTTTCCAATGATTGCACGTTGGCCAATAATACAGAGGGTGGTGGTTTACCTACTGGTCTGTGAATTCTTACAATGCACCCCGCCATTCTCCCCTTTTTTCTCCATCTTTTCTTGACGCTGATGACTGGGATTTGGGCCTTGTCTTGACAAAGCAGTATATCCTTCGCGTCGGACTCATTAAAGAAAAAATCTTTGTCCAGTTTAAGGTGAGTAATTGCTGTTCTAAAGTCCAGAAGCTATTTTCGGTCATAAGAGACGGTAGCAGCAACATTATGTACAAATTGAGTTACAAACAAAGAGAAATAAACAAACAAAATAGTACAGTTGGTTAGGAGCCCGTAAAACGGCAGCCATTTTGCCAGTAGGTGTGGATAAATGTTAGCAGTTCTTAACATGATATCAGTGTGAGAGTGACTAACAAAATCAATGGGGGCCCCCGGTC
Source organism: Oncorhynchus mykiss (assembly GCF_057628025.1). Classification (NCBI taxonomy): domain Eukaryota; kingdom Metazoa; phylum Chordata; class Actinopteri; order Salmoniformes; family Salmonidae; genus Oncorhynchus; species Oncorhynchus mykiss. The sequence continues at coordinate 25,527,320 of NC_143028.1, read as the reverse complement.
GGTAATTCAACCATGATTACTACAAGTTTAGATATCTGGCCGCTAGACTAACTTATCAATCTTTTGTTGTTGTTGCTGACATAGGCTCATTGAGTGACTGTCAGTGACTGACGTAAGAAAACAACTGCTGATGCACTACTATTCAAATTTTTAACATTAAGTTGAGACCCCGACTGAGTCCCCCTCCGCCCCTTTGGAAATTGATCTGCGGACCAGTTGCCCATCCCTGCCCTAGAGTCTGCAAAGATAACATAAGGAATTGTTTTAAGATGGTCATACCAAGTGTACAAAACATTAAGGACACCTGCTCTTTCCATGACATAGACTTACCAGGTAAATGCAGGTGAAAGCTATGATCCCTTATTGATGTCACCTGTTAAATCCACGTCAATCAGTGTAGATGGAGGGAAGGAAACAGAAGGATTTTTAAGATTTGAGACAATTGAGACGTAGATTGTGTATATGTGCCATTCAGAGGGTGAACGGGGTATGGTTTGTGTCAAGAACTGAATCTCTGCTGGGTTATTCACTTTCAACAGTTTCCCATGTGTGTCAAGAATGGTCCATCATCCAAAGGACATCCAGCCAACCTGACAAACTGTGGGAAGCATTGAAATCAACATGAGCCAGCATCACTGTGAAACGTTTGCGAAACCTTGTAGAGTCCATGCCCCCGATGAATTGAAGATGTTCTGAGGGCAAAGGGGGGAGGGTGCAACTCAATATTAGGAAGGTGTTCTTAATGTTTTGTACACTCAGTGTATTAACAGTATATATATTTAATGAAACATTGAATTTGGCCTTACTGCTGTTATTAGCCCATAGAAATGCATTGAATAACATATTCATATATGGCATAACAGATAGTCAGTCAAATAAAATTTCAAAAGAAAGTATATTTTGAAGTGAAATATAAGAAAGCTCAGGAAATAGTTTTTATAAATGATTTACCCATATTTAAAAAACTATTGCCTTACTTCCATACATTTTTGAAACCGATACTGGGTTATCTTCAGACTAGTCTTCTGAAGCTTTTGGGTGTCATAGAGCAAAACAACCGACATGTACGTGCTTGTGAGTCTCAGCTTTCCATGGTGGGGCCATTCTAGTCTGTAGCCCAAACCGTGCGGATTCTACAGACAGAAGTTGGCACGTCGGCTGTACCAACTTCTGACGAGTCCCGTGACGCTTGTAGGGGTCGTAGAGCACGGAAAAGACCATCGTGTTCGTGAGAGTCTCAGCTTTCCATAGTGGGGTATTAGTTTGTAGCCTAAACCGTTCGACTGATTTTCGGGATGTCTCATGGTCTGAAAAACACCACTGTAGCCCTGCCACATTCCACCACAGAAGGCTGACGAATGTGGTGGATTGAGAAGCAGCCCATGCAAAAAAACAGCTTAAACAGACATGTTTACTTTTGCTTATTTGTTTTCCACCTGGTTGCGGACATTGACTCTAGTTCATGCTTTATTACGTAGTTGTAATTGATGTAGCTAAACCTACAACAAGTTATAGCATACAATGAACTGAGACAGATTATGAATGAGTTGGCCATACGTGCCTACATTTCAGTTGTGAAAACTCATGGCCTGCTACAAAATCATTTCTACAATATCGGTTTCTATGCAATCAGTAAGAACGAGTTAGTTGCTATGCTAGTTGCGTTCCGTAACATCGGATTAAGTCGTCATGACCCAAACACCCTTTCACAATAAACTGTGCAATGTGCACATCCTTGTATCTGTCCTCTTGGGTTCTCTGCTCCAAAATTTGATATTTTGATGAAGCTTAGGTGATACAATCAGAACGTCTTCCACTAGTTCTAACCTGTCCCCTCTCTCTCTTCTCTCTCCAGCCCAGTTGGAGTTTGTGCAGATCCTGGTGATCGTTGTGGTGATGATGGTGATGGTGGTAGTGATCACCTGCCTGCTCAACCACTACCGCCTGTCAGAACGCTCCTTCATCTCCAGGAACAGCCAGGCCCGCAGACGCCACCTACCACTGGCCTCTGTAAGTACTCTACCCTGACCAGGGCTGTAAACTAACGTTATAGTCTTCATGCAGACTTACAGCCTCCACACAGACCAGGACATAGATGTTACAGTCTTTAGAAGCACTCCACACATCTCTACAGGCAATATACTTTATTTGATAGCCTCCACACAAACCAGGAAGTAAACTTTCCTTTACAGCATTTACTCCACACAGACCAGGGTGTAGACTACTTTACAGCCTCCACACAGACCAAGACATATACTTTACTTTACAGCCTCCACACAAACCAGGACATAGACTTTACTTTACAGCCTTCACACAAACCAGGGCATAGACTTAATATGAAATGAAAACCACCCTTGTTTCTACTTGGAAATAGGCAAGCCATAGTACAGGGTCCTATTTGGACATCATGGCAGGCCCAAACTAGCCATGTCAGAAAAGCAGATCATTTTTTACTAATGCAAACACATATGATAAGCAGACAATGGTATTCAGTTGGACCTGTATACTATGTACAGTAGAGACAGAGGCTCACTGGAGACGGGTTGTCTGCCACATGTCTGCCACATCGCTCAGTGCAGTGATCTGGAGATTCCAGAACCATATGACTGCACTGCTGCTTTCTGAATCACACACAAACACATACTGCTGCTGAATCACCTAGCCCGGTATTCATCTGAAATATGGGGCAGGATGCTGTGCGTGTGTTATCAGGTTTGTGTTTAATTCAGAATTGTGGAATTGACTCCCATTCAACTCATGAATTGCATTGGCCACACCCCACAGGATGTAGAATTTGAGTTTAAGCGACAGGACATAGAATTGAATTCAGTGCAATTCAATGAAATTCCACTCAGTTATACAACATGAGAGTTTCATTGAATCTGACAGGTTACACTTCAAGAAACCAAATAATATATCACTTTACTCCAAAAACAATGTTCAAATATTATTTAAACCTCAGTGCTTAGAAAAGTACATTTAATTTTCCACCATTAATTTAATTGGTTTGGCTTCTTTTTGAAGGCTTTAGAGTCAACTTGAGGGCTGAAGTAATGCATTCCGGGAAATGTAGTCTTTCCCCCATATTGAACAAAAGTTAAGTGATTTGTGAAATATAATAACTTAGAATATTCAAATTTTTCAATACAATAGGCTTACACGTAATGTGGAATAGACTAGGCATTTGAATTTCACTGAATTCAATTATATTTCCTTTAATTCAAATTACAATTTTGTATCCTGTTTCCTGCTTCGATTCAAATTCAAGAATGTAATTGGAATTTATGAGGCATTCAATTCTGAATTGAGCACAACCCTTTGAGCTATGCAGAAGTCTGTGTACTCTGCAGGAGGGGGTATGAGTCATAGATGACAGCGCTCCTCTCTCTCTCTCTCTCTCTCTCTCGGTCAGTGTCAGTCTGTGTGTTTGTCTGGGATTGCTTCTGTGAAGAGCACTTTAATACTACATGTAGCCCATCTATGTGGAAAGAACATGGCTAGGAATGAAAGGACAGGAAGTCCTCCAGTATTAGCCATTGGGTTCAGACAAATTGGCTCAGGGATTAATCTCATCTCCCCCACCCTATGCTCTGTGGTTGGCTCTTTGGCTGGAAAGGGAAGAACTCCACCTAGTGGCACAACATGGTATCCATAGACGTGATACATGCTCTCTGTCTCTCTTCCTCACAGGATGGGAGTCTGTGGTCCTCAGATGGCCCAGGGCCCGCCAGTGGAATGAGCGAGGTAAAGTGGATTATGGGTGGGAGTGGGCAAACTACTGCCCATTCAATTCGTCCCACAGGAGTTTTTGTTTTGGGGGGGAATGATTATAATGGGCAAAAAAACATACCAAGCCACTCTTGAACGTTTAAAACTAGATAGTAAGTATGTAGGAATGATAATGGACCTATATATTTTTAAATAACTGCACATTTTCTGACAGCAAATTGATTTTGACTAACATATCGTTACCAAAACAATCTTTGCCACCCTCCGTCCAACTTCAAAATCCCAATGTGGCCCTCGAGCCAAAATATTTGCCCACCCCTGCTTTAGGTCTATAGGGGTCATCCCTAAACACAGGGACCTGCACAGGGACCTAGTCTGGGTCTTATTCCCTTTAAAGTGCACTACTTTTGACCGGTGCCCCAAAAGCAGTGCACTGTATAGGCAATAGGGTGCCATTTGGGCCGTAACCCTAGACTTGAAGAACCTACCCAGGATCCCGGGAACACTACTTGTGTTTGTCCGGAAATTAATTATGGATTCGTCCTTGGATATTAGAGCAGATGGGCTATGAGTGTTTATTGACGTTCATAGCATAGCGATGACAACAATGGTGCTGTATCAATATACCTTCACACTAAGTCACTGTGGATAAAAGAGGGTTCTGACAATGGGAATACATTGTTAAACTTTTTTCGTGTGTTGTCCTCACAAAGATAAATGACCAAATATAAATGTGTGCGCTAACTCTTCCTGTCCTCCTCCCTTTAGCAGCAGGTGTACACCACGCGTCCTCCGGACCGCGTCCCCTCCTATCTGCAGAGGGAGCGTCTGGCCCGCTTCCAGCCCACGTACCCCTACCTGCCCCACCCCATCATTGACCTGCCGCCCACCATCTCACTGTCGGACGGCGAAGAGCCTCCGCCCTACCAGGGCCCCTGCACTCTGCAGCTCCGCGACCCCGAGCAGCAGATGGAGCTTAACAGGGAGTCGGTGCGTGCGCCCCCCAACCGCACAGTCTATGACAGCCACCTCCTCGACACCTCCCTGTGCCCACCGCCCAGCCTCAACTCCGGGGTCAGCACTACCACGGTAGCCACGGCTGCCCAGGCCTACTCCAGCCGAGTGGAAGGGGCACCACCAACTTATAGCGAGGTGATAGGGCACTACTACCACCCCTCTTCACTACCCAGGCACCACCACCAGACTTCCAGGGGCGCAGGGCGTGAAGTCAGGTTAGGAGCCCCGGGTCCCTCGTCGCCGTCCTTGCTACTCCACGGGATTCTCAAGCAGGCCCACCTGAGCAGCCTGGAGAGCAGGAATGTGCGCAACAAAAAGGAGAAGCAGACTCCTGAAGAGGTGTGACGACAGTGTTGGTCTCGGGCATTGTTTTCCGAGGCTGCTTTCTCCTTCTCCGCGCACTTTAGCTGAACTGTTGGTGGCAAGCAGGGTTGGAGAGGGTGACATGCAGTGGTGGGGGGGGGGGGGGGGGGGGGACAGGCGCACAAAGAAAAAGGACTGCACTCCCCTCTTAACTTTACCCCCGGTCACCGTCTTACTGAAACCCGCCACCCCTAAACTTACGTTGTATAAATATTTACTTGTTGTTTTTCCTTGCTTACAGCTTTTTTTCTGTACAGGCAAATGCAAAAACAACAAAACAAAATTCTCTCCAAGTATTTAGGTTGATTTTGTTTTGTCTGCATAATTTCTAGTTACTTATCTCCTCGTAGTTTATCCTTAGTTCCTCCGGAAGTCTTTCAGAATGACCAGGTCTTCCTTTTTTTGAGATGCAGATGGTTATTTTAGTGAGTCTCCCCTGAACCCCTTTCTGGCTTTGAATACTGTCCGTGTACCTGGCTTGTACAGGGAGGGCATTGATAGCACTCTTGTAACAGGTTGACAGTTTCAGGCTCTCACGGGATCCAAGATTGAGATTCATACGTTAGCCCGAGTTAGCCTCTCAGCTCATGACCCAGTTAGCCTCACTGCCAGACAGATCCCCATCACTCCCCGTCAATCCGCATCAGAGGGTGCGGTGGTCAACGTTGGCATCTATGGAAACACATGATTGACAGCTGACTGGGTTTGTGATGTCAGGCCATGTGTGTCAACATGAGTACTGGAGTAGAGTCCTGAGTCTGGGTCAATTGAGTTCAGCACTGTGCCCACTGAAGTCATATATATCCACCGTGCTGTACTATCTAGACCCATCTGAGGTTAGTACTGTACTTTAGTTCTTTGTCTATTCGTGTTTAGTAATGTCTGTGGGTCTTTGGCCAGACAAGTTCAGGAGTTCCTGTGTGCGAATACTCTTCTTGTTTTTTTTATTATGATCTTTTTTAAAGAGATGTTTGCACAAGATTCAAGACTGTTTATCTGGAGAAAAAGAAAATCAATCTGCAATATGTATCATAAGAGAGGAGAGCAGCGGTATTTTTGTAAACAAATGGATTCTAAAGATATTTTTTTTTTATTTTAATGTTTTGCCTGCTCTAGAAGAAAAGGTAGAAACGGTAATCTGTTGGTGTGCCAACTCAAACGTGTTTAACTTTGTGCTATCTATACATATACAAATTATTGGCACCCTGATAAAGATAAGCAAATAAGTAAAAACAAACAACATTTTATCTGTTATATCATTCTACTTTTTTAAAATTAATCTCAGTTTATGGAACTTTATTATGGCCTTCCATGAATTCCTGTTTCACTGGGGTATAAAAATGAGGTAACACGCATGTAAAATTCTTTTGTCATCCATCACCATGGGGAAAGGCAAAGAACTCACAAATGAAAAGAGACCTGCATAAATCAGGCAATGGGTACAAAAAACAAATATACCACTTACCACTATTAGGGAAACAATTAAGGAGTTTAAAACCACTGGAGCAATGGTAAACTTGCCTGGTATTGGATGCATGTGTATCTTGTCCCCATGCACAGTGAGGAAGATGGTTTAGGAGGCAATGAACAATCTAAATGCCAAAATTGGAGAATTACAAAACTTAGTCGTATCTACAATTAAATGCCACTTCCATGCCAAAATGTCTTTGGAAGGGTTGCTAGAAAAAAGCCTTTATTGCAAGCAACCCACAAATGTAAACGCCTGGAATTTTCTAAATGGCATTGTCACAGAATCGTACCTGTGCTATGGTCAGATGACATGAAAATAGAACTCTTTGGCCAAGCACACCAGTGGTGGTTTGGCATTGAGAGAAGGATGCATATACAGAAAATAACCTCATTCCTACTGTAATATATGGTGGTGGGCCTTTGACGTTAACTTGGCCGCAAGTGGACATTCAAGCAAGACAATAACCCCAAGCACACATCAAAATCCACAGAGAAGTAGTTAATTGACCAGAAAATCAAAATTTTACAATGGAAATAAAAGTCTCCGGACTTGAACCCCATTGAAAACCTATGGTTTGAATTAGAGGGCAGTCCATAAGCACAGACAAGATATATCAAGGATCTGGAAAGATTCTGTATGGAGGAATGGTCTAAGATCCCTCCCAATGTGTTCTCCAGCCTCATAAAACAGGGTGCCGGAGTATTGAAAACAGGGGTGACAATAATTTTGACACCTATCTTGCATCTCTGAGCAATTGTATTAGTATAAAATAATGTCATTTCCCAATTTTTTTTGTATTTTTGTATTATTTGTATTATTTATTTTACTAAGGTTTTTGCTCATCTTTATCAAATGTGCCAATCATTTTAGACATGACTATATATGTATCAATGTATGTGTGTGTGTGTTCTATAAACAGTACCAGTCAAAGGTTTGGACACACCTACTCATTCAAAGGTTTTTCTTTATTTTTACTATTTCCTACATCGTAGAATAATAGTGAAGACATCAAAACAACATAGTTGTAGTAACCCAAAAAGTGTTTAAAAACACTACATATATTTTATATTTGAGATTCTTCAAAGTAGCCAACCTTTGCCTTGATGACAGCTTTGCACACTCTTGGCATTCTCTCAAACAGCTTCATGAGGTAGTCTCCTGGAATGCATTTTAATTAACAGGTGTGCCTTGTTAAAAGTTCATTTGTGTAATTTCTTACCTTAATGCGTTTGAGCCAATCAGTTGTGTTGTGCCAAGGTAGGGGTGGTGTGCAGCCGCAAAAACCATCAAGCGCTATGATGAAACTGCCTCTCATGAGGACCGCCACAGGAAAAGAAGACCCAGAGTTACCTCTGCTGAAGAGGATACGTTCATTAGAGTTACCAGCCTCAGAAATTGCAACATCAACTGTTCAGAGGAGACTGTGTGAATCAGGCCTTCATGGTTGATTGCTGCAATTAAACCACTACTAAAAGACACCAATAATAAGAAGAGACATGCTTGGACCAAAAAACACAAGCAATGGACATTAGGTGGAAATCTGCCCTTTGGTCTGATGAGTCCAAATTTGAGATTTTTGGTTCCAAAAGCCGTGTCTTTGTGAGACGCAGAGTAGGTGAACAGATGATCTCCGTGTGTGTGTGGTTCCCACCGTGAAGCATGGAGGAGGAGGTGTGATGGTGTAGGGGTTCTTTGCTGGTGACACTGTCAGTAATGTATTTAGAATTCAAGGCACACTTAACCAGCATGGCTACCACAGCATTCTGCAGTGATACGCCACCCCATCTGGTTTGCACTTAGTGGGACGATCATTTGTTTTTCAACAGGACAATGACGCACCACACCTCCAGGCTGTGTAAGGGCTATTTGACCAAGAAGGAGAGTGATGGAGTGCTGCATCAGATGACCTGGCCGCCACAATCACCTGACCTCAACCCAATTGAGATTGTTTGGGATGAGTTGGACACTCTTGGCATTATGAAGATGCCACAATGACTGTTGGAAAAGCATTCCAGGTGAAGCTGATTGAGAGAGTGCAAAGCGTGTGCAAAGCTGTCATCAAGGTGTAACTACTTTGAAGAATCTAAAATATATTTCGATTTTTTTGTAACACTTTTTTGCTTTCTAAATGATTCCATATGTGTCATTTCATTGTTTTGAAATCTTCACTAGTATTCCACAATGTAGAAAATATAAAAAATAAAGAAAAACCCTTGAATGAGTAGATGTGTCCAAACTTTTGACTGGTACTGTGTGTATACAGTTGAAGTCGGAAGTTTACATACACTTAGGTTGGAGTCATTAAAACTCGTTTTTCAACCATTCCACAAGTTTCTTGTTAACAAACTATAGTTTTGGCAAGTCGGTTAGGACATCTTCTTTGTGCATGACAAGTAATTTGACCGTTATTCAAGTCTGGTTCATCCTTGGGAGCAATTTATAAATGCCTGAAGATACCACGTTCATCTGTACAAACAATAGTACGCAAGTATAAACACCATGGGAACACGCAGCCAGGAAGGAGACGTGTTCTGTCTCCTAGAGATGAACGTACTTTGGTGTGAAAAATGCAAATCAATCCCAGAACAACATCAAAGGACCTTGTGAAGATGCTGGAGGAAACAGGTACAAAAGTATCTATATCCACAGTAAAACGAGCACTATATCGACATAACCTGAAAGGCCGCTCAGCAAGGAAGAAGCCACTGCTCCAAAACCACCATAAACAAGCCAGACTACGGTTTGCAACTGCACATGGGGACAAAGATCGTACTTTTTGGAGAAATGTCCTCAGGTCTGATGAAACAAAAAATAGAACTGTTTTGCCATAATGACCACCGTTATGTTTGGAGGAAAAAGGGGGAGACTTGCAAGCTGAAGAACACCAAGCTGTTTAAAGGCACAGTCATCTTAGTGTATGTAAGCTTCTCACCCACTGGAATTGTGATACAGTGAATTATAAGTGAAATAAACTGTCTGTAAACAATTGTTGGAAAAATGACCTGTGTCACGCACAAAGTAGATGTCCTAACCGACGTGCCAGAACTATAGTTTGTTTAATTTTAACAAGACATTTGTGGTGGTTGAAAAATTAGTTTTAATGGCTCCAACCTAAGTTTTTGTAAACTTCTGACTTCAACTATGTATATATATGTGTATATACACATATATATATATATATATATATATATATATATATATATATATATATATATATATATATATATATAAACACATATATACATATATGTGTGTGTATATATATATATATATATATATATATATATATATATATACATACACAGTGGGGCAAAAAAGTATTTAGTCTGCCACCAGTTGTGCAAGTTCTCCCACTTAAAAATATGAGAGAGGCCTGTAATTTTCATCATAGGTACACTTCAACTATGAAAGACAAAATGAGAAGAAAAAAAATCCAGAAAATTACATTGTAGGACTTTTTATGAATTTAGTTACAAATTATGGTGGAAAATAAGTATTTGGTCAATAACAAAAGTTTATCTCAATACTTTGTTATGTACCCTTTGTTGGCAATGACAGAGGTCAAATGTTTTCTGTAAGTCTTCACAAGGTTTTCACACACTGTTGCTGGTATTTTGGCCCATTCCTCCATGCAGATCTCCTCTAGAGCAGTGATGTTTTGGGGCTGTTGCTGGGCAACACGGACTTTCAACTCCCTCCAAAGATTTTCTATGGGGTTGAGATCTGGAGACTGGCTAGGCCACTCCAGGACCTTGAAATGCTTCTTACGAAGCCACTCCTTCGTTGCCCGGGCGGTGTGTTTGGGATCATTGTCATGCTGAAAGACCCAGCCACGTTTCCTCTTCAATGCCCTTGCTGATGGAAGGAGGTTTTCACTCAAAATCTCACGATACATGGCCCCATTCATTCTTTCCTTTACACGGATCAGTCGTCCTAGTCCCTTTGCAGAAAAACAGCCCCAAAGCATGATGTTTCCACCCCCATGCTTCACAGTAGGTATGGTGTTCTTTGGATGCAACTCAGCATTCTTTGTCCTCCAAACACGACAAGTTGAGTTTTTACCAAAAAGTTATATTTTGGTTTCATCTGACCATATGACATTCTCCCAATCTTCTTCTGGATCATCCAAATGCTCTTTACGAAACTTCAGACGGGCCTGGACATGTACTGGCTTAAGCAGGGGGACACGTCTGGCAGTGCAGGATTTGAGTCCCTGGCGGCGTAGTGTGTTACTGATGGTAGGCTTTGTTACTTTGGTCCCAGCTCTCTGCAGGTCATTCACTAGGTCCCGTGTGGTTCTGGGATTTTTGCTCACCGTTCTTGTGATCATTTTGACCCCACGGGGTGAGATCTTGCGTGGAGCCCCAGATCGAGGGAGAATATCAGTGGTCTTGTATGTCTTCCATTTCCTAATAATTGCTCGCACAGTTTATTTCTTCAAGCTGCTTACCTATTGCAGATTCAGTCTTCCCAGCCTGGTGCAGGTCTACAATTTTGTTTCTGGTGTCCTTTGACAGCTCTTTGGTCTTGGCCATAGTGGAGTTTGGAGTGTGACTGCTTGAGGTTGTGGACAGGTGTCTTTTATACTGATAACAAGTTCAAACAGGTGCCATTAATACAGGTAACGAGTGGAGGACAGAGGAGCCTCTTAAAGAAGAAGTTACAGGTCTGTGAGAGACAGAAATCTTGCTTGTTTGTAGGTGACCAAATACTTATTTTCCACCATAATTTGCAAATAAATTCATAAAAAATCCTACAATGTGATTTTCTGGAATTCTTTTTCTCATTTTGTCTGTCATAGTTGAAGTGTACATATGATGAAAATAGCAGACCTCTCTCATCTTTTTAAGTGGGAGTACTTGCACAATTGGTGGCTGACTAAATACTTTTTTGCCCCACTGTATATACGTATATGGAAACAAATAAACTAACTTAGAAATGGCAATTTTAGAGTTATTTATATAGTCTAATTGTTAAAAAGAATTGCACTATTTGTTATTACAATGAAATGGAACGAGAAATAAAATTTCACCTCTATTGTCAAGGAAACGTGGGGCCCTCATTTATAACCGTTGCGTACATTTTACTCTCAATAGCTGGGTGCTCTATTTCTGAAAAAAATATTGAGATTTATACACTTGGAGGACACCATACATGCGCATGTTTCCCATTAAAAATCAGACCTGTCGTAAAACTGTGCACATGTGAACGAGCATTATAACTGCGCCTGAATAACACCCATCATTCACCTTTTATCGTGACATTAATAGCCTTATTTGCTGTATAATTAGATAGTATTGAAATTAGGCCAATACATTATATCTAAAGGAAATCTACATTTGTGAACTTGATCAAATGTCTTTGGAGGTGTTGCCAAAAATTTATTTTTTTCCAGTGACATTTGATGTTTGACCATTTCTGAAACACAAAAACAATTCCAAATTGTTGTGGACTTGTAAACAGATCGTTTTTATTCAATAATGTTTTGCATTTACTTTCGCCCGAACCTAAATGTGATGCACTGTCCACAAATTCTGAAAAACATTTAAATTACAGTACAGGCCTACTTACAGTGGTAGCCTACACACTTCAATGCAAAAGATTAACTGTCTGTTCACCTGTTAAATTCTACTGTATGTTATAAACTGCGCTCCATTTCAGCTGCATTGAGCAAAAACGTATTAAAAAAAATGAAATTATAATAGCCTTTCTAATAGGCCCAATTAAATGAGAGATGTGCATGGTCATTTGTTGTATTGCTACAAATATGAACTATCATGGCCAGAAAAGGTGCAGTCGTTATGATATTATGCATCATTTTTACGAATAAAATATTGTTTAAGCTGCTCGAGAAATTTGACATTACAGTATTCAGACATAGCCTTCAAACATCAATGAAAAAGGTGAGCCTTCTTCTACTGTTAAACTGCACATCAGATCGAATAGAGCAAAATACTTTAAGTACCGGTAGCTTATCTTTTTACTATTATGAAGTGGTCCAATTAAATGAGAGATGGGACGAATGGTAGCCCATCCTATCTTGTTGTAGACCTATAGGCTATTTCGCTAGTATGAAACCATCAGTCAGAAAAGGTGAGGAATTTATTCTGCAATTATCATGGGAACTAAATAAATAATCGGAAATAGATTTCAGATTATTTTAGAAGGCAAAGATTAAATAAATTGAATTTTGCTCTTCTCACTAACAGCAAATGATTGCATCTTATTATTATATTTAGCTACCGGTTTTTTGTTATGAATAAGTCATTATGTGTTCCCAATTTGCACAAGACTACTAGGGTACATTTGCCTTCTTGCAATGCAATACTTCAACCACTAAAAACTGTGCTTACCCACGGTCTACAGTTTGTGGGAGGATAAGCACATTCAATTGTCAAGTTCAGTTTTTATGAATGCCAACTTTTGCTTGAAAACTGGCGCATGCGTATTTTGTACACGCACAATGTTTATAAATGAGGTTCCTGGAGTTTTGTGTACATGTGTGATCATGAATGACAGAGCCATCAACCTTTAAACTCGAGTTCAAGTCCTTTATCTGCAGAGAGCCCAGATGGTCTGACCAGAAGTAGGGTGAAATTGCCCCAAGATGCTGATGAGGGAGAGAAGTAGTGAGGAAAGGAAAATAAAGGGAGAGGGAGAGAGATTAGGAGGCAACTGTACGCTGGACACATCCGCCTACTGTCTGGGCTTCTCTCCAACAGGCATCTCTTAGCACTTTAATTAAGAATGAGAGAGCCACAATCTCCCTCTGTCAGCATTGGTCACACTTCTCTATTGACATGATTCAACTTCTTCCTCTGAGGCTAGACTCAAGCTGCAAGGGGTCCCAACTTAAGCTTATATCACAGCAAAGAAGAGAGAGGGAGGGAAGAGAGGACAGAGGTTGACGAAAAAAAAACACCAGACAAGGTGGTCCACTTGCCCCTCTCGCTTTCTTCCCATTGGCCCTGCTTAATTTATTTTGCACTGTATCTTTACATTCAATTTGAGGACAAATACCTAAATCAAAAAAAAATATGTCTGACCCCTCATACGCAAGCAGCTAAAGGATTGATCTAAGGGGTGTGGCTCTTTGACTTCTGACCCCTGGTGACATCTCATGATGCAGTTTAATGACCTCAGAGGGGAGCTTGTGTAGGTTTCCTGGTTGGATTCCAGTCTTTTCTTCAGGGAAACCAGTGCTGACTGATAACTATGCAGGCAGGGTGGGAATTTACCCATTAGAAATGAAGAAGGAGGAGCCACTATTGGCATACCAAACCATACTGCTTTGTAATCTTGACATAACACTTGGCATTATGCCCGTCGTAACATTGTATGACTGTTCATTACAACAACCTTTTTTTCGGTACTTGAAATGAAATGTCATGGATAATGACAACAGACGTTAAGGAATGTTAATGAAAACAACATAATGTGCGTATCATGTCAAGTTGCATCAAGTAAAGAGCAACTTTTTCCTCAGAACTTAACTTTTCAACATATCTGCTAATACAATGTACTTCATTGAGAAATTTAAGTCATTGCAAGATCCAATGTTTTTCATTCTCCCATAACATGTTTGTTTGCATTGGTCATGTACGCTGTCTTGCCCCGCTAATGAACTGTACCGTCTAGACCGGGTGCTCAGATGAAAGCAAAACAGAACCACTCAGACAAAACAGATAATCCCAAAGATTTCAAATGGTGTGCCTTTAGGGTTGACTCGATCACCCTGTCTGGGTTGACTCGATTCCCTGTCTGTAATGAGCTCTTCCTGTTCCATAGAGATGCCTGTGTTTAATGAGGGAGTCCCACACAGACAAGCTTGTGCTGCCATAGGCTGGCTGTCGGTCCCATTGAAAATGTTCAGTGTTTGTGTGCCTGCCTGTGCTGACAGATTGGGCTCTGTCTGAACTATCAATCTGACTAAACTGGCTCTAGACTGATTCACATATTGACAGAGACTTATAGTTGATGATAACAATGATGATAATGTTGATAGAGGTGTCATGGAGAGCGTTGCAATATACCTAATCTTTGCCTTTTGATAATGTAGTCAGTAATGATTGTTTTCAAAAAAAAACATATACATTTTGCTCCAATTCATTGTACATGCATATGAGGGTTTTGCTGTATAACTCGCAAATTAATAACAGAACATGTATTCCATGATTTGACCACTAGGTGTCTTCACAAGCAATACTGTCTACCATAGTGAGTCAGGCTTTGGAGACAATGGCCCAAACCAGGTTGGGCATCACTTTGTTTCAATGTATCCAGGACCACAGGTTTCTGCACTTAAGTCAAACTGGTAGAGTTGATGGGAAGTACCATTAGGTGATCGATCAGGTGCCAGAAGGATGCCTTTGCTTCTATTCACCCTTAAGTTGTCGTCAACATGCCCTGTACTTTTTAATGTGGAATGTGTTTCTCTAGCTTTTGGGGGCACCATTTTGAAAATGAGTACGAAGAGAAACCAGGCATCACCCTGGGTAAGAACTTTATTTTACCTTCCAACTACATTCTTCTTGACCAGTGTGAGCGGTACGGTGTCCATATTAGGACAGCAGCGATTGAGGCTGTCCTAATATTGACACTGTAGAGTGGACCTGACTGGGTTCAAATCTGCCATATTACCCATTGGTCTACATACCCAAATCGCTATAGATTCCCTTCTCCACCACATGCTCAGTTCTAGATGTGTGCCTTCTGTGGTTGAGACTATTTTTGTAATGCGTTATAGTGCAATTTTTTGGGCTCTGGATTCATTTGCTTTTTCACATGTAACAAATCACCCTTCTTATTTGCAATACCAAAAAAAATACAATAAAGAATTGACTCCATGTTCTATCATAAGATGATAATTTCCAACTCTACTGCATACATACCGATAAAAGTAAATGTCAAATTTGAAGCACTAAAGTAAACCAAAAGGGAGAAACATGGGATGGACAGGTTCCTAAGGGCCCAGCTCTCTGAATATACAGTAGAACATAGCAAACAGAACTTGTCCTAGTATACAATACATGTCCCTCTACTGCATTATAACATGTTTTACTTAATCATCTGTTTTAGATTTGTTATTTGCATTATTTCTTTCAATAAGTTACTGTTGAGGGTTTGAGTGAAAAAAAAGGCATTTTCAAAGAAGGAATAAAAACCTAACCAGAACCTTTTGGGCTGTCCTCTTTTCCTTTGTTTTGACCTTTTTTAACTGTTCTGTTGCTTTGTTTGTATAAACCTAACCAGAACCTTTTGGGCTGTCCTCTTTTCCTTTGTTTTGACCTTTTTAACTGTTATGTTGCTTTGTTTGTATAAACCTAACCAGAACCTTTTGGGCTGTCCTCTTTTCCTTTGTTTTGACCTTTTTTAACTGTTATGTTGCTTTGTTTGTATAAACCTAACCAGAACCTTTTGGGCTGTCCTCTTTTCCTTTGTTTTGACCCTTTTAACTGTTTTGTTGCTTTGTTTGTTTTGCTCTTCAAATCAGTGTTGCTTTGTTTGTTTTGCCCTTCAAATCAGTGTTGCTTTGTTTGTTTTGCCCTTCAAATCAGTGTTGCTTTGCGACTTTTAAATATACATTTAAAAAAACGAGTGATGATTGATTTTTTTAATAACATATGGTTACAGTATAAGCATATTTATAAAACTCTTAAGCAATGTATTAACTGTACAGAAAAATGTACGATCCTGGTGCTTATTTTGTTATGACGCTTTCTGTACTGATGAAGAGGTAATGCTATACTGTCAATATAAAATCAGTTCTATTCTATAACAAGCTCCATGCCGAGATGTATTGCAATAAATAAGTAGGTCCTACAATTGTCGACATAATTGCTTACGTGTATCAACATTGTTTAATTTAATATACAGTACCAGTCTCAAGTTTGGACACACCTACTTATTCCAGGGTTTTTCTTTATTTCCTACATTGTAGAATAATAGTGAAGACATCAAAGTAAATATCATTAGTAAACAAAAAAGTGTTAAACAAATCTAAATATATTTTATATTTGAATTCTTCAAAGTTGCCACCCTTTGCCTTGATAACAGCTTTGAACATTCTTAGTTAGCATTCTCTCAACCAGCTTCATAAGGAAGTCATTTCAATTAACAGGTGTGCCTTGTTAAAAGTGAATTTGTGGAATGTATTTCCTTCTTTGAGCCAATCAATTGCGTTGTGACAAGGAAGGGGTGGTATCCAGAAGATAGGCCTATTTGGTAAAAGACTAAGTCCATCATTACTTTAAGACGTGAAGGTCAGTCAATCCGGAAAATGTCAAGAACTTTTTGCTGCTAAGAAACCACTACTAAAGGACACCAATAAGAGGAAGAGACTTGCTTGCGCAAAGAAACATGAGCAATGGACATTAAACCGGTCTTTGGTCTGATGAGTCCAAATTTGAGATTTTTGGTTCTAACCGCTGTGTCTTTGTGAGATGCACAGTAGGTGAA
The DNA here is from genome assembly GCF_057628025.1 of Oncorhynchus mykiss. Classification (NCBI taxonomy): domain Eukaryota; kingdom Metazoa; phylum Chordata; class Actinopteri; order Salmoniformes; family Salmonidae; genus Oncorhynchus; species Oncorhynchus mykiss. The sequence goes on along the minus strand of NC_143028.1, from coordinate 25,510,282 downwards.
CGGATGATCTCCGCATGTGTGGTTCCCACGTGAAGCATGGAGGAGGAGGTGTGATGGTGTGAGATTGCTTTACTGGTGACACTTTAAATGATTTATTTAGAATTCAAGGCACACTTAACCAGCATGGCTACCACAGCATTCTGCTGCGATATACCATCCCATCTGATTTGTGCTTAGTGGAACTATCATTTGTTTTTCAACAGGACAATGACCCAACACACCACCAGGCTGTGTAAGGGCTATTTGACCAAGAAGAAGAGTAATGGAGTGCTGCACAAGATAACCTGGCCTTCACAATCACCCAACCTCAACCCAATTGAGATGGTTTGGGATGAGTTGGAATGCAGAGTGAAGGAAAAGCAGCCAGCTAGTGCTCAGTATATGTGGGAACTCCTTGAAGACTGTTGGAAAAGCATTCCAGGTGAAGCTGGTTAAGAGAATGCCAAGAGTGTGCAAAGCTGTCATCAAGGCAAAGGCTGGCTACTTTGAAGACGCTAAAATATATTGGTTACTACATAGTTCTGATGTCTTCACTATTATTCTACAATGTAGAAAATAGTTTTAAAAAATAAATAAAAACCCTTGAATGAGTATGTCCAAACTGTTCAAACTTTTGACTGGTACTGCATATTGGATCCTTAAAGTGTTGCTGGGTTTGTATCTATATTTGATAAGAACAAGACACAATGTCTATTACAGAACATGCTATGAATCTGATACATTTCAATTATACCACAATTAAACAAATAAAAACATTTTATAAAAACTGTCTGCTTGTCTTTTTACTCTCTCACTGACCATGAAGAGTAAAATACAGACATTAGTCCACAACTACACAATTTCTTATGACGCATACAACCTCCCTTATGGAAAGAATTCACATATATTTGTATAAAGTAAATGTTATGATTATGTCTTTCTATAAGAAAACACAACATATGATTATTATGCAATTCCTATGTTTGTCATAACACTGAGCTCAAAAAGTAATAGGAGAGTGACACATTTAACCTCATAGTCATTGTATCCTTTCAAATCCAAAGTGCTGGAGTACAGAGCCAAAACAACAACAAAGTTGTCACTCTCCCAATACTTTTGGAGCTCACTGTATATGTGATGACATTATAAGGAAAACATATGGTTCTTATATTATGGCTGTGTATGAATGTGGCCTACTTAATTTAAGACATATACCAGTTATGGTTCTTACTACATGTTGCAGGAGTACCCATATAAGAATTCTTAAATTATTCTAATGGGCTGACAATTTCACAGGTTGCATTTCACTGTTCAGACCCTATAGAATATAAGTAAAGTCCTTTACTCAACCTGTTTAATAAAAGTCTTGCTCATTTAATAGTGATAGTAAATACTACAAAAAAATACTTGCACACTTGTCTTTTCTGTGGTATGTGGTTGTCTCACCTACTGTAGCTATCTTCAAAGATGTCTGCTAAATGACTAAAATGTGAAAATGTACTACCACAAGATGGCAGTCATACACATTTGTTGGAGTATTACTCCACTGCAGCTTTCCCACCATGCTTGTGTAGATACAGATTATCAATTTTGTTGACCAGATACACCATTGGCCGTTCTAACAATGAAAAGCCAGTCGGGAGGAAGCAAGATCAGGTGGGACCCTCAATGAGAGGGTAGATACAAGTGTGATAAGTTTCCGGGATGTCACGTGTCCTACTTATATCAGTATACTCGTAACAATTTAAGCATAACGAAGCGTATATTTGATTAAATAAGCCACACTTGGCAAATAAGCGATTACATTTTTTGTTTACAAAATTTGACTCTCATTGACCATACAAAAACTGCTTGATTGGTAAGCGAAACGTTTGTTTTAAACGCCACCTGCAGGAGAAGACAGATTTTGGGCACAGTTATCCCTCTCGTTTTGCCTCTTTTTCTCTGGTGTAGGCATTGATGCTCAGTATCCAACAGAAGGTAGGTAGGCTTTTATAATGTATTATTATAAATAGACCACACACAGTAGCCTACACAGAGACTAAGGATTATATTCAAAATTGACCTGTAGCCCCTACTCCCCAGCCAACCAAACTAAATGACTATTGTCCCATAGCGCTCTCGTCTGTCATGAAGTGCTTTGAGAGACTAGTGTCGTGTCTTTGGCTATGCCGGATTAAGTGATATGACATGCTATTCTATAAAATAATTAATTAATATCACCTGATTGAGCTGATCATGTAAATATAATTAACTAGAGAGTCGGGCACCACAAAATAATATTTATAGAGCTGTTATCTTCCGAATAAACTCTTAAAGACCTAGTAATATTTTACATTAATAGCAGTCAACATTAATCTTACTTCAGTCTCATCTGAAAGTTGAAAATTATTGGTTATCTGCAAGAACCCTGGCTAACAAGTTGAATCAGCAAAACAAAATTGGGTTTAATTATTTATTTACTAAATACCTAACTAATCGCACAGAATTCACATACACAATTAATCATAACTTGATTACAAATTACGTCATAAAGGAAAACGTCCCTAGCGGGCGGAACAGATAAGACAGCTAGTTACAAAAAGGAAAAGGGGCTGGGTTGAGTGAAAGAGCGGGAATACAGGAACAAAGGCGAAGCTGTGCTATCGTAAATACAGTATCTTATGCATTCTAAGTTACCGCCCATTTGGAAAAGGAATTGCAATAAATATTTACTCTGAGCTGCGCTTCAGTAGGTGGGTGGTAGATGGAAGGCCGTGTTGTCAAACCGAGGTCTCTGAAGAATGTCTCTGGTTGTCAATTGAATACGTTGTAGTAACGTCGTTGTGTGATAGACGGGATACTCTGTCTGTTCCTTCCTAAACTGCGTTAGCAGCTGCGGTCGCTAACTCAACAGCTAGGAGGTATCACTTCTATAGTGAGTAAGAGTTCAAAGTTCGCAACCAAAGCTCATGCTGATGTTGGCTTCGTTCTGTAGTTATTATCTGAACCATTCTGACATAGGACCGTCATCCTACCTCATCGGAACAGGAAGTTATGTTGTCGTCAAGCCTTTATATAGGGAGGGAGAAAAGGGGTGTGTGTCATAGTTTACAACCTCTGTCTCTTCACATGTGCGGGGCACTGAGTGAGCAGCAAAATCGTATGAAAACCCACATCTCACATTTTAGAAGCTAAAATCACATTTCATCCCATCACAAATACTTTCATATTCAAACATTTAAATTGAACAACAATTCCATGTGAATCTGATAACTCTGATGTGTAGACTTTCCACTGTAGAGTTTATGTCATCTTATCATTGATGAGATGACAACAGAATATTGACAACCGATGACAACCGAATATTCATTAACTTCTTGCGACTAGGTGGCGCTATTAAAAATCTTGGATGAAAAACGTTCCCGTTTTAAACAAGATATTTTGTCACGAAAAGATGCTCGACTATGCATATAATTGACAGCTTTGGAAAGAAAACACTCTGACGTTTCCAAAACTGCAAATATATTGTCTGTGAGTGCCACAGAACTGATGTTACAGGCGAAACCCAGATAAAAATCCAACCAGGAAGTGCCGTATCTTTTGAAACCGCCTCATGCCAATGACTCCTTATATGGCTGTGAATGAGCTACGAATAAGCGTACGTTTTCCACGTATTCCCCAAGGTGTCTACAGCACTGTGACATCTTTTTAGGCATTTCAATTGAAGAATGGCTGTAAGGGACCATATATAGCATGTGGTCACATGGTGTCTCCCGCAGAAAATCTTGCGTAAAATACTGAGGTAGCCATTTTTCCAATCGCTTCTTATGAGAAACCAATTGCCTCAACGGATATATTATCGAATATATATGTTAAAAACACCTTGAGGATGGATCTTAAACAACGTTTGCCGTGTTTCTGTCGATATTATGGAGCAAATTTTGAAAAAAGTTTGGCGTTATAGTTGTAGCATTTTCCGGTCGATTTCTCAGCCATGCATGATGAAGAAACGGGAGCTATTTCGCCTACAAAAATAATATTTTGGGAAAAAAGGAACATTTGCTATCTAACTGGGAGTCTCCTGATTGAAAGCATCTGAAGTTCTTCAAAGGTAAATGATTTAATTTGGTTGCTTTTCTTATTTCCGTGAAAATGTTGCCTGCTGCCAGCAGAGCCTAGCATAGCATTATGCCATGATAAACTTACACAAATACTTGTCTAGCGTTGGCTGTAACGCATATTTTGAAAATCTGAGATGACAGTGTTGTTAACAAAAGGCTAAGCTTGTGTTTGAATATATTTATTTAATTTCATTTGTGATTTTCATGAATAGGAAAAGTTTCTAGGGGTATTTATGTCCGCTGCGTTATGCTAATGCATTTGAGGCTATGATTACGCTCCCGGATACGGGATTGCTCGTCGCAAGAGGGTTTAAGTACCACCGCATATGTTCAATTGTTCGGATTACCAGAATATAGTTCATTTCCCCCCACATTCTGACGTTCCCAGAATCTCTATGTTAACCAAGGGTTTTGCAAATGTAACCTCAGTAGGGTGGAGAGGAAAAAGGGGGGAAGAGGTATTTATGACTGTCATAAACCTACCCCCCAGGCCAAAGTCATGACAGTAGATCCTTGACAGGATCATTTCACCTCTACCTTACCTGACACCCTAGACCCACTTCAATTTGCTTACCGCCCCAACAGATCCACAGACGATGCAATCACCATCGCACTACAAACTGCCCTATTCCATCTAGACACCTATGTAAGACTGCAGTTCATTGACTACAGCTTAGCATTCAACACCATAGTACCCTCCAAACTCATTATTAAGCTTGAGGCCCTGGGTCTGAACGTTTCTGACGGGGCGTCCCACGTGGTGAAGGTAGGAAACAACACCTCCACTTCGCTGATCCTCAATACTGCAGCCCCACAAGGATGTGTGCTCAGCCCCCGCCTGTACTCCCTGTTCACCCATGACTCCGTTGCCACGCACACCTCCAATTCAATCTTCAAGTTTGCTGACTACACAACAGTAGTAGGCCTGATTTAACAACAATGACGAGACAGCCTACAGGGAGGAAGTGAGGGCCCTGGGAGTGTAGTGCCAGGAAAATAACCTATCACCCAAGTCAACAAAGCAAAGGAGCTGATGGTGGACTTCAGGAACCACCAGAGGGAGCACCCCCCTATGCACATCGACAGGACCGCAGTGGAGGAAAGCTTCAATTTCCTCGCCGTACACATCACTGACAAAGTGAAATGGTCCACCATCACAGTGTGGTGAAGAAGGCGCAACAGCGCCTCTTCAACCTCAGGAGGCTGAAGAATTTTGGCTTGGCACCTAAAACCCTCACAGATGCACAATTGAGACCTTCCTGTCGGGCTGTATCACCGCATGGTATGGCAACTGCAACTCCCACAACCATAGGCTCTCCAGAAGGTGGTGCAGTCTGCTCAACGGATCATCTGGGTCAAACTACCTGCCCTCCAGGACATCTACAGCACCCAATGTCACAGGAAGGCAAAAAATATAATCAAGGACAACAACCACCCGAGCCACTGCCTGTTCACCCCGTTATCATCCAGAAGGTGAGATAGTACAGGTGCATCAAAGCTGGGACCGAGAGACTGGAAAGGCCATCAGACTGTTAAATAGCCATCACTAGCACATTAGAGGCTTCACCCCTATATACATAGACATGAAATCACTGCCCACTTTAACAATTGGAACACTAGTCACTTAAATGATGTTTACATATTTTGCATTACTCATTTCATATACTGTATCCTGTCCTATTCTACTGTACCTTAGTCTATGCCATATTGACAATATACCGGTGATTCTTAAAGGCTATCGTAATCCTAAACCAAAAGTTGTATACTTCCATTAATATTTTTGTTGTCATTTGAGTCTTTGTAAATAAAATATATTGCTTCAAAATCTGTTTAAAACTATAATTTTGATCTCATGGACTGTCAGTCTGTCACGTTCTGACCTCTATTTCCTTTGTTTTGTATGTAGTTAGTATGGTCAGGGCGTGAGTTGGGTGGGCAGTCTATGTTTGTTTTTCTATGATTTGGGTATTTCTATGTTTCGGCCTAGTATGGTTCTCAATCAGAGGCAGGTGTCATTAGTTGTCTCTGATTGAGAATCATACTTAGGTAGCCTGGGTGTCACTGTGTGTTTGTGGGTGATTGTTCCTGTCACTGTGTTTGTTGTCACAGGATAGGACTGTTTTTCGGTTTCACATTTCTTGTTTTTGTTAGTTTGTTCATGTGTAGTGATTTATTAAAACATGAATAACCACCACGCTGCGTTTTGGTCCGCCTCTCCGTCAATGGAAGAAAACCCTTACACAGTCATTGCATTCACAGCTCTGTGGATATTAGTTTCCCGGTGGTACTGTTAAGATCGATAAGAGACCGTACAGTGCAGCTGTATTCAAAGACCTGGCTAAGGCTTTCGACTCTGTCAATCACAACATTCTTATTGGCAGACTCAACAGCCTTGGTTTCTCAAATGACTGCCTCGTCTGGTACACCAACACCTTCTCAGACAGAATTCAGTGTGTCAAATCAGAGGGCCTGTTGTCCTCTGGCAGTCTCTATGGGGGTGCCACAGGGTTCAATTCTCGGGCAGACTCTTTTCTCTGTAAACATCAATGATGTCGCTCTTGCTGCTAGTGATTCTCTGACCCATCTCTACGCAGACATCAGTCTGTATACTTGTGGGCCTTCTTTAGACACTGTGTTAACTAACCTCCAGACAAGCTTCAATGCCATTCAACTCTCCTTCCGTGGCCTCCAACTGCTCTTAAATGCAAGTAAAACTAAATGCATGCTCTTCAACCGATCACTGCCTGCACCTGCCCGCCCGTACAGCATAACTACTGTGGACGGTTCTGACTTAGAATATGTGGACAGCTACACATACCTAGGATTCTGGCTAGACTCTAAACTCTCCTTCCAGACTCATTAAGCATCTCCAATCCAAAATTAAATCTAGAATCGTCTTCCTATTTCGCAACAAAGCATCCTTCACTCTTGCTGCCAAATTTACCCTCGTAAAACTGACCATCCTCGACTTCGGCGATGTCATTTACAAAATAGCCTCCAACACTCTACTCAGCAAATTGAATGCAGTCTATCACAGTGCCATCCGTTTTGTCACCAAAGTCCCATATAGTACCCACCACTGCGACCTGTACGCTCTCGTTGGCTGGCCCTCGCTTCATACTTGTCGCCAGACCCGCTGGCTCCAGGTCATTTACAAGTCTTTGCTAGGTAAAGCCCCGCCTTATCTCAGCTCACTGATCACCATAGCAGCACCCACCCATAGCACGCACCCATAGCATAGCACTGATATACCATCAGGTATATCTCACTGGTCACCCCCAAAAACATTTCATCCTTTGGCCGCCTCTCCTTCCAGTTCTCTTCTGCCAATGACTGGAACGAGCTGTATGAGCAGCTCACAGATCACTGCACCTGTACATAGCTCATCTGTAAATAGCCCATCCAATCTACCTCATCCCCATACCTTATTTATTTATCTTGCTCCTTTGCACCCCAGTATCTCTACTTGCACATTCTACTATTCCAGTGTTTAATTGCCATATTGTAATTACTTACCTATTTATTGCCTGTATATAGATTTTTCTACTGTATTATTGACTGTATGTTTGTTTATTCCATGTGTAACTCTGTGTTGTTGTATGTGTCGAACTGCTTTGCTTTATCTTGGCCAGGTTGCAAATGAGAACTTTTTCTCAACTAGCCTACCTGTTTAAATAAAGGTGAGAAAAAAACACCCCTCTGACTTTAGAGCTATTGTTTGCTGGTGGGACTAAGCCTCGTGCACAATTGGCCCAGCGTCATCTGGGTTAGGGCTTGGCCAAGGGTAGGCCAATTGTAAATAACATTTTGTTCTTAACTGATTTTCCTAGTTAAATAAATGTTAAATTAAATGAATAAAATATAAAAAATATACTAGTTTTGAAAGAAAAAAGAGACTCTAAACTGACAATTAGTATTTTGTATTTAGACAATACTTACGCTACCTCACCATCCCCGAATGTGTACAGGGATCGTCTCTCTTTACAAGCTGAATTCGATACCTTGTCAACAGGTCAAATTGAGGAGCAGCTGCATAAGTCGCAACATACTCCCTATGAGTATGGTGGCAAGGCAAGTGAATTGCTTTATGATCCACTTCACCAGTCTTCCTCTGCTCAACACATCATTCAAATGCCTACAGGTGCAACAATAGATCCCCACCTAATAAATAACAAGTTTAAGGACTCTTTTACACTTCGGAAACAGTCTGCTGACCCCTCGGCTTTTGATAAAACGTTTTAAATATTCTGTCGTGACTTGACCTTAACATTAATCTGAAGACTATTATTTATCTAATTAAATATGTTTAATTGTTATCCGATTAAATTAATCATGTAACTAACTCATTAGGATCTGGGGCACCACGAGAGTGGTTCTTTAAAGAGTTACCATCTCCTGAATTAAACTCTAAAAGGTCTTTACCTATCACATCTATAAACAGTCAACTTATTAATCATAACCTCGTATCATACCATCATTCTGAACAGTCGTAACCTCTTTCCATCTGCAAAAACCCGAGCCTTACTTATGATTCAGTACTACCCAAATTGGTTTAATTATTTATTTACTAGCTAATTAAATGCGAACACGGGATAAACATACATACTTTGCATCGGTTATTGACTGGAGACAATACGCTGGAAACAGGTCCCTAGCGGAAAGACAACAACATGGCTGCTTGTTAAAGAAGAGATGGAGAGGGAGAGAGAGGGACATAGACACTTAACATTGGTACATTCAGAAAATACTCACCTACAGTAACCATATACTTTGCACATGAACCACCTCCTGCTTTGAGAAAGAAATCATGATTGTATTTACGTGAAATGCCTGGGTTTGCCGGGGATCTCTTTCGGTGAACAGCACAGCCTTGGAAAGGGAGTTGGCATTTTCACGGCACGCTTGTAAGGCTTTAATTGTCCAAAATGGTTCCAACCTTCTCCGTAGTTCTCCAGTATCCGGTGACTTGTCATGTAGTCCTGAACAGAACTACAGAGTTGACTTTCCTTTCATTCACTCTTGAAGAGGTTTATTTGAAGATAGACTAGACTAGCCAGCCACATCGATGGTTTGAGCAGAGTAACAGGATGGTCCTATTTAAATTCTCTTTCAAATATAATTTACTTAGGACAGCTAATCAGCCATAATTGTCCGGGAGGGGAGTTTATCGCCTCCACCTCGTGTTGAGATTCAAAGTTCAAACCAATTTAAACGTGCAGCTTCACGTCTTTCTGGTATGGTATGTTAATTTCTTAAGCCATCATTTATATAGTTTGCAGGAAAGGGGCGGTTTTGACCTCACTCAGGGATGGTGACTACTTACTGTGCAAAGTTATAAAAACAATTATCTCTTATAGCTTCTCAAATCACATCACTCTCTTAACAAAAACACGTTCATCATTTTCCTATTACATGCACAACACATAGTATGGAAACGTCATACATGCAGTGGGTATACTTTCCAAGTTACAGTATTTCCTTTATAACAAAATCACAAAATAACAAACAAAATTACATTAGTGTTCTATAGATCGCCTCTGACCATTCCCAATGTTCTATGTTAGAACTATTGTTCCGGTATTCGCTTTTGAACGTGTTAGAGTTTCAGCTGGAAAAAGTCTGTTGAAACAAAGCTCATTCCTTTGGTGAATCTTGAGTGCAGACCTGAATCTTCTCCCTTGATTTACAACAGGGGGTGAGTTGTTAATCCCTACTAGTTATTTACTTCCCCCCTCTAGGGTAAAAGGATTGAAGTTTTTCATTGCAAATCTGATCTGACCTATTTGGATTCTTGCGGACAGTCATGACAACTCTAACTGTCCCAACAATTGATTCAGTCTCCAAACTTCAATTGGAGGAACCTATCCCCATGGAAGAGATTTGAGGTGGCACATGCAATGTAAGGTGGTAAATGTCCTGGACCAGATGGATACCCAATATCATTTTATAAGAAGTTTCTGTATAAATTAGACCCGCTCTTGAATAATATGTTTATTGAATCCTCTGAATCAGTATCTCTCCTTCAAACCTTAACACAAGCCTCCAGTTCATTTATATTGAAAAATAATAAAGACCCTCTCTCCTGCAGGTCCAATCGCCCAATCTCAATGTTCAATGTGGATGTTAAGCTCTGAGCTAAACTACTAGCTGTGCATTTGCAGTCGGTTTTACCATCTGTTATTTTCTCTAACCAAACAGGATATATAAAAAACAGACATTCTTTCTCAAATATCAGACAATCTCAAAGTAGCCAAAGATTCTAATATCTCTAGATGCTGAGAAGGCTTTTGAGAGGGTGGAGTGGGGCTACCTTTTTCATACTTTAGAAAAATGTGGCTTCGGTAAAAATGGATTGCTTGGATCAAGTTACTATACACTTCTCCACTTGCATCTGTCAGAATGAATAACACCAACTCAGACTATTTCCCTCTCTTCATACGCACTAGGTGTCTATGGTCTCCCTGGCTTTTTTCCATCGCCATTGAGCCCCACGCTATTGCATTTAGATCCAACCCACATATAACAGGAGTATTCAGTTGTGGCATCGAACAAAGGGGCCAATGTTATGCTGATGACTTGCTTCTCTATATCTCAAACCCCTATTTATCCTTACCCATTGTGCTATCTGTTCTTAATGCATTTGGCCTGGTCTCTGATTACAAGGTGAAGATAGAATCTTCCTCATGTATGCTGGCTGCTTTGGCACATTCCCCTATTCAGTTTGCTACTTCAGGTTAACATTTAGGTAAAAACCACTCAAGATCTGTAACCAGTTTAGACGTCACTTTGGTTTGCAAACCTATTTTTTAATTCAACTAGGCAGGTCAGTTAATAAGAACAAATTCTTATTTTACAATGACGGCCTACCCCGGCCTTACCCTCCCCTAACCCGGACGACACTGGGCCAATTGTCCACCGCCCTATGGGACTCCCGATCACGGCTGGTTGTGATAGACCCCAAGATTAAACCAGGGTCTGTAGTGGCGCTTCTAGCACTGAGATTCCGTGCCTTAGACCGCTGTGCCACTCGGGTGCCCCCTATTAAGGGCCCTTCTACTCAGAAATCAAGTTTTCCATCACTTCCCTAGTAGATGGAGCCGTCTCCATGTGGTTCAGCCTTGGCATCAAATCATTTACAGTTTTTTCAATGGCATTGGTCAAAACTGAAGTCACATTGTCAAAACTCTTCACACAGTCAGCGAAACAGAAGTGTATTTGGACCAAATCTTCACACAAAATGCATTCAATGACCACATTCTCCGAAATCCATGAACTCTTCTCTCATTCATACTCCACCCCCTGCAAAACTATATATTTGCAGCACGTTTTCAAATGCTAACACACTGTTTCCAAAACTGTTAAAAATGCATTGAAAACAGAATGATGGCAAAATGTTGTGCATTTCTGCAGTAACCAGATTGAAACATCTCTGCAGAATATTTCATCATTCCAAACACAGCTGATTGTAATGTCAGCTGAAAGCCTACCCAAGTGTCCTGTTTTTAGTTTCGTTACCAAACAGACAAAAGAGGACGGCTTCAGAATTATTTTGTTTGGAAAAATGGATCAAGGAAGACAGGTTGGTGGTGAAAGAAGTGGCAGGGAGAGGTAGACTGCCTGGAGGACAAAGGAGAGGAAGACCAAGAGTGGTGGTCTCTGATGAGATATGGGCCACAATTATTGACCTTGTAAACCATGGTCTCTCTTTGAGAGAGGCTGGTTTACAGTTTCTCAGTCGCTTTGGTGCATTTCTTAGATCAAAAGTGCAATTCTTGATACTACTTGTACAAATTCCAAATCATCTAGTCACTTGTGCACATCATTAAAGCAATTTCTTTATTCATTTGAACAAATTGCAACTGATAATGTACAAGTGTCAGCTTTTACCACATTATCAATTGCTCATGTCATGTTGATCAAAATATAGTAGATGGTTCTCTGTTGAATAGTCTTACCCCTCAAAACATCTATGCATTAGTTCCTTGCATAAGTCATTACATGCAAAATTGTTTAACTATTTGTCATAAACTGTCAAGCATAGTTTTACACATTTCTATTAGACCTTTTGTACAAAAACGTGAATTGATGAATCGTGCAGGTGAAATTGACCCTCACTCATGAAGGAATGTAAAGTGTTAGTTCAACCAACAATCAACCAGTTGTCTAAATTGCTCAAAGGTGCATCTCATGAAGAATCAATTGGCAAGCATATATAGACAGACCGCAACACAGAGTTGCAATTTTCCAATAATGGATGGACCAGGAAACGAACAGGGTCAACAGCCAAGAGGAGGAAGAAGAGGAGCAAGGATGCGTGGTGGAAGGCAAAACAGAGGAAGAGGCAGAAGAGGACATAGGCGCATATCTGATGACATAAGGGCCACTATTGTAGACCATGTTGTCAATCATGGCCTTACAATGGCTGAGGCGGGTCGAAGGGTGCTGCCGAATATTGGGAGATCAACCGTGTCCTCAATAGTTCAAACGTTTCAAAGGAACAGGTATGTCCACCAATGTACAGTGCACAGTTACTGTATATAAGCAGTATACTGTATACTTCCTACAATGCTTCATATTACAGTAGTCCACTTGTATTTCACAGCATACATAAATATACTCTATACAGATACATGCTCCACCTTACATCCACCTGTATGTTTTACAGTAAAATGTGTGTTCGCATAGTTTTTGTCTATGTGAAAGTGTGCGATGCATCCCTGCATTTTTCCCCACATAGGACTGCAAGATTACTCAAACCGGTGGCAGAGGACGCCTTTTCACACCTCAACAGGAGGAGGCTATTTGCACCATGGTCCTAGCAAACAATGCCATGAGACTCATGGAAATACAAAGGACCACTATAGAAGACAACGATGTCTTTGAAAACATCCATATGGTTAGCATCTCAACCATCGACAGGGTGCTGCATAGAAACCAGATGAGTATGAAACAGCTGTACTGTGTACCATTCCAAAGGAATGAGGACAGAGTTAAGGAGCTACGGTACCAGTATGTACAGGTAAAACATATATCTGTGTAACTATTTTACAGCAACATTTTATAGTGATACATAGTACAGTAAGCATAAACTGCACACATTTCCATTGCTGTGGAAGGAACATGCAATATATGTACATTTTATGTCACTCTTCCTTACCAAATCAAATTCAACTGTGTGTTCTGGGATATAGCGTATAATGGAGTTGGAATCAAGTGAACCCTCTCACAACTTTGTATACGTGGATGAGGCTGGCTTCAACCTGACCAAATGCAAAAGGCGGGGTCGGAATGTCATCGGTCACAGAGCTACTGTGGATTTGCCAGACGAACAGGGAGGAAATATCACCATGTGTGCTGCTATTTCGGAGCATGGTGTCCTAACCCATATCCCCCTTATAGGGCCATACAACACCCAGCATCTACTCAACTTTTTAGAGACTCTACAGGGCTCTCATCCCTGATGATGAGAGGGGTCTGTTTAGAGAGGATTTGCCAAAGTATGTGGTCATTTGTGATAATGTGAGTTTCCATCGATCAAACATCATAAGGCAATGGTTTGTGACCCACCCGAGGATGCTCATAGAATTCCTCCCACCTTATTCACCATTCCTTAACCCAATTGAGGAGTTATTTTCAGCATGGAGGTGGAAGGTGTACGATCGTCAGCCACACACACAGATGACCCTGCTGGCTGCAATGGATGCAGCATGTGAGGACATCACAGTAGACGCCTGCAGAGGATGGAGAAGGCATTCCAAAAGATTCTTTCCACGTTGCATTGGAAGGGAAAATATCCGGTGTGATGTGGATGAGAATACGTGAGCCAACAGACAGGAACGTCTGGATGTGTAGAGACAGCACAACAGTGCTGCGGGAAAAGTTGTGCCTTAGGGGTGGTTTCCTGTGTTTCTTTCTAATTTAGTTTTTTTTCCTTTGTGCCCCTTGGGTTGTCCAGTCTCTTTCAATCAATAACCCACATACAATAATATGTAAATAGTACTGTTGAAATTGATATATGCCATAGAAGTACAGCCTTGTGCATTTTCAATACAGTAACTGTCATCCAAACTGTAGCCTAAGTTTACATCAGGTAATACTGTCAAAGTACACAGTTACATTGACAACATGCCTAAATATTTTGACGACCTTGTTCGTGAACAATGACTCAATGACTTATCATTCTGATTACACTGACATGATCATTGGCATGAATATTTACTTTTGAGAGACTACTAAGGATTTTTAGTGACTGACTAGCTTTAGAAACATATCTATTGTATATTGCAGTTTGTACAAATTGTTCTGAGAAATGCACTTATTATTTGCACATGTTAGGGATGATGTGAAAAATGCACCAAAGCGACTGAGCAAAACTGTAAGAGTGCTACCAAATCTGCAGCGTTCAACAGTTGCATCAATAGTACGAATTTTTCGGTAAAACAACAGGTGAGATGTGCATCCTTCAGTGATAATTGAACTACATATTACAGTACAACACAGTATGTTCACATTTTTACATGTACTGACATTTTGAAATATATTGATTGTTTTGTGTTTTCAGTAGGATCCAAAGGTTGTCTCCCACAGTAGGGAGAGGCAGAATTATTATTATCCGATTTGCAGGAAATTGCCATTGCTGACATGGTAATTGGCCACAATGCAATAAAACTGTGGGAAATTCGGGACAGAGTTCTGGCAGACAATAACACTTTTGTGAATGTGAATACTGTCAGAATAACGACAATTGCCAGAGTCCTAGAGAAACATAAAACAAGGACGAAGCAGTTGTACACTGTACCCTTCGAGAGAAATGGTGAACGTGTGAAAGAACTCCGGTATCAATATGTCCAGGTAAGATGTCTGTTCAAAAACCAAACAGGGTACATACACAGCTATGCATAATGTAAAGTGCTGTAAAACTTTGGATTTACTGTATTTTAGAGAGTAGTGGAGATGGAAGCCAGGCAAACTGCACATACATTAATCTTTGTGGATGAAGCTGGATTCAACCTGGCAAAAACACACCACTGGAGAAGAAATGTGATTGTCCAGAGAGTAACCGTGGATGTCCCAGGCCAGAGAGGAGCTAAAATCACAATGTGTTATGGTGGAAAAATTGGCAGATTATGTTATAATACTTTTATTGCATCAAATGGTTGTTTTATTCAACAGGATAGAGTATTCTTAACTATTGTGTATGTGTTCTACTGAGGTTGGGCCTCTGGGAGATAACACTAACAGGAGAGATTTACGTTGTATTTTGGGTGATAAAACCTAAAAAGCATTCCAGAGCATGAGTTAATGTGTTACCTTTATTTAACCAGGCAAGTCAGTTAAGAACAAATTCTTATTTTCAGTGACGGCCTAGGAACAGTGGGTTAACTGCCTGTTC
Organism: Oncorhynchus mykiss; assembly: GCF_057628025.1. NCBI lineage: Eukaryota > Metazoa > Chordata > Actinopteri > Salmoniformes > Salmonidae > Oncorhynchus > Oncorhynchus mykiss. Next base: position 25,494,808 of record NC_143028.1, on the reverse strand, counting down.
AGGGGCAGAATGACAGATTTGTACCTTGTCAGCTGGGGGGTTTGAACTTGCAACCTTCCGGTTGTTAATGTTTCTGTTCTATACCGTACCAGGGAAAGATGCCTCCAGTTTGGAGTCGGAGGGCCAAACACTGGTCTCTACACAATGAAAACTGTTGACGCAGATACTATCTGCTGTGTATTATAGGTATCTTTCATACAAATCTTGACTTTGTGACCCATTATATATATCTGTTGTTTGTCATGTAGGTTGAAAGGGGTGTATCTTGGCTCTAAAATACCTTTTGTATTTTTGTCTCTAGGCTCTCAACAAATCATCTGAGCGTGAATCGTCGACCAGCCTTGACCAGCCATCATTATCGTAGAGCACTCAATTGATTCACTTTATATGTGTGTGTTGTATTGACCTGCTCCCTTATTAATAAGTGATTAAAGATTTTGTTTAAGTATAACTCTGACTTGTGTGATAAGTTTGTCTCTTCATTTGATAGTAAAGAAATTAACCACCACAGTGTGTAGCACTGTCCAATGATGGTTTGCAGTTACACAAACCACTCATTAGCCCCTACAATACAGAGAGGCTCATTTATTTTCTGGATGACCTGCATAATGGACTTGTGCCAGCAGAGGAGAGAGGGGCCACAAACTCCCCTACCTTCGTTGTTGTGTGGGATAATGTGGCATTCCACCACTCTGCTGCAGTCACAGACTGGTTTGCTGCACATTCCAGGATGTCAGTACTATTCCTGCCTCCATACTCCCCCTTCCTAAACCCCATAGAGGAGTTTTCTCTGCGTGGAGGTGGAAGGTTTATGACCACCATCCACATGACCAGATGTCCTTAGTGGATGCCATGAATATGGGGTGTGGAGACACTTCTCCTGAAGACCGGCAAGGTGTGGAGACACTTCTCCTGAAGACTGCCAGGGTGTGGAGACACTTCTCCTGAAGACTGCCAGGGTGTGGAGACACTTCTCCTGAAGACTGGCAGGGTGTGGAGACACTTCTCCTAAAGACTGGCAGGGTGTGGAGACACTTCTCCTGAAGACTGGCAGGGTGTGGAGACACTTCTCCTGAAGACTGCCAGGGTGTGGAGACACTTCTCCTGAAGACTGCCAGGGTGTGGATACACTTCTCCTGAAGACTGGCAGGGTGTGGAGACACTTCTCCTAAAGACTGGCAGGGTGTAGAGACACTTCTCCTGAAGACTGCCAGGGTGTGGAGACACTTCTCCTGAAGACTGGCAGGGTGTGGAGACACTTCTCCTAAAGACTGGCAGGGTGTAGAGACACTTCTCCTGAAGACTGGCAGGGTGTAGAGACACTTCTCCTGAAGACTGCCAGGGTGTGGAGACACTTCTCCTAAAGACTGGCAGGGTGTGGAGACACTTCTCCTAAAGACTGGCAGGGTGTGGAGACACTTCTCCTGAAGACTGCCAGGGTGTGGAGACACTTCTCCTGAAGACTGCCAGGGTGTGGAGACACTTCTCCTAAAGACTGGCAGGGTGTAGAGACACTTCTCCTGAAGACTGCCAAGGTTGGATTAGACATTCCAGAAGATACTTTCCAAGATGCATCGCCCGGAAGACATAAGATGTGATGAGAACTGCGGGAGAGAGGGACAACTAGAACCCTCACAGTACTGTACGAGTGTTATATTACATGTGTTTTTTGTTGTTGTAATTATTAGTGCAGCCCTGGAATTTCAGGAATTTGTTTCAACTTTTTATTTTTCACAAGTAAATTACTATATGCAAAGATATAAAAAAAAGGCTATTGAAGCAAATTGCTGCATTTCTGATTAATTCTTGTGACATGTACTTTAGTACAGTCAATAAAGTGAAAAGGTGTCACTTATTCTATAATGAAACACTGATTTATGTGAAAATTCATTCAAACTTCTAAGAGAAAAGTTAAATGATGTAATGCTCCCTGTTAGTGTTTTTTTTTAGGTCAGTGTGTTATGAGTGACAATCTATGCTTTCTGAGTGAGAATTGTTGCCGGTGTTATGGCCGAATGAGCTTATTTTGAGACATGTATGAAGTGTTTTGGTGGTTTGAGTGAGTTTTGGAGGTGAGATGAACTGTTTGGCCAAGATGCTTGTTGGTAATGCAGACTGAAGAGTTATGAAAAAGGGGCTTCAGTATTGAATGTTTGTTAGCAATAGAAAACAACTGTAATGATTTGTATATTGACGGCACGTTTACTTCGTTCCAACAAGTAAACAATGTTTACTTCTTTCCACCTTCTGAATAGTAATTTCTTTAGATATTTACCACTGACCTGCATAATGGGCTTGTGCCAGCAGAGGAGAGAGGGGCAACAAACTCCCCTACCTTCGTTGTTGTGGAGGATAATGTTGCATTCCACCACTCTGTCCGTGAAATGACCTCTCAATTCCCCACTCTTCCTGTGAGTGGGGAATTGTTGACGCTGTTTGCGATAGGTTTCGGCAAGCTCCTGTTTCATTAATACATATGTTTTGGTCTTGCTCTTCTCTACATAACTATTGGTCTGACATCTTTGATACAATATCTACAGTATTAAAACTGCCATTTACTCCAACTGCCATAACATCCTTATTTGGGGTAATGCCTGATATTATAACACTACCAAAATACACATCTGACTTTGTAGCCTTTTTAGGTTTGTTTGCAAGAAGGTAGATTTAACTTCTGTGGAAATCACCTTCTCCTCCATTTCATTTTGTGCAGATTAAAGATGTCTTACACTAGTTCATTGGAGAAGAAGAAAAAAAACTACAAAATCTGGTAGCCTTTCTTTACCTATGTAGAGACAATGCAATTTCCCTCTACAGTAAACTGCCTAGCTACGCCTTGTATTAGTTTTTTTTATACCTTTATTTAACTAGGCAAGTCAGTTAAGAACAAATTCTTATTTTCAATGACAGCCTAGGAACAGTGGGTCAACTGCCTTCAGGGGCAGAACAACATTTTTACCTTGTCAGTTCGGGGACTCAATCTTGCAACCTTTTGGTTGCAAGACCACTAGGCTACCTGCCGCCCCATTTATCTACCTTTGTGAGTGTTTAATATGAACCTGTCTTATCAGAATTTTTCTATTCATTTTTTTTGTGCACTTTTTCGTTTGTAATGTATGTTTTGTTATGAAAGTTGTCACGTTCTGACATTGATTTCCGTTGTTTTGTATTTATTTAGTATGGTCAGGGCGTGAGTTGGGTGGGCAGTCTGTTTGTTTTTCTATGTTTTGGGGCATTTCTATGTTTTCGGCCTAGTATGGTTCTCAATCAGAGGCAGGTGTCATTAGTTGTCTCTGATTGAGAATCATACTTAGGTAGCCTGGGTTTCACTGTGTGTTTGTGGGTGATTGTTCCTGTCACTGTGTTTGTTGTCACAGGATAGGCTGTATAGGTTTTTTCACGTTCCGTTTGTTGTTTTGTAGATTTAAGTTATTTCATGTATCGTTCATTTTCCATTAAAGAACATGAGTAACCACCACGCTGCTTTTTGGTCCGCTTCTCCTTCTACAGACGAACGTCGTTACAAAAGTATTGCATTTGGAATGTATTATGACCCCATGACTTTCTCCACATTTTGTTAAGTTACAGCCTTATTGTAAAATGGATGAAATAAAACATTTTCCTCGTCAATCTGCACACAATACCCCATAGCGACAAAACAAAAACAGGTTTTTATACATTTTTGCACACCACAGAAACACCTTATTTACATAAGTATCCCGACCCGTTGCTGAGACTCTAAATTGAGCTCAGGTGCATCCTGTCTTCGTTGATCATTCTTGAGATGTTTCTACAACTTGGAGTCCACCTGTGTAAATTCAATTGATTGGACACGATTTGGAAAGGCACACACTTGTCGATATAAGGTCACACAGTTGACAGTGCATGTCAGAGCAAAAACTAAGCCATGAGGTCATGGGAACTGTCAGTAGAGATCCGAGACAGGATTGTGTCAAGGCACAGATCTGGGGAAGGGTACCTAAACATTTCTGCAGCATCGAAGGTCACCAACAACACTGTGGCCTTGATCATTCTTAAATGGAAGAAGTTTGGCACCACCAAGACTCTTCCTAGAGCTGGCCGCCCGGCCAAACTGAGCAATCGGGGGAGAAGGGCCTTGGTCAGGGAGGTGACCAAGAACCCGATGGTCACTCTGTCAGAGCGCTAGAGTTCCTCTGTGGAAATGGTTGTCCTTCTGGAAGGTGCTCCCATCTCTGCAGCACTCCACCAATCAGGCATCTCTGGAGAGACCTGAAAACAGCTGTACAGAAACGCTCCCCATCCAACCGGACAGAGCTTGAGAGGATCTGCAGAGAAGATTGGGAGAAACTCCCCAAATACAGGTGTGCCTAGCTTGTTTTTATTTATTTTTTATAAATTAGTAAACATTTCTAAAAACCTGTTTTTGCTTTGTCATTATGGGGTATTGTGTGTAGATTGTGCCTTTGTCATTATGGGGTATTGTGTGTAGATTGTGCGGGGGAAATAATTTAATCGACTTTAGAATAAGGCTGTAACCTAACAAAATGTGGAAAAAGTCAAGGGGTCTGAATACTTTCTAAAGGCACTGTATATGTAGCCTGTTAATATTTGTCATGGTTTCACAGTACAACCATTGTTATGCTACTTTGCAGATAAATCAACACACAGCATTTAAATACTTTGATGGCTCATAACTTCCTACAGCTAAATTAAGACAAGACCGAGGTTCTTATTATTGGAACCAAAGCACATAGAGAATCTGGCTGCACATTTTCATCCACGGTCAATAAAGATAAAACACCACCATCCGTTTCTATCTCAGGCTGATACAGAGAGACCCATCCATGCTTTTATCACAAGCAGGCATGACTACAGTAATGCTCTCCTATCTGGTCTACCCAAGAAAGCCATTGGTCAACTGCAAAATATACAGAATGCTGCAGCATGGGTACTGGGTATATGGGTATATATTTTACCTCTTGGGGATGTCATTCGAAAACATAATGTTAACTTTCACTGCTATGCGGATGACACACAGCTGTACATTTCAATGAAACATGGTGAAGCCCCAAAATTGCCCTCGCTAGAAGCATGTGTTTCAGACATAAGGAAGTGGATGGCTGCAAACTTTCTACTTTTAAACACGGACAAAACAGAGATGCTTGTTCTAGGTCCCAAGAAACAAAGAGCTCTTCTGATGAATCTGACAATTAATCTTAATAGTTGTACAGTCGTCTCAAATAAAACTGTGAAGGACCTCGACGTTACTCTGGACCCTGATCTCTCTTTTGAAGAACATATCAAGACTGTTTCAAGGACAGCTTTTTCCATCTACGTAACATTGCAAAAATCAGAAACTTTCTGTCCAAAAATGATGCAGAAATGTTTTTCCATGCTTTTGTCACTTCTAGGTTAGACTACAGCAATGCTCTACTTTCCGGCTACCTGGATAAAGCATTAAATAAACTTCAGTTAGTGCTAAATACGGCTGCTAGAATCCTGACTAGAACCAAAAAAATGGATCATTTTACTCCAGTGCTAGCCTCCCTACACTGGCTTCCTGTCAAGACAAGGGCTGATTTCAAGGTTTTACTGCTAAACTACAAAGCATTACATGGGCTTACTCCTACCTATCTCTCTGATTTGGTCCTGCCGTACATACCTACACGTACGCTACTCACGCAAAACTGCAGACACATTTAAGAGATCTTAAAACACACCTTTTTAGCTTTTCCTTAGGGTTATTTTTTAGTCTTAGTTTTACATTTTTATTATTTATTTTTTTTCCTCTTGTGTTGTAAATTTATACGTTTTATTTCGGCATTTTTTCCTGTGGACTGAATTGTGTTGCATTAATGTCTGAAATGTGCTATATACAGTGCCTTGCGAAAGTATTCGGCCCCCTTGAACTTTGCGACCTTTTGCCACATTTCAGGCTTCAAACATAAAGATATAAAACTGTATTTTTTTGTGAAGAATCAACAACAAGTGGTGCACAATCATGAAGTGGAACGACATTTATTGGATATTTCAAACTTTTTTAACAAATCCAAAACTGAAAAATTGGGCGTGCAAAATTATTCAGCCCCTTTACTTTCAGTGCAGCAAACTCTCTCCAGAAGTTCAGTGAGGATCTCTGAATGATCCAATGTTGACCTAAATGACTAATGATGATAAATATAATCCACCTGTGTAATCAAGTCTCCGTATAAATGCACCTGCACTGTGATAGTCTCAGAGGTCCGTTAAAAGCGCAGAGAGCATCATGAAGAACAAGGAACGCACCAGGCAGGTCCGAGATACTGTTGTGAAGAAGTTTAAAGCCGGATTTGGATACAAAACGATTTCCCAAGCTTTAAACATCCCAAGGAGCACTGTGCAAGCGATAATATTAAAATGGAAGGAGTATCAGACCACTGCAAATTTACCAAGACCTGGCCGTCCCTCTAAACTTTCAGCTCATACAAGGAGAAGACTGATCAGAGATGCAGCCAAGAGGCCCATGATCACTCTGGATGAACTGCAGAGATCTACAGCTGAGGTGGGAGACTCTGTCCATAGGACAACAATCAGTCGTATATTGCACAAATCTGGCCTTTATGGAAGAGTGGCAAGAAGAAAGCCATTTCTTAAAGATATCCATAAAAAGTGTCGTTTAAAGTTTGCCACAAGCCACCTGGGAGACACACCAAACATGTGGAAGAAGGTGCTCTGGTCAGATGAAACCAAAATTGAACTTTTTGGCAACAATGCAAAACGTTATGTTTGGCGTAAAAGCAACACAGCTCATCACCATGAACACACCATCCCCACTGTCAAACATGGTGGTGGCAGCATCATGGTTTGGGCCTTCTTTTCTTCAGCAGGGACAGGGAAGATGGTTATTAAAATTGATGAGAAGATGGATGGAGCCAAATACAGGACCATTCTGGAAGAAAACCTGATGGAGTCTGCAAAAGACCTGAGACTGGGACGGAGATTTGTCTTCCAACAAGACAATGATCCAAAACATAAAGCAAAATCTACAATGGAATGGTTCAAAAATAAACATATCCAGGTGTTAAAATGGCCAAGTCAAAGTCCAGACCTGAATCCAATCGAGAATCTGTGGAAAGAACTGAAAACTGCTGTTCACAAATGCTCTCCATCCAACCTCACTGAGCTCGAGCTGTTTTGCAAGGAGGAATGGGAAAAAATGTCAGTCTCTCGATGTGCAAAACTGATAGAGACATACCCCAAGCGACTTACAGCTGTAATCGCAGCAAAAGGTGGCGCTACAAAGTATTAACTTAAGGGGGCTGAATAATTTTGCACGCCCAATTTTCCAGTTTTTGATTTGTTAAAAAAGTTTGAAATATCCAATAAATGTTGTTCCACTTCATGATTGTGTCCCACTTGTTGTTGATTCTTCACAAAAAAATACAGTTTTATATCTTTATGTTTGAAGCCTGAAATGTGGCAAAAGGTCGCAAAGTTCAAGGGGGCCGAATACTTTCGCAAGGCACTGTAAATAAAACTTGATTTTATGTATTACTCTGTTCCAGAATGAATGGTCTTTGGAATAACTCTGGTCCTTCCTCCACTGCAGCCTCCTGAACAGTTTGTTAATTCCTTTGTAGAAACAGGCTTTGTGGCTTGGAAAGGGTAGTGACTATTAATACATTCCTCTAATAATCAAACAGATGGGGTTTTGGAAAAGTATGAATTTAGTTAACTCAACCCCATCTAGTGGATGTATAGTGTCACTAGAATGAGGAGGAAATCACTATTCAAGACACAGGCTGGAGGAACTTTTCTATAAAAGAATGAATAAACGATGGAGGGGGTTTGTTTTCACGTGGATTTATAGCTTGTTACTTCAGAGGTGAGTTGGTGATATCCAGACAATAGAAATGAAAAAGGTAAACTGTAATCATCTCATTGAGCTCTAGAATTGCATTTGTTTGTCATCACAGGGAGTCTGTGTAGTGCAGTCAGTTTGATCCTCAGCTACAATCTGTAGGACACCTTTCTGATGTCAATGACAACAGAATTTGGTTTTATTGCTCACAGTTAAAAAACAATGGAAATGGCATATAAAATCACACTAAGAGCAAAATATGGATTACACAATGATTGACACAGTATGCATCCCAAATTAGTCCATGGGCCAGAGGGCCAAATTTCACAAATTTCCCCGCTTTGCTGTGGCAAAGTCTAATGATGATTTTCATTAAGGTCCATGTCTGTGGGTTATACACTGCTCAAAAAAAATAAAGGGAACACTTAAACAACACAATGTAACTCCAAATCAATCACACTTCTGTGAAATCAAACTGTCCACTTAGGAAGCAACACTGATTGACAATAAATTTCACATGTTGTTGTGCAAATGTAATAGACAACAGGTGGAAATTATAGGCAATTAGCAAGACAACCCCAATAAAAGAGTGGTTCTGCAGGTGGTGACCACAGACCACTTCTCAGTTCCTATGCTTGCTTCCTGGCTGATGTTTTGGTCACTTTTGAATGCTGGCGGCGCTTTCACTCTAGTCGTTGCATGAGACGGAGTCTACAACCCACACAAGTGGCTCAGGTAGTGCAGCTCATCCAGGATTGCACATCAATGCGAGCTGTGGCAAGAAAGTTTGCTGTGTCTGTCAGCGTAGTGTCCAGTGCATGGAGGCGCTACCAGGAGACAGGCCAGTACATCAGGAGATGTGGAGGAGGCCGTAGCAGGGCAACAACCCAGCAGCAGGACCCTCCGCCTTTGTGCAAGTAGGAGCAGGAGGAGCACTGCCAGAGCCCTGCAAAATGACCTCCAGCAGACCACAAATGTGTATGTGTCTGCTCAGAAACAGACTCCATGAGGGTGGTATGAGGGCCTTAGGTCCACAGGTGAGGGTTGTGCTTACAGCCCAACACCGTGCAAGTATTTTGGCATTTGCCAGAGAACACCAAGATTGGCAAATTCGCCACTGGCGCCCTGTGCTCTTCACAGATGAAAGCAGGTTCACACTGAGCACATGTGACAGACGTGACAGTCTGGAGATGCCGTGGAGAACATTCTGCTGCCTGCAACATTCTCCAGCATGACCGGTTTGGCGGTGGGTCAGTCATGGTGTGGGGTGGCATTTCTTTGGGGGGCCGCACAGCCCCCCATGTGCTCGCCAGAGGTAGCCTGACTGCCATTAGGTACCGAGATGAGATCCTCAGACCCCTTGTGAGACCATATGCTGGTGCGGTTGGCCCTGGGTTCCTCCTAATGCAAGACAATGCTAGACCTTATGTGGCTGGAGTGTGTCAGCAGTTCCTGCAAGAGAAAGGCATTGATGCTATGGACTGGCCCGCCCGTTCCCCAGACCTGAATCCAATTGAGCACATCTGGGACATCATGTCTCGCTCCATCCACCAACGCCACGTTGCACCACAGACTGTCCAGGAGTTGGCGGATGCTTTAGTCCAGGTCTGGGAGGAAATCCCTCAGGAGACCATCCGCCACCTCATCAGGAGCCTGCCCAGGCGTTATACGGAGGTCATACAGGCACGTGGAGGACACACACACTACTGAGCCTCATTTTGACTTGTTTTAAGGACATTAAAGTTGGATCAGCCTGTAGTGTGGTTTTCCACTTTAATTTTGAGTGTGACTCCAAATCCAGACCTCCATGGGTTGATAAATTTCATTTCCATTGATAATTTTTGTGTGATTTTGTTGTCAGCACATTCAACTATGTAAAGAAAAAAGTATTTAATAAGAATATTTCATTCATTCAGATCTTGGATGTGTTATTTTAGTGTTCCCTTTATTTTTTTGAGCAGTGTACAAATGTTTTTGAGAAGGATAAAAAACTTAGAGAAAATGTATTAATTAGTTTTTCAATTTGATAAGATATGGAAATGCAATGAATTGAAGGTTATTTGTTGATGTAAATATCTAAATGTTAATATTATTGTTGGATGTAATTTTAACAGCTAACATTTCAATGGCAATAATACATAGATATACTGATTTTGTACAACCTTGTTTTACTCCTCTTGACAGTTTAAAACGTTCGTAGATGTAGCCATTATTTACTATTTTACACCTAGGGTTACTATACATCACACTAACCCATTTTATAATAAATTCTCCAAAATTTAAATATTCCGGGCATTTATATATAAACACCAGTCGTACTTTATCAAAAGCATTTTCAAAGTCAGCTATGAAAACCAGGCCTGGTTTCCCATATTTTTCATAGTGTTCTATTGTTTCCAGCCTTATATTGTCTCCAATATATCGTCCATGTAAATGATTAGGATGAATAATATCTGACAAAATCTTTTCAATTCAATGCGTTAAGCATTTAGCTCAATTTTTGCATCACAACACTGAAGTGTAAGAGGCCTCCAATTGTTTAAATGGACTTCATCTTTAAATATACCACTTGGATCTTCTTTCAGTAATAATGAAATCAGAACTTCTTCTTGAGTGTCCGATAATCTACCATTTATATAGGAGTGGTAAAAATGTGCTAATAATGGTATTTTGAGTGTATCCAAAAAAAGTTTGGTATACCTCCACTGGTTTGCCATCCAGCACTGGAGTTTTCCTGGACTTAAAGACTTTAATTGCATTAAAGTTTATCCTTGTCACGTCCTGACCATAGCCTGTATGTTCTATGGTAGAGTAGGTTAGGGTGTGACTAGGGGTTTTAGTCTAGTTTATTATTTCTATGTGGGGTTCTAGGTTTAATTTTCTATGTTGGGGTTTGTGTATGATTAGAGGCAGCTGGTAATTGTTGTCTCTAATTGGGGATCATACTTAAATTGCATTTTTCCCACCTGTGGGTTATGGGATATTGTCTATGTCTAGTTGTCTGATTGTACTGCATTGTCGTCACGGTTCGTTTAGTCTTTATTTGGTTTGTATTTTCTTTAGTTTCACTTTATTCATCAAAAGTATGTGGAACTTAAAGTACGCTGCGCCTTGGTCCATTTCTAACAATGATCGTGACAGAACATCCCATCACAACGGGACCAAGCAGCGTGCTCGGGAGGAGATGGCATTATGGTCTTTGGAGGAGATCAGGGAGAGAATATCCTGGACTTGGGAGGAAATAATGACGAGCCTGCCATGGAAGCAGGCGGAAGCAGCAAAGGAGGGACAGCGATGAAGTCGGGGAGGAAGGCCATAGAAACTTAAAGTACGCTGTGCCTTTGTCCATTTCTAACAACGATCATGAAACTCTAATTTGGCCTACACATGAGTCTTTCAGTGCAGATGTTAATTTTACATTATTCATTGGAAGAAAATCCATACAATTAGCTTCGGTTAGTGGAGATGGAGGAGACAAACTAAAACATATGTTTAAAGTACTTTACTTTGTCTTTTTAAAATATTGTTCGGTGAATCATGAGTGACTCCATTTGTAACAAGTTTCAGTAAAAAAAAATTGGTAGCATTTCTGAAGATTAAAAAAGAATTGTGCATTTTTCCCATATTACATCCAGTTCGCTTAATTTTTTTATAGTATAACGTCTTTTCTCATGATCTGCTAAGCCATTACAATTATATCTGGCTATACTTATTTCACCAATTACCATAATGAGACAAGTTTAAATTCTAATCATCATAATATATATTTGTAAACATAACTATGATTGAGTGTCTATATAGCTGTACCATGATATTTGCATTGCTACCAAGTAAACCTCTAATTGGACCACTATTCCACCTGCTAAAACCCCCCCATCCCGAGTTGGGTTGTCATCCCAATGACAGGGAGACCACCCCCCACCCCCCGGATCCCATGGCCCCGGGGAGATGCGTGCCCCCATTGTGACCATATTCGAAAAGAGCACACAGTGGCACCCACAGAACAGAAGCAGATCAGTCGCCAAAGCATTTCCATCGCCCTCACCTCGATTAGTATTATATATAGCTATTAAAATATATATATTTTAAATCCTGCTTATCTTAATTTCCATTATTAATATTTGTAATAATGTAGGTCGTTTATGCAAAGGATTGTTACTACTTACCAGTATTGCCATTACATAAATTACATTTTGGCAAGCAATTATTATTTTAGCAAACATTTGTGATTCATCCTATTTGTCCCGAACATATTTACTCCCTAGCAACAGTTGTGGGATACACACACACACACTCAACCCCTTCCCCCACAAACAACCATACACTCAGATGCTCAACAGTTGTTCCATCCCAGAGCCCAACTGAGGAAAGGCCTTGATTTACGAATGCAAAACAGTTGAAGCTGTATGAAAAGACTGAGCAAAAATGGGCAGAAATGGGGAGATTTGATTAGCTATTGTCACGTCCTCGGTGATAGAGATCAGATATACCCCCTTCCCCTGAAACACCCACACGAGGTCCCCCGTTGTGACCATATCCCCAAGCATCACCGTGCAGTCAGACCATTGATTTTTGTGCCACCAGGGCCACAATAATATGCCCCCTCTCTGAATGTTGGAGGTTGACCCCCCCCCCCCCCCATGGGTTACTGCAGCTAGTGTTGCCAGGACTGCCAATACCTGGGTTGGGGCACCCCACCGGGATCCCCGTCGTCCAGGTTCTCATTAGCAGTTTGAGAATTTCCTTGTATATTATGCTCTCCCATCAGGGGGCTCTGGCTTTATAGGACCAACCCTGCCAGGCAGGCTCAGAATCTGTAGGGGGCAGTGCTGCTCTAGTAGGTCTCTGACCTAATTTTGGCTGCATACAGACAGCTTACAACAGGCCCATAACAGGTAGGGCCTTATCATTGGGTTGTTCAGGTGTGTGTATAGGGTTGTGGACCGTTCCATCAAGATAGGACCACAAATAAATAAATTAGATGTATAATGTATTTTAAAAATGTAGTTCCACCATGATAAATAAATACATAAATATCCTTCATTTGCACAAAATTGAAAACTATCTCAAAACCCCTGCTCACAGACATGCAACCATTTCCTTTTTAACATCACACTTTCCCAAACACCAAAAACACACACCATGCCCTCTGTCTGTGTTTTTATCGCCACCATGTTGAATTAGTACTTATGTGTTCCAATTAATTATATTTGAAGATTTATTTTCTATGTTTTTGTATTGTTACGAGCCCTACCATGGCTAGTTTTGTGTTCCATTATTCATCTCCTCTGAGAACTTTGTCATTTTTAGAATAGCCCTGGAGTGGTCTTTGTCTCTGAACATTTGGTTATCAATATACAGAGAGCTACGCGTTTCCCTTTCAATCTATTTTCCTTGAAGAATGGATACAGAACTTCTCTCCGTTCTGCAATTTCCATCGAACTGACCCAGGCTTTCAACCGTTATTTTATCTTTAAAAAAAGCAAAATTGGCAACGATTGGGCGCTCATACCTCTGCACAAGTTGGATTTTGTCGACAGCTTCACGTGGGATCTGAAGCGCTGTAATGAGGAACTCTAACTACACATTCAGGAACTTCTTCTTTCTCTTGGATACCAGTGAGTACCAGATTTTCTCTCATTGATCTATTCTCTATGTCAAGTAAAGGCTTCTCTCAGAAAGATGTTCTCCTTTAAGTTCATTAACATCAGTTTCAATCTTGTTGACTGCCCCCTTTGTTTGTATCTTCCTCCAATGTTTTGCCTCATCCCGAGGCTTGCCTTTAACTCATGTCAATTATTGATTTTAACAGGTCGGTTTCAACCTTTACCATTCCCGGTGGTGAAGCGATTAAATTATAGAAGTCACATTTTCGTTTTGAGATTAGTTCCCCTGTTTTACTCTTCGTCATGTTTGGTTATTGCTTTTTTTCGTAATTTGTCAATTTCTCTAGTCTTTGTGTTATCAGCTTGAAGGTTATTACCCACCAGTTTGAAGTGCTAATATTAAGTCTAACGTAGCAATATTACGTTTTTATCTTGATCTACACTGCTGTGCTCAGTCTGCCATCTTGACTGTCTTCATTTGGAGGTGTTTCCACTGGTTGGACCAATCAAAATCAATTGGATACCTTTGTCATTATTACCTTAATTTCTAGTGGGCACAAAATAATCCGAAACACAATCAAAACAGCATTTTTCACAAGAAAAAAATGATTGCCACGTCTCCTCCCCTCCGGCCTTCGACATCACCGGTTTACTAACCACTGGTCCTGGCATTAATCATTACGCGCACCTGGTATTCATCTGTCACCTCCTTAGTTCCATTCCCCAGACAGTATTGACAGTGTTATGTCTATACGCTACTTGTGTTTCTTGTATTGTTCTATGTTCCGTTTATTATTAAACTCCCCACCTGCGCTTGCTTTCCGACTCCCAGCATATACGTTGCAGAATACTGTCTCAACAATTGGAAGCAGCAGGTAAT